>NC_089228.1:11979376-12287362 GCF_963924675.1 Phocoena phocoena
TCTTCATTGCTGCACGCGGGCTTTCTCTAGTGGCGGTAAGCGGGGACTACTCTTGGTTGCAGTGCACGGGCTTCTCATTGCGGTGGCTTCTCGTTGCAGAGCATGGGCTCTATGTCTGTGGGCTTCAGTAGTTGTGGCATGCAGGCTCAGTAGTTGTGGTACACGGGCTTAGTTGCTTTGCGCCATGTGGGAGCTTCCTGGACCAGGGCTCGAACCTGTGTCCCCTGCGTTGGCAGGCAGACTCTAACCACTGCGCCACCAGGGAAGTCCAGCCATTAGCACTTTAACATGAATTAATGTATTGGAATGTTTAAGCTCACAAGGAATAGGAGCTAGGCCAGGAAAAATCAAAACAAAAAACTGGAGGTAGAGGGGTGGGCAAAAATCTGGTTTTAACTGAAACTTATAGAACTCTGAAGACCTGGACTCTTGCATGGGAATCTCTAGGGCAACCTTTCATATTTTCAGGGCCCAGGGCAAGAGTACAAATGATAGCTCACTCACTATGTGTCTAAATATTTAAAAGTTGTAAATCACACTAACAAACTCTCAAATATATTCTTTCCTCCTACATTAACAAATTAATATTGTAATGACTTGGAAGGCTAGGTTCTGGACTCCTCGGAGTTTGGTGCCAGTATATGGTAGTAGAGGCAACCACTCAGTGGCCTGTGCCCCCTTCCACCAGCCCTCTGCCCATCTATGTGTGTGGATATTTCAGTATGCATGTCATACCCTCTGCAGACAGCAGCCTCTCTGGAAGCTGGCTCAAGGCCATTTGAGCAGAGAATTCTAGTGTCCTGGATACTTGGAGCTGGGTTCAAGGGTAGGCTCATCTCTTTGGTCCTAGGGACTCTGTCAAGTATGGGTCCCAGGACAGGAGTCCTTCTTGCCCAGGTATAAGGGAGATTCTGGGAATCTTGCAAAATATTGCAGTTATAAAACTGAAAGGGAACTTGGAGATTATTTGATCCAAGGCCTTCATTTGCAAACAAAGCAACTGGGATGCAGAGAATTGATATGACTAGCCCAAGCTCCCACAGTAGCTAATGGCAGAACTAAGACTAGAGCTCAGATCTTCTTTCTCCCTTTCCTCTCTGTGTACAACCCTTTTATATATGGTGAAATCCCCGGGTAGAAGTATTTTCTATTGCTTCTTCGGTCAGAGAATGTTGTTTAAGCATCCTTTTAAATAACCATGTTCCTCAGTGTAAGTAGTGACTTACGCTGGGAACCTTGGTGGCAGTGGCATTTCATTAACCAGGAAGGGGGAAGGGGGTGAAGGTGGGCAGACGGGGGTTCCCTTGAACAAAAGCTTTAATGGAAAATAGAGCTAGGGAAAACAGACTTAAGAACTGGTCCTTTTACCAAGCATAAGTCAGAGGACCACCCTCACATGGGAGCACAGTATGAGACATTCTTAGTTGTACACCAGTGTTTTTCGCTTCTTTATTCTCTGTGTAGAAATTCCTATGACACCTTCTGGTATAGATAGCAGTTACATAAAATATATTTTCACTCTTTCTACTTGATTTTGTAACCTCCCAAACTAACAAAATATTACTGTTTTAGTTAGGAAATAATTGTAAGCTTATTTTCCTTGAATATTCAAAGAGAGGTATGTTTTAGTAGTAGAATTCTTACCAACCACATAGGGAACCCAAGTTTAATTTCCAGACTGGGTAACCATAATCTAATCCTGGCTAATAATTGCTAGTTATATGAATTTGGGTAAAAAGCAACTTCTCATTTGTAGAGTGAAGGTTTGGCTAGATATCTTAGAGATTAAGAAAGTGTGCTATTAAACCCACTCTTAGCTGTGACGTTAGGCAAGTCACTTAACGTCTCTGAACCTCAGTTTCCTCATCTGCAAAACAGCTAATAGCACCTATCTTATAGAGTTGTTATGAGGATTAAATGAATTGTATAAGGAAAGTGCTTGGAAGAATGCCTGCATTCAGTAGTTTGCTGTTCATTATTCTTGGCTGGGCTTTAGGCCCTATTTTTGAGCATATACCTAGAAAATGCACATGTTAAATACTATAGCTTTACAAACTCCATGTGTCCAAAATCAAGCCTATCATCTTTCTTTCAAAATTATCTTCTCCCCCACGTGTATTTAATCTTGGTACTGACACTACCATTCACTCAGTTTCCCCAAGCCAGAAATCTGCAAATCATCTTAGACAGCTCTTTTTCCCCCCTTGGCTTAAGTCTAATCAACAATTAAACATTGTGGATTGAGTTTTTCAAACACTTCAAATCAAATCAAGATTTAGATTTAAGTACATTCTGTTCTTTCCCCCCTTCTTGCATTGCCACTGTCCTCTTTGAAGTCTGTGTTCTGCGGAAACTTTCTACCTGATCTCCCTGCCTCCATTCTTGCTGCATTAAACACATCATCTTGCTTTTGACAGGATCTTTCTAAAACACACATTTAATAACATCACTCCTCCAGTTGAAGGTGCTTACAAGGGTGAAGTGCGCTTTCGTCAGCTTGGCACAAAAGGACGTCATGGTCTGACCACAATCGCATTTCTCACCACATCCTCTGGCACCTCATGTTTCAGATATACAGAAGAACTAGCTTACTCCTGAACTTTGTGCTTTCCCTCACCTCCGAACATGCTGTCCCCAGTGTTTAACATGTACTCCCCAGCCCACAGCTCCATCTCCTCCCCATCTTACAAGCCCATCTACCTGCAACACCGGTCATTCTTCAGACTCGGTTCTGAAATGTAAAGGCTCCTTTGGCAAGGAAACAATTTGCTAATTTATGTTTTGATACAATCGTCTGGTCTAATTTAGATAAAATCATGTAGCCTGAATTATTCAGATAATTCTTGGATTTGTCTGGCACATTTAGATACATTTATGAAATTCACATTCAACTATCACCTAACTAACACCTCAAAGTCAATTTACCCTTGACTTCTAGCTTTATCGCCTGTTCTGTGGACCTACTTCTCATAAACTCCTGTGTGCTAACATTTCGTTAAATGCATGATGAGGGGATTTCCCTGTGTATTAGAGAATCCTGGAATGGATTACAGAGCATCTGTCAATACTTCTTGCTGCTGATGGTGGCAAAATCACTAGGAGTTGGCAACATTCTGTGTGGTGGTATGGAGGACTGTCACGTGGAGCAAGGTGTTCATTCAGCAATACTTGAAAATAGGGTGTCTTTTCTCCTTAAGGATGGATGTTTGAATAATTCTTTTACAAAGTGTGAATTTGAGGTTAAGATTCTGTTTTTCCACCTTTAGGACTAAGCAATCTTCATATTAGAGTCTCAGAAATATTCTCATGGGGCTAATCAGAGTTTGGGTGAATGGCATAGAACACATATGTTATCACATTCTTCAAACTTCTTTTAAATTTTCTCTGTTATAAAAACATTGAGGTATAGACCAGGCCCCAGTGTCTGACTTAATATGCTTCTGGGTTTATCCTTTTTACAAACCATGAAGAAAAAGCTGCTATTCTTTTGGTGTATGAGTGTGAGGAATGGATTAAAGTTCATTTTTTTGCTTATGGATATCGACCAGTTCCAGCACCATTTGTTGAAAAGGCAACCCTTTCTTCATTGAAAGAATTTTCACCTTTGTGAAAAATCAGTTGACTATATGTGTGATGGCTTAATTCTAGACTCTGTTCTGTCCAGTGACCTGTAGTCTATCATTTTGACAGTGCGACACTGCCTTGATTACTTGCGTAAGTTTGAAATCAGGTAGCTTAAGTCCTCCAACTGTCTTCTTGTTTTACAAAATCAAACACATTTTTAAATCAACTGTCCTTCTCTCTCGCCTCTCCCTTAAATCACTCTTACTGAGTGCATCTGCTCGTCGTAAATTTAAAGCATGGTTTTCAAAATGTGGTCATTGGAACTTGTTAGAAATGCAAGGATTAGGCCCCACCTCAGATGTTTTGAGTCAAAAAATCCAGGGGACTCAGCAATCTGAGTTTCAACAAGGCCTCCAGGTGATTCTGACACCTGCTAATGTTTGAGAACCACTGATATGGAGCATTCTACTTCAGAGTTCAGCAAACTTTTTGTATAAAGAGCCAGATAGTAAATATTGTATGCCTTGCAGACAATATGGTCTCTGTTGCAATGACTCAACTCTGCTGTTAAAGCACGAAAGCATCCATAGACAGTTTGTAAATAAGTGAGCATAACTGTTTTCCAATAAAACTTTATTCACAAAAACAGGTGGGGGGCAGATTTGGTCTGCAGGCCACAGTTTGCCCACCCCTGCTGAATTCCATTCCCACCTATTCCACATCTAAAACCTTGGCCTTTGTCTCATTTCTCTTGCAGATCCATATTCTCCATCATTGTGGGCCCTCTTTGTTTTAAAGCTCCTCGAGGAAGACTCTCTCAGTGAATCTATACGTAGTTCTTTTAACAGGGCTTTTTCAGTGCTGAGGTCAGATATTTCACCTATTCCAGTTAACCTTTAAGGCCTGCTACTATATATCTACGTTTTATTGTAAAAGCAGGCAGTTTGTCATTTAGCCTCACTCTTGAGCAGGCTACTTGCTTGAGCACTGCATGTTGTCCATATACAAGAGCTTCTAATTTTCCTCAGATCAGCAGCCCCAAAGAGGGTAATGGTAGTTTCATTAGTTAGTTAGGGCTACTGTAATAAAGTACCAAAAAACTGGATGGCTTTACATAACAGAACTTTGTCTCACAGTCTAGAGGCTAGAAGTCTGAAATCATGATGTCCGCAGGGCAATGCTCTCTCTCACGGCTCTAGAGGAGAATCTTTCTTGCCTCTTCTAGCGTCTAGTGTTTGTCAGCAATCCTTGGTGTTCCTTGTTTTATAGATGCATCACTCCAGTCATATGGCACCTTCTTTCTGTGTGTCTTTACATAGTTTTCTCAGAACATGTCTGTCTCTCTGTCCAAATTTCCCCTTTATATAAGGATACCAGTGGTATTGGATTAAGACCCACCCTAATGACTTCATCTTAACTCGATCACCTGCAAACTTTTTCCAAATAGAGTCCCTTTCACAGGTACCACAGGGCTTAGGACTTCAATATCTTTTTTAGGGTTACAATACAACCCCTAACAGTGATGAAAGTGGGAACTGAGATTTAATAGCAGCCGTTCTAGATAGAATCTTTGCTCATGAATTTGCAAGCCTTATCTGTTCCAGCTGTTACAAAATGTAATATTTACCTCTGGGAAAGGTGTAGAGATATCTCTTTGCTTTTTGTCAGTAAAAAAGACAATAGTCACATTTTTCTAATCAAAAAAAACATTTTTTTTGAGAGAGAGATCATTATTACCTGTATAACAAATGTTAGGGGGGCTTCAAGTTATCAAGAGGAATTTGACAAATGAGTTCTTTGAACAATATCTAACATGGTTGCTGACACACAGCATGTGCTCGTAAGTGGAAGAAATGTCTGGAGTTGAAACGGAGATTAACGTTCATTCATCCATATTAACTGCAGTCACCATGTGTTAATCTCTTCCCGTGTGTTTGGCACTATGCTAAATGCTTCACATGCACCTCACTGAACCTTTACCATGACACTGGCTACCGTGACATCTCCTTCTTACAGACTAAGTTTAGAGAGATGAAGTATGTAGTGACTTGCTCAATGTCATGACGGAAGGTGGCAAAACAGGGATTTTAACCCAGTCAAAATAATTGGAAAGCTCATTTAAAAAATCTTTTTTTGAAGTGCAGTATGCACACCGAAAAGTGTACATATTTTAAGTGGAAAGAAAGACCATGTTTTAACCACTGTGCTGTTTTTACCTTTCTGTAATTTATTTGCATAAAGCTTTTATTGACTACCTACTGCATAAGTTTAATGAGAAGTAGTGTGGAGTCCATTTTGCTGAAAAGAGCTTAGGAGGGCAGATATCCTCATCTGTCTTCAGATCACAAAAGACCCTGAACTGCAGGCTAAAGAGTTCGTATTCATCCTTAGGCAAATCAGTGTCATTATTGATTTTTAAGTAGAGACATGATTAAATTGAAATTTGAGGTATGTGCTTTGGGCAGGGTTGGGACAGTAATAAGTAGAGATTTTGTCCACTACTCCCAAAATCTGTCATATGGAGGTTGTGATCATATTTGGAAATGGAAACCTTTCCAAATAAAAACAAAATTAATTAAAGTTCTTGTTTCTTATTAAGAATCACCTTGTTCTGATTGAAGGCATATAGTCTGCTACACTGTAAACTTCTTAAAGTAGAGGCTCTATGTGTTAGATAATGGTTATTGCTAAGTGTCCAAGATAGTATTAAACCTCTGTGAGCACATTAAATACTCCTGTGAAAGACTGTGGGCAAAACTGGGCAAGACTATGGTCCTCCATTGTTGGACTACTGTATTTCATGCTGGGATTTCAGAGAAGCAAGGGATGAGCAGATGCGAGAAGCAAGGGGTGATCAGATGCCTGCTTTGCCTCTTCCCTACATCTAAAAAGTACAGTTTCCTTCCATACAAAGGAGCTGGAAGACTGTACAGATATGTCTGAGGAAGTGAGTCCAGGAACAGTATCCCAGGATGCCAATGCAGGAAAACCAAAATGTCATCAAAGAAATTGAAGGAAGATCCTACAATAGGTCTTCAAGAGGTATTTACGTAGGTCACTAGATAGATTTTCTTAAGTCTTTACAAACTTCTTTGCTTTCCTCTCCCTCCCTTCTCCCCCGTACCACACCCTTTCTCTTTCTTATAATGAGAATCCCCATGAAAAGGAATTCTGAAAAAATGACAGGAAGAAGATTGACATTGCCTTTTGCTATGATGAAAACAAGGAGAGAGAATCGGTTGGTTGTTTTTCTTCCTCTTCTGTTCAGTGAGCTATGTGCAGTGACCTGGAAATCCTGGCAATCTACTAGAAGGAAGGTGGTGGCTACATTTCCTTGGCATAGAGGTTCACAGAGAATTTTCCAGACTGCTGCTTAGTTCAATGTCCAGTGACTTTACGTCAGACCTTTGTAAGTTTTTGACCCATACTGGGCATTCTTTCCCCTTCAGCTCGCCCACCTGGGGTAAATACTTAGGTTTTAGTGGGCCCTAAGGTGATGAGTTTGCAGCTCTGTGAAACATTACACATTTTTCAGTTTTTCTTCACTACTATTCAAAAGCTTTATGTATATCTTTATTGTAACTTACCACATTCTTTCTTGTATATTTAAGATTATTTATGTAAACATCTAAGACCATAATAAGCTCCTTGAAGGTAGAGGCTGTGTTTTGGGCCTCTTGGGAATTGTGAAGGATGCCTAGTGCAATACTTGGTACAGAGCAGATACTCTCTGATTTGAACTCAACTGGATTGAATTCTCCTGGGTTGTCTAGCAATTAGGGCAATAGCTTAAATAAAATCAGTGCTTTCCTGTAACATGTTCAACTTACCTGCTCCAAGTATTGAGCAGGGCTATCAGACCCAGAAAGTGTAAGTGCGGAATACAGTATTGGATGCATGACCTAAGTATGGATATATCATTGTTATGGGCTTAGTGCCCAGAAAGCTAGACAGTTTTTAGCTTGGTGACGGGGTGGAAGTGGTAAATTCTAGAGCTTAGGTGTGTTGTAATAGAAGCAATTACTAAGAGATGCCTCTGTCTCACTTGTGTAGCAGGAACTTAAAATCCTGATTGCCTCATGTTGGAAAAGGGAATAAATAGAGAAGTATATAGAAATAAGCAGAGTGATAAGGGAAGCAATATAAATCATCCTGATGATTAGTGGGTAAAACACTGGGAAGAGAAGGTACATGGGCCAATTACAGCAGAATGTTCCAGAAGTCAATGCTTGCTCTCTGATTCATACTTTGCCAGTTATGCAAATGATTCTGAGAAAGTGACACTGAGGGTAAAATATTGATATGATATAAAACTATGAAGAGAAATATATATTTTTAAAGAGGTCCTATTGTTTATTTATTTTTAACATCTTTATTGGAGTATAATTGCTTTACAATGGTGTGTTAGTTTCTGCTGTATAACAAGTGAATACATATACATATATCCCCATATCTCCTCCCTCTTGCGTCTCCCTCCTCCCCTCCCTATCCCACCCCTGTAGGTGGTCACAAAGCACCGAGCTGATCTCCCTGTGCCATGTGGCTGCTTCCCACTAGCTATCTATTTTACATTTGGTAGTGTATCTATGTCCATGCCAGCCATTCTCTCACTTCATCCCAGCTTACCCTTCCCCCTCCCCATGTCCCCAAGTCCATTCTCTACATCTGCATCTTTATTCCTGTCCTGCCCCTAGGTTCTTCAGAACCATTATTTTTTCTTTTAGATTCCATATATATGTGTTAGCATACAGTATTTGTTTTTCTGACTTACTTCACTGTGTATGACAGTCTCTAGGTCCATCCACCTCACTGCAAATAACTCAATTTTGTTTCTTTTTATGGCTGAATAATATTCCATTGTATATATGTGCTACATCTTCTTTATCCATTCATCTGTCGAGGTACATTTAGGTTGCTTCCATGTCCTGGCTATTGTAAATGGTGCTGCAGTGAACATTGTGGTACATGACTCTTTTTGAATTATGGTTTTCTCAGGGTATATGCCCAGTAGTGGGATTGCTGGGTCATATGGTAGTTCTATTTTTAGTTTTTTAAGGAACCTCCATACTGTGTTCTCCATAGTGACTGTATCAATTTACATTCCCACCAACAGTTCAAGAGGGTTTGCTTTTCTCCACACCCTCTCTAGCATTTATTGTTTGTAGATGTTTTGATGATGGCCATTCTGACTGGTGTGAGGTGATACCTCACTGTAGTTTTGATTTGTATTTCTCTAATGATTAGTGATGTTGAGCATCCTTTCATGTGTTTGTTGGCAATCAGTATATCATCTTTGGAGAAATGTCTATTTAGGTCTTCTGCCCATTTTTGGATTGGGTTGTTTGTTTTCTTGATATTGAGCTGCATGAGCTGCTTATATATTTTGGAGATTAATCCTTTGTCCGTTGCTTTGTTTGCAAATATTTTCTCCAATTATGAGGGTTGTCTTTTCATCTTGTTTATGGTTTCCTTTGCTGTGCAAAAGCTTTGAAGTTTCATTAGATCCCATTTGTTTATTTTTGTTTTTATTTCCATTTCTCTAGGAGGTGGGTCGAAAAGAATCTTGTGGTGATTTATGTCATAGAGTGTTCTGCCTATGTTTTCCTCTAAGAGTTTTATAGTGTCTGGCCTTACATTTAGGTCTTTAATCCATTTGAGTTTATTTTTGTATATGGTGTTAGGGAGTGTTCTAATTTCATTCTTTTACATGTAGCTGTCCAGTTTCCCAGCACCACTTATTGAAGAGGCTGTCTTTTCTCCATTGTGTATTTTTGCCTCCTTCATCAAAAATAAGGTGACCATATGTGCGAGGGTTAAACTCTGGGCTTTCTATCCTGTTTCATTGATCTATATTTCTGTTTTTGTGCCAGTACCATACTGTCTTGATTACTGTAGCTTTGTAGTATAGTCTGAAGTCAGGGAGCCTGATTCCTCCAGCTCCGTTTTTCTTTCTCAAGATTGCTTTGGCTATTCAGGGTCTTTTGTGTTTCCATATGAACTGTGAAATTTCTGGTTCTATTTCTGTGAAAAATGCCATTGGTAGTTTGATAGGGATTGCACTGAATCTGTAGATTGCTTTGGGTCATATAGTCATTTTTACAATGTTGATTCTTCCAATCTCTCAATCTGTTTGTATCATCTTTAATTTCTTTCATCAGTACTTATAGTTTTATGCATACAGGTCTTTTGTCTCCTTAGGTAGGTTTATTCCTAGGTATTTTATTCTTTTTCTTACAGTGGTAAATGGGAGTGTTTCCTTAATTTCTCTTTCATATTTTTCATCATTAGTGTATAGGAACGCCAGAGATTTCTGTGCATTAATTTTGTATCCTGCTACTTTACCAAATTCACTGATTAGCTCTAGTAGTTTTCTGGTAGCATCTTTAGTATTCTCTGTGTATACTATCATGTCACCTGCAAACAGTGAAAGTTTTACTTCTTTTCCGATTTGGATTCCTTTTATTTCTTTTTTGTCTCTGATTGCTATGGCTAAAACTTCCAAAGCTATGTTGAGTAATAGTGGTGAGAGTGGCAACCTTGTCTTGTTCCTGATCTTAGTGGAAATGGTTTCAGTTTTTCACCATTGAGGACAATGTTGGCTGTGGGTTTGTCATATATGGCCTTTATTACATTGAGTTAAGTTCCCTCTATGCCGCCTTTTTGGAGGGTTGTTATCAAAAATGAGTGTTGAATTTTGTCGAAAGCTTTTTCTGCATCTGTTGAGATGATCATGTGGTTTTTCTCCTTCAATTTGTTAATATGGTGTATCACATTGATTGATTTGCGTATACTGAAGGATCCTTGCATTCCTGGGATAAACCCCACTTGGTCATGGTGTATGATCCATTTAATGTGCTGTTGGATTCTGTTTGCTAGAATTTCGTTGAGGATTTTCACGTCTATGTTCATCAGTGATATTGGCCTGTAGTTTTATTTTTTTGTGATATCTTTGTCTGGTTTTGGTTTCAGAGTGGTGGTGGCCTCACAGAGTGAGTCTGGGAGTGTTCCTTCCTCTGCTATATTTTGGAAGAGTTTGAGAAGGATAGGTGTTAGCTCTTCTCTAAATGTTTGATAGAATCTGCCTGTGAACCCATCTGGTCCTGGACTTTTGTTTGTTGGAAGGTTTTTAATCACAGTTTCAATTTCAGTGCTTGTGATTGGTCTGTTTATATTTTCTGTTTCTTCCTGGCTCAGTCTCAGAAGGTTGTGCTTTTCTAAGAATTTGTCCATTTCTTCCAGCTTGTCCATCTTATTGGCATATGGTTGCTTGTAGTAATCTCTCATGATCCTTTGTATTTCTACAGGGTCAGTTGTTACTTCTCCTTTTTCATTTCTTAATTTTTTTTTTTGGCGGTACATGGGCCTCTCACTGTTGTGGCCTCTCCTGTCACGGAGCACAGGCTCCGGACGTGCAGGCCCAGCGGCCATAGCCCATGGGCTCAGCTGCTCCATGGCACATGGGATCTTCCCAGACCGGGGCACGAACCCGCGTCCCCTGCATCGGCAGGCGGACTCTCAACCACTGCGCCACCAGGGAAGCCCTCCTTTTTCATTTCTAATTCTATTGATTTGAGTCTTCTCCCTTTTTTTCTTGATGAGTCTGGCTAATGGTTTATCAGTTTTGTTTATCTTCTCAAAGAACCAGCTTTTAGTTTTATTGATCTTTGCTATCATTTCCTTCATTTCTTTTTCATTTATTTCTGATCTGATCTTTATGATTTCATTCCTTCTGCTAACTTTGGCATTTTTTTTTTGTTGTTCTTCTTTCTCTAATTGCTTTAGGTGTAAGGATAGGAGGTTGTTTATTTGAGATGTTTCTTGTTTCTTGAGGTAGGATTATATTGCTATAAACTTGCCTCTTAGAACCACTTTTGCTGCATCCCATAGGTTTTGGGTCATCATGTTTTCATTGTCATTTGCTTCTAGGTATTTTTTGATTTCCTGTTTGATTTCTTCAGTGATCTCTTGGTTATTTAGTGTACTGTTTAGCCTCCAAGTGTTTGTATTTTTTACAGATATTTTCCTGTAATTTATATCTAGTCTCATAGTGTTGTGGTCAGAAAAGATATTTGATACGATTTCAGTTTTCTTAAATTTACCAAGGCTTGATTTGTGACCCAAGATATGATCTAATCTGGCGAATGTTCAATGAGCACTTGAGAAGAAAGTGTGTTCTGTTGTTTTTGGATGGGATGTCCTGTAAATATCAATTAAGTCCATCTTGTTTAATGTATCATTTAAAGCTTGTGTTTCCTTATTTATTTTCATTTTGGATGATCTGTCCATTGGTGAGAGTGGGGTGTTAAAGTCCCCTATATGATTGTGTTACTGTCTGTTTCCCCGTTTATGGTTGTTAACATTTACCTTATGTATTGAAGTGCTCCTATGTTGGGTGCATAAATATTTATAATTGTTATATCTTCTTCTTAGATTGATCCCTTGATCATTATGTAGTATCCTTCTTTGTCTCTTGTAATAATCTTTAATTTAAAATCTATTTTGTATGATATGAGAATTGGTACTCCAGCTTTCTTTTGATTTCCATTTGCATGGAATATGTTTTTCCATCCCCTCACTTTCAGTCTGTACGTGTCCCCAGGTCTGAAGTGGGTCTCTTGTAGACAGCATATATACGGGTCTTGTTTATGTATACATTCAGCTAGTCTATGTCTTTTGGTTGGAATATTTAATCCATTTATATTTAAGGTGGTTATTGATATGTATGTTCCTATTACCATTTTCTTAATTGTTTTGGGTTTGTTATTGTAGGTCTTTTCCTTCCCTGTGTTTCCTGCTTAGAGAAGTTCCTTTAACATTTGTTGTAAAGCTGGTTTGGTGGTGCTGAATTCTCTTAGCTTCTGCTTGTCTCTAGAGGTTTTAATTTTTCCATCAAATCTCAATGAGATCCTTGCTGGGTAGAGTAATCTTGGTTGTAGGTTTTACCCTTTCATTACTTTAAATATGTCCTGCCACTCCCTTCTGGCTTACAGAGTTTCTGCTGCAAATCAGCTGTTAACCTTATGAGGATTTCCTTGTATGTTATTTGTTGCTTTTCCCTTGTTGCTTTTAATATTTTTTCTTTGTATTTAATTTTTGATAGTTTGATTACTATGTGTCTTGGCGTGTTTCTCCTTGGATTTATCCTATATGGGACTCTCTGCGTTTCCTGGACTTGATTAACTATTTCCTTTCCCATATTAGGGAAGCTTTTTGTTGTTGTTGTTGTTGTTTTTTGCGGTTCGCGAGCCTCCAACTATTGTGGCCTCTCCCATTGTGGAGCACAGGCTCTGGACGCGCAGGCTCAGCAGCCATGGCTCACAGGCCCAGCCGCTCCGCGTCATGTGGGATCTTCCCGGACCGGGGCATGAACCCTTGTCCCCTGCATCGGCAGGTGGACTCTCAAGCACTGCACCACCAGGGAAGCCCCAAGGGAAGTTTTTAACTATAAGCTCTTTACATATTTTCTCAGTCCCTATTTTTTTCTTTTCTTCTTCTGGGACCCCTGTAATTCGAATGTTGGTGTGTTTAATGTTGTCCCAGAGGTCTCTGAGACTGTCCTCAATTCTTTTCATTCTTTTTTCTTTATTCTGCTCTGTGGTAGCTATCTCCACTATTTTATCTTCCAGGTCACTTATCCATTCTTCTGCTTCAGTTAGTCTGCTATTGATTCCTTCTAGGGAAGTTTTAATTTCATTTATTGTGTTGTTCATCATTGTTTGTTTGTGGTTTAGTTCTTCTAGGTCCTTGTTAAAGGTTTCTTGTGTTTTCTCCATTCTATTACCAAGATTTTGGATCATCTTTACTATCATTACTCTGAATTCTTTTTCAGGTAGACTGCCTATTTCCTCTTCATTTGTTTGGTTTGGTGGCTTTTTACCGTACTCCTTCATCTGCTGTGTGTTTCTCAGTCTTTTCATTTTGCTTAACTTACTGTGTTTGGGATCTCCTTTTTGCAGGCTGCAGGTTCATAGTTCCCATTGTTTTTGGTGTCTGCCCCAAAGTTTGTCTAAGTGTCTAAGTTTGGTTCAGTGGGTTGTGTAGGCTTCCTGGTGGAGGGGATTGGTGCCCATGTTATGGAGGATGAGGCTGGATCTTGTCTTGCTGGTGGGCAGGACTGCGTACGGTGGTGCGTTTTGGGGTGTCTGTGAACTTATGATTTTAGGAAGCCTCTCTGCTAACAGGTGGGGTTGTGTTCCTGTCCTGCTAGTTGTTTGACATAGCGTGTCCAGCACTGTAGCTTGCAGGTTGTTGAGTGGAGCTGGGTCTTAGCATTGAGATGGAGATCTTTGGGAGAGCTTTCACTGTTTGATATTAGGAGGGGCTGGGAGCTCTCTGGTGGCACAATGTTCTGAACTTGGCTTTTCCACCTCAGAGCCTCAGGCCTGACACTTGGCTGGAGCACCAAGACCCTGTGTGCCACTCTGCTCAGAATAAAAGGGAGAAATAAAAACAGAAAGAAAAAATAAAATAAAGTTATTAAAATAAAAAATAATATTAAAAATTTTTTTAAGTAATTGAAAAAAAAGAAAGAATAGAGCAGCCAAACCAAGAAACAAATCCACCGATGATAACAAGTGCTGAAAACTATACTGAAAGAAAAAAAAAAAAAGACAGAACCCTAGGACAAATGGTAAAAGCAAAGCTATACAGAGAAAATCACACAAAGAAACATATATATACACACTGAGAAAAAGAGAAAAAGGAAAAAATATATATATATAAATGAGAGGAGAGCAACCAAATCAATAAACAAATCTACCAATGATAATAAGCTCTAAATACTAAACTAAAATAAACAAAACTAGAAATAAATTAGATGCAGAAAGCAAACAAGTCTGCAGTTGCTCCCAAAGTCCACCTCCTCAATTTGGGATGATTCGTTGTTTATTCATGTATTCCACAGATGCAGGGTACATCAAGGTGATTGTGGAGATTTCATCTGCTGCTCCTGAGGCTGCTGGGGGAGATTTCCCTTTCTCTTCTTTGTTCGCACAGCTCCCAGGGTTCAGCTTTGGATTAGGCCCCGCCTCTGCGTGTAGGTCGCCTGAAGGTGTCTGTTCTTCACTCAGACAGGACAGGGTTAAAGGAGCAGCTGATTAGGGGGCTCTGGCTCACTCAGGCCCAGGGGGAGGGAGGTTACGGAATGCGGGGCGAGCCTTCAGCCGGAGAGGCCGGTGTCACATTGCACCAGCCTGAGGTGCACTGTGCATTCTCCCGGGGAAGTTGTCCCTGGATCACGGGACCCTGGCAGTGGCGGGCTGCACAGGCTCCTGGGAGGGGAGGTGTGGAGAGTGAGCTGTGCTTGCACACAGGCTTCTTGGTGCCTGCAGCAGCAGCCTTAGCGTCTCGTGCCCTTCTCTGTGTCTGTGCTGGTAGCTGTGACTCAGGCCTGTCTTTGGAGCTCATTTAGGCGGTGCTCTGAATCCCCTCTCCTCAGGCACTCTGAAACAATGGTCTCTTGTCTCTTAGGCAGTTCCAGACTTTTTCCCGGACTCCCTCCCGACCAGCTGTGGTGCACTAGCTCTCCCCACCCCCTTCAGGCTGTGTTCACGCAGCCAACCCCAGTCCTCTCCCTGGGATCCGACCTCCGAAGCCCGAGCCTCAGCTCCCCGCCCCCGCCCGCCCCTGGCGGGTGAGCAGACAAGCCTCTCCGACTGGTGAGTGCTGGTCGGCACCAGTCCTCTGTGCGGGAGTCTCTCCGCTTTGCCCTTTGCACCCCTGTTGCTGTGCTCTCCTCCGCGGCTCTGAAGCTTCCCCCCTCCGCCACCCGCAGTCTCCGCCAGCGAAGGGGCTTCCTAGTGTGTGGAAACCTTTCCTCCTTCACAGCTCCCTCCCAGAGGTGCAAGTCCCATTCCTATTCTTTTGTCTTTGTTTTTCCTTTTTTCTTTTGCCCTACCCAGGTACGTGGGGAGTTTCTTGCCTTTTGGGAAGTTGACGTTTTCTGCCAGCGTTCAGCGGGTGTTCTGTAGGAGCTGTTCCATATGTAGATGTATTTCTGATGTATTTGTGGGAAGGAAGGTGATCTCCACATCTTCTTCCTCCGCCATCTTGAAGGTCCCTCTATGAAGAGAAATATTGACTTAAAAATATTTTGGAGAAAGAGCAAATCACTTCTTCCTGTGTGAAATGAACAGAGCATCATGACCAGAGTGTTGATAAATAGTCCATCATGAGCTCAGGGATGATAAATAGCCCACTTGGAAAGCAGCCTCAATTGACTGTCAAGGGCTGATTGTCTATGGAGTGGGAGGAAAGACAGAAGCCCCTTCTCTGAAGTGCTACAGCTCAAAGAACATGATGACCACATCCAAGTAATTGGTCTTGTGGTACACTAGAAAAGTGAGGATATTGGGTTGGAGATGTCTGTGATGCTAAATGACCTACTATTGTTCTGTGAATTACCTCCGTGATAGGACCAAATGCCAAGCAATTAAATGGGGTGGGCATACCTGAGGGTAAGGGGATTATTGATTAATTTAATAGCCAGTAGGATGAATGGTAAGAAGTTGGTCTCCAGACACTGAAGGATGCTTTGGGTACTGAAAAGCAGGTAAATTGACTCTGGGGCTTTTTTCTGCATCAACTTTGGAAAAAATAAAAGGATCTGTACATGTTTCAGTGATGGCATGTATTTGCATGTGAAGACACATGCATTTTGTGATTAGTAGCATTAATCACTCAAGTTTGCACTTAGTTAGCTGGGATCTAGGAAAAACTATTTTAAAATATTTATTGAGCATTTGTTCTGTGCTAGACACAGTTCTATGCACTGAAGGTGCATTGCGGGAAAAAAAATAGAAAACCTCTGCCCTCATTGAGCTTTCTTTAGTGAATACATATAACATTAGATTAGGTACTAATTAGTACTATGAAGTTAAAGTATGGTAGAGGATACAGAAAGAGGGTGTAGGAGTGTTGATAGGAGGTGGGGAGAATTTTCATTCTGGTTTCTAGAAGCTGTGTAGCCTTGTACAAATTGCTTCCCCTCTCTGGGCCAAATATTCTTTATTTGCTAAATGAGAGGGACAGGCCACATTCTGCATTCTGCAGGAACCCTTATATCAGATGTACACAACCGGGTTACTTTATGCTGATAAGGAGGCAGTAGCACTTTACTATTTTACATTTCACAAGCCAAGTTACTACTGTAGTCTGGTATACAAATTTTCGTTCTTAGTTGCAGATAAAAAACTAAAATCCGGGTCAAACTGTTGGAGCTCGCTTGGGTCATGTGTCATACCTGGACTAATTACTGTATTTGGGGGAACATGATTAGCTTGTGTTCAACTGTAAAAAGTACCTGTGGAGGGGCAGGATGGGGGAAACTCTGTGATAAGCAAACTGATTTTGATATACTCTTTAATTTGGGATCAGGCCAATTACCCTAACCAAATGTTGTAATGTTACTAGAAGAAAAGGCTGACAGGGATGCTGGGCAGACTACACTTGCAAATGTCCATGGTATCAGTTAGAGTTCTTATCTGCAAGTAAGGGTGGCCGACTCTGGCTGGTTAAGCATGAAAGAGTTTATTATGTTGATGTTGGGGAACAAAGAGATTTGCTGTGAAGGCTGGGACCAGGTTTGAAGCTGATTCCCAAATCCTGCCATCACACTGGTCTGAAGAGAAAACTTCTGCCACCACCCACTAAATCTTGGGAGTCCCAGTTTGTACCGCTGCTATCTCTTCACTATGAACGTTGCTTTTCTGTAACTTACGGCTGCCAGGAGGGAAGCAGCGCTCCCTAATTTCTTGCCTTTTGCTTCAAGAGCTCCTAAGTTAGTGTCTGCCTTGGGAAGGTTACAGGCTTGTGGCAAGGGAGTTGGGAAAAGCAAGTTTGTAGTATTTTGAACTCTTATGGAAGAGAAACTTTTGCTCCCTCCCTTCCATAAAGTGGAATTTCTCCAAACATGGAAAGGGATTCTGAAACTGGGCAGCCTGAATGAACAGTAAACATCCACCACATCTGCTACATGTCATTAATATTGCAGGATTTTCTCCCTCTGTCCATGAGCCCTAGCACAAAGCCTTATTCAGCACAGATGTCGGCTTTCAGAAGTGAGGAAGAAGTTAGCTCCTCCATCACAAAAGAATGCTTCATGTCAGGAGTTACAGAAAGAAAGTTGAAGTCTCAAGAAGACGGCAGGTCCCTAATGTTTTCCCAGACAAACATTGTAACCCCTTTGAATAAATGTCACCTGTGTTCTTTTCAAATAGCCTTTTTGAAGTTTGCCAACGTAAAACTGAAAGGTCCATCTCCCCTTCTCTGCTGAGTATCAGAGGTTTTCTTTCCCTTACCAGAGTTCACAATGACCTTCCTATTTTGCTGACCCCAAGGCAGTTATCACAGACAGTCTTACTTAAGCTGTATCCACATGTAAAAGAAAGCTGTCATTTTGATGTGTTCTGGAATGGGGATGTGGTGGTTGCCCTGCTATTTGCAGGTGAGCATCCTTTCCTTTTCATAGTGCAGTTCTTAGAAAACTCATATTTTCAAACTCTGAGTCTATGGACCTGTTTTCCACAGCAATTCATAAGATAACCAATAAGATAGTGGGCAATCAATAAATATTTTTTGAGTAGATAAATGAAGTAGTGTGGAGTCCTGAAAAGAGCTCAGAGTTTGGGGATAGGTAGATTGAGAGGTTGAATTCTCTTTCAGCTACTTCATAGATGTGTGACCTTCAACAACTCATTTAATGGCAATGAACCTAATTTATTCATTGTAACATGGAGATAATGGTCCCCATCTTGCATGTTTCTTGCCAGGATCAAATGAAATAATGTACATAAAGTGACGGGCACATAGTAGGTGCTCAATGAATGTGCTCTGTTTTATTATTCATGATAGCATGGTAATTCATTAAATGTTGATGAATGAAGAAATGAGTGGATGTCATGAGAAGTTCCAGTGCTGGGTGTAGAGCTTCCTAGTTTTTGGTGGGGGGAGGTTCCCAGGGATTAGGATAATCTTATGTGAAGGCTTGTGAAGGAGAATAGAAACACTTAAATTCAGGCCCAGAATCTGCCATCATGCTTTCCCAGATGCTGCCAATTCTCTCTAGAATATCCTCGCTCCACTTCACCTGACTTCTTCCACAGATTCTACAACATCTAGCTCAGAAGTCACCTCTTCCTTTGAGAAGCATCCTTTGACTCCTCAGTCTAGTTTGGGCACCATGCCATTTCATGTTCACTTCCACCATATCCCTTGTCGTAGTGCTCAGTTAGACTTGTGTCACCAGCACCATCTGCAGTGCCTGATTCTTTGCAAGTTGAAGAAATGAATGGATGGATTGTTGTCTAGATTTTATCAATACAGTCAGATGTGATTCCTTAGGCAAGCGTCTTAACCTAAGCTCCAGTTTCCTTGGTAGTAAGATGAGGATGGAACGTGACCCCTCTGCCTCCCAGCCATACTTGTGAGGATCAACTGTGACTGTGGATGTAACCTAACAGGGCCCTGAGAGCTTGTCTGGGGCATTCGGAAGACCAGGGTTTGGTGAAAGAGCAGGTTTTTGCTTAGCTTAGGCTGTACAACTGGCTTTTATTGTATTGGGTGGGGATTACAAGCTAACAGGATTTTAAGTATCTCTAGGGAAAAGGTAAACTGCAGTAACTGGAGCAATTGTCAGGGAGAGAGACTAGGGTTTAGAGAGAATTCTAGAAATATTTGTTCTATGTACCCATGAATCCATGACCAACAGTGATGTTACTCAACAGTGCTTTTGGAGTTAAGTTTCTGAGGTTTTGTTTGAGGGAGTGGGGACCAGGCAGAATCACTGACTGTTGTTACTGGCTTCAGGATGGCCATGAGCCACAGGAATCATTGGCCCAGTGAGGTGTAGGCAGTTGTAAAAGATGTCAAAGTGGTCTGTGTTGAAACCCATCTGTGAGGTGGGTTATGGAGTGGATCCATATACTGTCCCTTCTGTTTTAGAAACTGAACTACCTTTCCAGGCGATCTGGCAAATGATCAAATGCCTTCTTGGACCAAACCCTTTCTTCCTTTTCCATCTCTTACTGATTCATCCCAGGTAAGTTAGTAAATGAGTCTAAGTTTATTTTAAACATCCAAATTCTTCCAATTCTTTGTTCTTTGCAATGCTCCAGTTTAGTGCTTCTGTATTATCTTAATGCAACTGAGTGCTTCTGTATGATCTTAATCTTTACTCACGTTTGTGACCCATAGGCTGGTCTCGGGAATAATATCAGCTATTTAGATGTTTATGTGGTGTTAGATCATAAATGCTTGCATTTTAATCATACTAATCTTTGAATTGAATTAGGGAACAATAAGCAGGGTTTTGGAAACTATCTAGCAAGTAGAGGAGAATTTTGAGGGTGACAGATGATAAAACCTAGCTAGTTATCTTGCTTACATGAGAAGGTCATTTATGCTTAGAGTTGTCCCATTCTAGTCCCAATGCATCTTTTCATAGGGCATAGAGGACTGGCATCACTGTTGCCTCCTTTTCTTATTGAAAATAAAGTTGAGGTAATTATGAGTAATTCCCAATCTACTTATTTTTGTTCAGCAGTGGAATGCACAGAATTTTTGTTTTTTTGTGTAAATCAGTACACCAAATCTCCAGAGGCTAAATTTTTATGTCTAAGACATCTAATTGAAATCCACTGTTATAAATATGAGCTTACTGAAGTGATGAGTTTCTCATAGGCAGAGCAAATAGATAAATGGTTCAGATACAGCATCAGTTGAAGCAAGCAAAACTCTATTGGCCTCTATCCATCAACACTTTGCTGTACCTCTTGGCACCAAGTAGCACTGCAAACCTATAGGCAAGGCAGCAACCCCATGTGTGAGGACCACCTGGTCTTCCTCACCCAAAATTGCAATATTAGTAAAATTTCAAAATTATTGAATATGGCCATAGATTTCAATGGTGCCAAGTGGGAACACTTGCTTCCTGTTTGGGGATTATCCATAGTACCTGCAAAGCTTTGGGAAGATAAATATTTTAGCTCAATCTGAGGAAGAAATTCCTAGTGAAGTGGTTCAAGGAAGGAATGTGTCACCTCCAGAAGTCATTAGTTACCTCTTATGGTAGATATTTTGTGATAGGCTCAGTGAACTGTGTGGGGATGTGGTAAAGGGATTTCAAGCATTGAATAGGGCTGGGGTAGGTGTACTGGCATTTTATCTTATGCTGAGGTAGATTTTAAGGTCATTAATTACAGTAACCCTTGGAAATCAATTATGAAGACACCATTATAGAGAGCCACAAACTCTCTCAGCTAGTTCATTGCTTCTCCTTTCCCCTCCAGCCTTGGTGTTTTTTTAAGTTGGGCTCCAGATTAAGTAATTTGTGAGTGCCGCAGTGAGAAAGTAAAATAGTGCCTTTAAATGCTATAGCTAGAACATCACTCTGTAGGGCAAGGTGCTCATGTGATGAAAGTTCTGGTGAGTTTCCGAATTCCTCCAGAACTTCAGAGGGGCCAGAATCAGGAAAGGTGAGTAATTAAGGAAATGTGACATTTCTCCCCTCTTTCCTCAGATCTTTCTTCCTCACCAGTCATAGGTTAAACTAAGTAGAGTGGTAGGTTAGTTGTCTGTAGTATTTAAATTGTTAATCTTTTCCTCTTCCCATCTCTCTTTTTGAACTCATAGCATGTAAAGTTGAATTTGAGTAAGTAAATGCACAGTTGATGATTCCTGTGTGAAGGTCCTTCCAAACATGAGATTTTGCAATTTCTACCCAGTGGGCCTCTAGAGATCTAGTTTGAGACGTTGATAACCCTTCAGCCCAGAGTTGGCAAACAATGGCCCAGTCTGCAGACCAGATCTGGCCCATTGCCTGTGTTTATAAATAAACTTTTATTAGAACACAGCCATGCCCATTTGTTTATACATTATGGCTGCTTTCAAGCTACTGTGGCAGAGTTAAGTAGTTACAGTAACCAGTGTATGGACTTCACAGGCTAAACTATTGACTATGTGGCCCTTTACCGGAAATAGTTTGCTCACCCCTGCTCTAGCTTTTTTTTTTTTTCTTTCTTTTTTGGATAAGGAAGCATGCATGTACTTATCCATTTGCACTTGCATACACTTATCTCCTTGCACACAAAGTGGCTTCCTGTAAGGCTAGAGTTTTCTAATGGTTCTGGAAAATAGCTCACCTGCCTAAGCACTCTGACCCAGAAGATTATTAGTACTTGTTTTTCCACTGACTAAATTGAAGCAAAGAATTTGTATTAAAAGAATCCATGAAACACTACTTATCACTACATCAAAATTGTCAGTAAAAATCAACCCCCATCTCTTGGGTGAGAAATTCTGCAAATGATTATGGCTTAACAGAAAGATATTTATCTCATCCCTTGCCTCAGCAGCAGCCTTTCTCTGCCTGATTAGCTAGGGTGGAATTTAATTCTGCATTTGAAGATGTCAGATTACATTAAAAGAAATGTTTGTTCAGAGGAGTGTGTAGGAGTTATACCTATGTGTGGAAATGGTTGATATTAAACCTTGTGATTAAACTTACTTAAAAATGCTTTATTTAGTTTTTTAAATGTGCCAAAGGAGGTTTATATTTCATCTGACCTCAATTTCCCTGAATAGAGCTGAGTGAGATTTCCTAGCGTAATGCAGAGCTGCTTATCTTGAGGTGGAAAAAAAAAAGTGTCGTTAGCTGATTCGTGCTGAAGCATCATATTTAGAAGGCCTAATGGTTAGCTGGCTAACTTAAGATCAGGAAAGGGGAAATTATTGCTTATTATAGGACTATTTCCATCTCTGATATGGGTCCTTATTTGATTTGAGAATTCTGCAGACTTAGGAACATAGGCAAAGGGGATGGTGGTGCTAGTTCTTTTTATATATATCCTATATCACAACTGTTATAGGGAAGCATCTGGTTCCACACAGCAGTAAGTTAGTCACAATATGTGGCCATAGTTTATATTCTAAAAGAATTTTTATGTAGGCTTGGCATATAGCTTTTGTCATTTTCAAAAAGGCTAGAAAAAGCCTATAAATTCTGTCAACAAACAACTTTTTAGGTGAGGCATTTATTATCTCAGCTCCAGTACCAATCACCTGCTAGCCGAGTTGAGAAACTTCCATTCTCTAAGTCTATGATTCCTTACCTGTAAAATGAAAGGTTAGATACATGATTTATGTGGGTCTTTATTTCTGATCTTCCAATAATCAGTGCTATTTAGGACTATCAGTTGTTGTCTTTCACTTCTTCATATGCTGTCAGTGCTGACTGCATGTAGAAGGTTGGAAAATGGTACAGACTTCTCTGTTCACCTCTCCCCCTCCCCTCTCTCTGCAGGAGGTTCCATCTCTCCATCTTTCCTCAGACTGAAGCTCCCCACTTCCCGGCTTTTCCCTCATCTCTTCCTTACTCTCTAAAAGCTCCCCACTTTTGCTCCCTCTTCCATTCTCATCGTATCTATTTATTTCTGCATATTTTCACCATTGCCTTCCTTCCCTGCCTTTTTTCCTTCCCCTCTGTCATTCCCCGCCCCCCCCCCCCCCCCCCCCCCCCCCGCCAACTTTTTCACAGGCTTGTTTTGAAACCACCTCCCAGAGCATACTTGCGATTCTGTTTCTCTCACAGTGCTGAGGTCCTCAGGTGAAATGCCTTTGCTGGAGTTGTTAGGCAGAATGCTAAGTGTTTTAAGGACCTGCGAAGGTCAAGTACGTGTCTGCTGGAATAAACGGAGCCTCACAGTGAGACCAAGCCGACACAATGGGAAGGCCCAGTGGATTTTTCTTTCCTGTTAGTCCATGGTGAAATCAATCATAATATGCCTCCCTGAAAACTGAACTCAGGGAATTGGAATCAGTGAGGTTCTTTTTAACTGTACCTGAAGGGGTAGGAGGGGAAAAAGGGAGAGGTGAATGGGCTGGGCAGCCTTTTACAGTAAGTACCTTAAAATACTTTTCCATTGATGATTCATCCTTGTCCTCTGCCCCCATTGTCTTTTATAAAGAACAACTAGAAACCATTCATCATGAAGCCCAAAGCCCCCAAAACTCCTTGATTGTGATTTGAATATGAATTCCATCAATATTTTGAGGCAGTTATGAAGAAGGCATAGAGAACTTGTGGCAAAAGTTGATTATGAACTTCACATGTGAGTCAAATTCATTATGTATAGAGATGAAAATAATCCCAAAGTAATATATGTGTAGATTGGAAAAGCACTGTAATTGCTTACAGCTGAAGGGCAGTCATGTAGAAGAGGAAGCAGATTTGTTCTCTTCTGAACCACAGAGGGATTGGATATGAATTGCAGGAAGGTAGGATTTAGTAGAGTGTAAGGAAAGACTATCTAATAAGCATACCTTCCCACTAAGTAATGGGTCTCTGAGTTTCCAGTTCAGGAGAAGCTGGAAGGAACACAGCTTGCAAGGGATTTACTCATTCATTCAGCAGATATTTGCTGAGTACCTATTCGATGTCAAGCACTCTTCTCGGTTCTGGGACCCAGCAATGAGCAGAGATATCTGGAGGATTCAGACATTACATATGTGACTTTAAGATCCCTCATACCTTGAGGATAATTCTGGGATTTCTTCAGCTTTTAGGATTTTAATTAGCTAAAAATAAATGAAGCCATCACATATGAACTATCTGTTTTTCAAGAATTAGAATGAAGTAAAACTTAATCAGAACTGAAATTACACTATACACAAAACTCAGATGAACTCGTCTCTAGATTTTAAGTGCTATAGGGTCATCATTCCAAATACCAGTTACAAGTACCAGAAGAAAGCTGATTGTTTGTGCTTTGGAGTGACTTGGATTATGAGTAAGTAGACATTCACATCTCTTAGGTTTTTTTGAAGGCTAGTATTGAAATGCATTTGTATTCCTAACGATAGACCTGTAGAGGAAACTGAAGAGAAGGGGTAATTTACTTTTAGTCCCTTCCTTCAATTTTTATGCTCCTCTCCCAGCTGCAGAATCTTCTTATTTGCTTCAGGGACAGTGGTACTCTCAGGGTCCAAGGCTCCCATAATTCACTTTGTCTCCTGTCTTTCAGCACCCTTCAAAAAGTGTCTAGAGCTTTCCAAATCATACATTTCTACCACCTCTCCTCTCATCTCTCAAATAAATATTCTTTTCCTCAATCCTCTTCCCAAACTATCATCATAACAATAAGAATGCGGCTGCATTAAGGAGCGCACGTTGTTTGGTGCAGTGTTTCTCAAGCGTACACATCATTTAATGCATACACGTCAGTGTGGCTCTTGTTAGGATGCGGAATAAGTTTCAGCAGAACTGGCTTGGGGCCTGAAATTCTGCATTTCCAGCAAGCAACCAGATGCTGCTACTGCAGCTGCACTGCAAATCACAATATGGGTAACAAGGGTTTGGCGAATTAGGTTTTGGAACTTTCTTGCTTGATTTTATGACCTTGGGAAAGTTACCTACCTCTCTGGGCTTAACTTGTCTTATATAAGACAGAGATAAGCCAGTCCCCCCTTCCTCTGCATATTCTCCAGTATGAGTTCAACTAGTCTTCATACAAAGAAAACTACTTCCTGTTTCACAAAGTGGGCTTGTGAATGCAGTTTGGTCACATTTTATATCAAAATAATACAGACTGTAAGCTACTAAGTGATTATCCTCATTGGGGTGCATTGGAATATCAAGAGTGAACTCACTGTTCAGACATAACGGCTACTGTTGTTGATCAAAATCCTACCATCTGACCTTCTCCTTATGTTCCCTAGGAAAAAACAAAACTTGCTTCCTGTGGGGTACATTTGACATTCTTACAGTCAGAGTCACCTGGGAAAAGTTATTGCCATGGAACTCAACTTATCCCTGGCACACTTTGGGGGCAGATTTGAACCAAGTTTTCTGCATTGGTTTGTTCTTGAATCTGGCACTTAGCATCTCTCTAAATTTAGTGGTCATTTTCTGCTTTAATGAATATCTAACTGTGTAAATATAGATGTTGTTTGGTCAGCATTTTCCCCAGCAGTATTTTCCAGGGATAATTTGCCTGCAATAAACTCCTGAGGCAAACATGCTTCTCCTCTACCAGCCTTGTACAAACAGCTGATCTAGGCCTGAGGACATAAATAACCTTTTTGCAGAGAGACACTTACCTCCAGAGAGTCCCAAGCTTTGTCAGAGAAGTTTCTGTCTTGGAAGCGACTGCCTTTCACATTTCTATTTGTTGAGTCTCTGAGTTCCTCTTGGGACTTGATATAGGCAAGCATGGCCATCCTTTGTTAGGGATTATGGATCGTTTTAGAGCTAGAATTTCTTTGAGATGACCTGGTCTAGTCGTTCTCTCTCTCTCTCTCTCTCTCTCTCTTTTTTAGTTCAAGTATAGTTGGTTTACAATGTTGTATTAGTTTCAGGTGTACAGTATAGTGATTCATTTCTTTTTTTTCAGATTATATTTCATTATAGGTTATTACAAGATATTGAATGTAATTCCCTGTGCTATATAGTAAATCCTTGTTGCTTATCTATTTTATGTATAGTAGTTTGTATCTGTTAATCCCATACTCCTAATTTGTCCCTCCCTTCCTCCCTCTAATCAGGTTTGTCTTCTATGTCTGTGAGTCTGTTTCTGTTTTGTATATGGATTCATTTGTATTGTTTCTTAGATTCCACATATAAGAGATATCATACAGTATTTGTTTTTCTCTTTCTGATTTACTCCACTGAGTATAATATTCTTTAGGTCCGTCCATGTTGCTGAAAATGGCAATATTTCATTCTTTTTATGGGTGAGTAATATTCCATTATATATATATGTATATATGTGTATGTATGTGTGTGTGTGTATATATATATATATATATATATATATATATATATATATATATATATGCCACATCTTCTTAAGCCAGTTATCTGTTAATGGGCACTTGGGTGGTTTCAGTGTCTTAGCTCTTGTAAGTAGTGTTGCTATGAACATTGTAAGTAGTGTTGCTATGAACATTGGGGTGCATGTATCTTTTCAAATTAGAGTTTTCTTTTTTTTTGGATATATACCCAGGATTGGGGATTGCTGGATCATCTGGTATCTCTATTTTTATTTTTTTAGGGAAACACTGTACTGTTCTCCATAGTGGCTGTACCAATTTACATTCCCACCAAAAGTGTAGGAGGGTTCCCTTTTCTCCACACCCTCTCCAGCATTTATTACTTATAGATTTTTGATGATAGCCATTCTGATCGGTGTGAGGTGATACCTCATTGTGGTTTTAATTTGCATTTCTCTAACAATTAGTGATGTTGAGCATCCTTTCATGTGTCTGTTGGCCATCTGTATGTCTTCTTTAGAGAAATGTCTATTTAGGTCATCTGCCCATTTTTTGATTGGGTTGTTTGTTTGTTTGTTTTTGATATTGAGTTGTATGAGCTGTTTGTATTTTTTTGGAAATTAACCCCTTGTCGGTCACATCGTTTGCAAATATTTTCTCCCATTTTGTGGGCTGTCTTTACGTTTTGTTAATGTTTTCCTTTGCTGTGCAAAACCTTTTAAGTTTAATTAGGTCCCGTTTGTTTATTTTTGCCTTTATTTATCTTGTCTTGGGAAACTGTTCTAAGAAAATATTGCCATAATTTGTGTCTTAGAGTGTTTTGCCTACATTCTCTTCTAGGAGTCTTATGGTATTATGTTTTATAATACCATATATAATTCCGGACCAGGGCTTGAACCCATGTTCCCTGCATTGGCAGGCGGATTCTTAACCACTGTGCCACCAGGGAAGCCCCATCAGATTCTAAAGAGTCTGTAATTCAAAAAAATTTAAGAACTTCTGATTTGATCAAGGTTCCGCTTTCCTAAGGCACCTTTCAAATACATAAAATAGTAATTAACCTTTATCTGTATCTTATAGTCATTAAACAAGCAACAAATTTGTTGTGTTAAGTACTGTGGAGTGTGCAAGGAGATGCAATGAATAATCACTGCTTTCCTATATCTTAAAATATATTATTCATTTACTTATCAAATAATTAAGGATTAAAAATTGCATGGCATCTCCTATTTACACTGGGGATTCAGAGATAAAAGACACTTCCCCTGCTCTTAGTAACACTTCAGTGCAGATAAGGACCTGTGACCATACAGCCATATGTGATAAATATCAGTGTATTTTATGTCCTCCAACTTCCCAGAGGAACTGTAGGATACATGATAGAACTGTCAAAAGTACTGATTCCATATTCAGGTTATGTGAATTGGGAAACCTAAGTGACAATTCTATTTATTCTGCAACAGTATGAAAAAAAATTTTTTTTAAATAACTTGTTTCTCATTAAGAGAGAAAATAAAGGCAGACCAACTATTCCCTGGGAAAGTTTGGGGAGGAGTTAGCAGTATCCCAGGATTGGGGGAAACAACCATATCCGTTGAATAGTTTTCAGATTTTGCTGTACATTAGAAAAACCTGGAGAGATTTTTGTTCTTTAATACATATCAAAGTAATTCGTGCACAGTTATAAATATCCAATAGTAGTCAAGGACTGATTGTGAGGAAAAATGGTAGCTGCTGCTTCAACAATTTTTACTGCCTGGTCTTGCTTGAGCAGCTTTTAAAAATGTACAGGCTACCGAGATCTAAAGGTCTCCTAACTGTTTGGATGAGTGGGAAAGGTCCCAATTTCTTCTCTCTTGACTATTCCAGCAGAACTTCTGTTTATCATATGCCTAACTGCAATATGCACCATGCTTACTGATGGTTACCTCCAGATGAGGGGGAAAGTGACATAAAAGGTCAAGGCAGTACCCTCACTGCAGCATTTTCTTGAAGGCAGTACACATTGCCTTGTAAAATGCTGTGGCAGAAAACACAGTGAACAAAAATGAAAATACGCTTGTGACTAACCTGACCTATTCTCATAACAATCTCTAAATACTAATTTCATTGTGTGTTTCTAATGTCGTACATGAGGATGAATGTTTCTAAAGGTCAACAATAAGTGAATGTATTAAAACAGTCTCTTGTCTGCTTATCAGGTGAAAACCCAAGAAATGCAAGCTTTTAGTATTTTCTAGAGACTTCATTTTTTTTCCTCTTCCTTGTTTCTATTATGTTTCTTTGACCTTAATCTCTACAGGTTGCTAATAATCTCAGTTCCTTGAAAGATTTATGATCTTCAACAAGACAAAAACTTTTTTGTTTTCCACTTACTGTTGGAGTAAGTGGATACCTTTTCTAAGGGTATCCCTCTGCTTTGAGGACAACCTGACCTCTTCTCTGCTGAAGGGATAAGAAAACTAAATATTGTATTAATGATAAAGTAATTTGAAATTCTTGGGAGAAATATACTGTGTAAAATACTATATAAAATAGTGTCATTTTGTTTCAAAGGAGAAGTAAGTGCAAGAATTAGGTTAAGTCAAGAAATGGTATAAAGTGTTACAGAGCAATAGAGGAATAGAACAATAGGAAGTAGTTTATCCACTACGGGAGAAAGAAATATGTTTCCTCTTTATTTAAGTAGGAAGGAAAGCAAAGAACAGCTGATTCGAAAGTGCACTGATTTTTCATACTTTACAAAGAGCTAAACTCTTCTTTGGAAACTGACCTATAGACAAATAATGGCATTCCAGGTTGCGATAGCAGGGAGTTACATAAGAACAGAGTAGGAGGCAGTTTTCTGAATCCTTTTAAAAATGATGTTCAAATCAATTTTGGTTGGGGGAAAAACCCTAGAGAAAACCCTAGGCCTTGGGAATGCTTACAAATGCATCAGAGGTGTAAATAGAACTTCTGTTTTACAGTACATTCAAGTCAGGGTTACATTTTGGGAGAAGCCGATAGGTGTGAATTCTAGAAGGGGAAAGCCAGAAGGGCAAGTTCATGCCCAGGTATCCAATGGAGAATTAAGTCAACTGCAATGGAAATTAGGATATATTCCTGTCTAAGACCTGGGATTAAGATTAGGATTAGTGATAAGTGGAGCCAAGCGTTTGTTTGAAATATATTTTATTTATTTATTTTTCTTCTTCCAGTTTTACTGAGATATAATTGACATACAGCACTGTATAAGTTTAAGGTAGGTACACAGCATAAAGATTTGTGTACATACATCATGAAATGATTACCACAGTAAGTTTTGTGAGCATCTATCAGCTCATGTAGATACAAAATAAAAGAAAAAGAAAAACAAAATTTTCCTTGTGATGAGAACTCTTATGACTTACTCCCTTAACTTTCATATATAACATTCAGCAGTGTTAATTATATTAATCATGTTGTACATTACATCCCTAGTACTTATTTATGTTATAACTGAAAGTTTGTACCTTTTGACCACCTTAATCAAATCCCCCCCTCTCTTCATCCCTGGTCTCTGGTAAACACAAATCTGATTTCTTTTTCCATGAGCTTGTTTTCTGGGTTTTTTTTTTTTTTAATTATAGTTGACCTACAACACCACGATATTTCCTGGTGTACAATATAGTGATTTATTATTTCTATACATTACAAAAATCATCACTGTAATAAGTCTTATTACCATCTGTCACCATGCAAAGTTGTTACGTTATTACTGACTATATTCCCCACTCTGCACATTTTGTCCCAGTGACATTTATTTTGTAACAGCAAGTTTATACCTCTTAATCTTCCTTACCTGTTTCATTCATTCCCCCACCCCTTTCTCGTCTAGCAGCTACTTGTTTGTTCATTGTACCCTTGACTCAGTTTCTGTTTTATTATGTTCTTTTGTTTTTCAGATTCCACATGTAAGTGAAATCATATGGTATTTTTCCTTCTCTCACTGACTTATTTCACTGAGCATAATGCCCTCTAGGTCCATCCATGTTGTCTCATGCTACAAGATTTCATTCTTCTTTTTTTTTAATGGCTGAGTAATATTCATATATATATATATACATATGTATGTATATATATATATACACACACACACACACACACACATACACACACCACATCTTCTTTTCCATTCATCTACTGATGGGCATTTATGTTGATTCCATATTTTGGCTATTGTGAATAATGCCGCAGTGAACATAGGGGTGAATATATGTTTTCGGATTGGTGTTTCTTGTTTCTTTGGAAAAATACTGAGAAGTAAAATTGCTGGATTGTATGGTGGTTTTATTTTTAATTTGGTGAGGATCATCCACACTGTTTTCCATAGTGAGTGCATCAGTTTACATTTCCACCAACAGTGCACGGGGATTCTCTTTTCTTCACATCCTCACCAACACTTGTTATTTGTCATATTTTTGATAATACCAGTCTGACAGGTGTGAGGTGATTATCTCATTGTGGTTTTGATTTGCATTTCCCTGATGATAAGTGATGTCGAGCCTCTTTTCATGTGTCTGTTGACCATTTGTATGTCTTCCTTGGAAAAATATTCAGGTCCTCTGCCAATGTTTTTAATCTGGTTGGTTGTGTTTTTGATGTTGAGCTGTATGAGTTCTTTGTATATTTTAGATATTAACCCCTTATCAGATATATCATTTACAAATAGCTTCTCCCATTCAGTAGGTGACCTTTTCATTTTTGTTGATAGTTTCCTTCAGTGTGCAAAAGCTTGTTAGTTTGATGTAGTCCCATTTGTTGATTTTCGCTTTCATTTCCCTTATCTAGGACACAGAGCCAAAAAAATATTTCTAAGACCAATATCAAAGAGCATACTGTGTTTTCTTCTGAGAGTTTTATGTTTTCAGGACTTATATTTAAGCCCTTAATCTATTTTGAGTTTATTTTTATATATGGTATGAAAGAGTAGTCCTGTTTGATTCTTTTGCTTGTAGCTGTCCAGTTTTCCCAATACCATTTATTGAAGAGGCTGTCTTTTCCCTACTGTATATTCTTGCTCCCTTGTTGTAAATTAATTGCCCATTTAAGTGTGGGTTCATTTCTGGGCTCTCTATTCTGTTCCATTGACCTATGTGTCTATTTTTGTGCCAGTACCATACTGTTTTGATTACTGTAGCTTTTTAGTATAGTTTGAAATCAGGGAGCATGATACCTCCAGCTTTGTTGTTCTTTCTCAAGATTGTTTTGGCTATTCAGGGTCTTTTGCGGTTCTATACAATTTTAGAATTACTTATTCTAGTTCTCTGGAAAATGCCCTTGCTATTTTGATAGGAATTGCATTGAGTCTGTAGATTGCCTTGGACAGTACGCTCATTTTAACATTATTAATTCTTCCAATACCGTATCTTTCCATTTTTTAATGTTATCTTCAATTTCTTTCATCAGCGTCTTACAAGTTTTCCAAGTACAGGTCTTTTACCTCCTTAGATTTATCCCTAGATATTTTATTCTTTCTGGTACAGTTGTAAATGGGATTGTTTTCTTAATTTCTTTTTCTGTTAGTTCATTGTTATTGTATAAAATTGCAACAGATTTCTGTTTATTGATTTTGTATCCTGCAACTTTATGAATTCATGTATTAGTTCCAGTATTTTTTTGGTGGTGTCTTTAGGATTTTCTATATATAGTGTCAGGTCATTTGCAAACAGTGACAGTTTTACTTCTTCCTTTCCAGTTTGGATTCCTTTTATTTTGTTTTCTTGTCTGATCACTGTGGCTAGGACTTCCAATATTATGTTGAATACTGTGGCAAGGGTGGGGGCATCCTTGTCTTGTTCCTGATCTTAGAGGAAATTCCTTCAACTTTTTACTGTTGAGTGTGATATTGGCCATAGGTTTGTCATATATGGCCTTCATTATGTTAAGGTACGTTTCTTCTGTACCCATTTTTGTTGAGAGTTTTTACATGAATTGATGTTGGATTTTGTCAAAAGCTTTTTCTGCATTTTTTGAGATAATCACATGATTTTTATTCTTCAATTTGTTAATGTGGTGTATAACATTGATTGATTTGCAAATAATAAATCATCCATGATTCCTGGGTTAAATCCCACTTTATCATGGTGTATGATCCTTGTAATGTAGTGTTGAACTTGCTAATATTTTGTTGAGGATTTATGCACTATGTTCATCAAGGATATTGACCTGTAATTTTCTTTTTTGGGGGTGTTTTTGTCTGATTTTTGTATCAAGGTGATTTTTGTATCAAGATGATGCTGGCCTTGTAGACTGAGTTTGTAAACTTTTTTCCTGAATTTTTTGTAATAGTTTGAAAAGGATAGGTGTTAACTTTTCTTTAAATTTTTGGTAAAATTCACCTGTGAAGCCATTTAGTACTGGACTTTGTTTGTTGGGAGTTTTTTTTTTTTATTACTGATTTAATTTATTCCTGGTAACTGATCTGTTCAGGTTTTCTCTTTCTTCCTGATTTAGCATTGGGAGATTGTATGTATCTAGGAATTTATCCATTTCTTCTAGGTTGTCCAATTTGTTGGCTTATAATTGTTCATCATCACTTCTTATCATCCTTTGTATTTCTGTAGTGTTGATTATAACTTTTTTTATTTCTGATGTTTAAAATTTGGTCCCTCTTTCTTTTTCTTGCTGAGTCTGGCAAAAGGTTTATCTATTTTGTTTGTCTTTTCATAGAGCCAGTTAGGTTTCATTGATCTTTTCTATTGTTTTTTTTTTTCAGTCTCTATTTCATTTTTTTTGATCTTATATTTATTCTTCCTCTCTATTAGCTTTGGGTTTTGTTTGTTCTTCTTTTTCTAGTGCCTTAGGCGTAAGTTTTGGTTGTTTATTTGGGATTTTTCTTGTTTCCTGGGGTAGGCTTGTAATGCTGTACACTTCCCTCTTAGAACTGCTGTTACTGCATCCCATAGATTTTGGATTGTTGTGCTTCCATTTTAATTTGTTTCCAGGTATTTCAAAATTTTATCTTTGATTTCTTCAGTGACCCATTGGTGCTTAGTAGCATATTGTTCAGCCTCTATGTGTTTGTTTTCCTTGCAAATTTTCTTTTTTATGGTTGATTTCTATATCATAGTGTTGTGGTCAGAAATGATGCTTGATATGATTTCAGTCTTCTTAAGTTTACTGAGATTTGTTTTGTGGCCTAGCGCGTGATCCATCCTGGAGAATGTTCAATGTACAATACAATGTGAAAAGAATGTGTGTTCTGCTAGTTTTGGATGGAATGTTCCATATATACTTATTACAGCCATCTGATCTAACATGTCTTTTATGGCCAATGTTTCCTCATTGATTTTCTGTCTGGATGATCTGTCCACTGATGTAAGCGTAGTGTTAAAGTTCCCTACTATTATGGTGATACTGTCAGTTTCTCCCTTTATATTTGTTTCTGTAGTGCTTGTTTGTATTTTTCTTCTTTTGCTCTCTTCCCTCGTTATTTGATGACCATCTTAGTGTTACGTTTGGATTCCTTTTTTTCTTTTTTTTGTGTATCATAGATATATGTAATTATTTTTAGTTGATCTCTTAAGTTCAAACACATTCTAACAACCCTGCATTTTTACTCCCCCACCCTGTTTAATGTTTTTGATGTCATATTTTACATCTTTTTGTTTTGTGTATCTCTTTACTACTTATTTCGTATATAGATGATTTTACTATTTTGCCTTTTTACTACTAAAAGTAGTAAAAAAGAGCTGTATGATTTAGCTTTATAAGTGGTTGATATACTATATACTACCTTTATATGTATTTGCCTCTACCAATGAGATTTTTCCTTTTGTACTTTTCATATTTGTAACTGTGGTCTTTTCTTCTTAGAGAAGTCCATTTTGTGTGAAGCCAGTTAGTGGTGCTGAACTCTTCTAGCTTTTGCTTATCTGTAACAGTCTCTCTCTCTCTTTCAAATCTGAGTGATAGCCTTCATGGGTAGAATATCTCTGTTGTAGGGTTTTTCGTTTCATCACTTTGAAGGTATCATGCCACTCCCTTCTTGCCTGCAAAGCTTCTGCTGAAAAGTCAGCTGACAATCTTATGGGAGTTCCCTTGTACATAACTAGTTGCTTTTCCCTTGCTGCTTCTAATACTCTCTAAGTTTTGCCATTTTAATTAAAGTCTTGGTGTGGTTGTCTTTGGGTTGATCCTGTTGGGGCTCTCTGTGCTTTCTGGGCCTGGATGTCTGTTTCCTTTCCTGGGTTAGGGAAGTTTTCAGGTATTTTTGCCTCAAATAAGTTCTCTGTCCCTTTTTCTTTCTCTCTTCTTCTCTGGGAACGCTAATGCAAATGTTCGTATGCTTGCTGTTATCCCAGATGTCTCTTAAACTTCTCTGGGAACGCTAATGCAAATGTTCGTATGCTTGCTGTTATCCCAGATGTCTCTTAAACTGTCCTTATTTTTAAAAATTCTTTTTTCTGTTCTGCCTGGGTAATTTCCACGACTCTGTCTTCTAGTTTGCTGATTTGTTCCTCTGTATCATCTAGTCTACTGCTAACTTCTTCTAGTGTAATTTTTATTTCAGTTATTGTATTCTGCAACTCTGTTTGGTCCTTCTTCATATTTTCTAACCCTTTGTTAATTTTCTTACCATGTTCATGTTTTCTTCTGAGTTTGTTGAGCGTCTTTATGATCATTATGTTGAACTCTTTATAGGGTAGGTTTGTTATCTCCATTTCACTTTGTTCTCCTTCTGGAGTTTTGTCTTTTTACTTTGTTTGGAAAATATATCTTTGTTGCCTTATTTTGCCTAATTCTCTATATTTATTTGTATGTACGAGGTACATGGGTTACGTTTCCCCATCTTGGAGGAGTGGTATTATGTGGGAGATGTCATACGGGGCCCAGAAGCACACTCCCTTCTGGTTACCAGAGCTGTATGATTTAGGGGTGCCCCCTATGTGGGCTGAATGGACCCTTCTGTTGGGGTGGGACCCACTACTGTGAATGTGCTGGTAGAAAAGACTGGTTCTCTATTTATTGGCATGTCTTTCCTTGTGTGGAAGCTGCCAGCCATGGGTAGGCAGGGCTGGGTCCTGGTGTAGTTTCCTGCATGGCCTGGAGAGTCCTAGGGCTGCTGCCAGACTGCTGATAGGTGGGCAAGGTCCCAGGATAGCTGGCTCCACAGCTCTGTGGTTTGGGCCTGGTGCTGGCCCAGTGGTGGGTAGGCCTGGAGGGTTCTGGGGCAGTTGGCTGCAGGGCCCTGGGGGATCCTGTGGCTGATTGTGGCCTGATGGTGGGTGGTAGAGCCAAGAGTTTCGAGTTAGGTTGGAATAGTGGCTGAGCAAGAGCTAAGAGAAATGAGTTAAGAGACTTCAGAAATGCCTTAGGGTATTTATGACTCAGTCATTTGGGGTTCCTGCAAAGGATGTGTGGTCCTTTGGAGTGTCTGAGTGGCTGAAAGAGATAGAACATTCTTGTAATTGAAGCACATATGCCAAGTGCACATGTTTAAAAAGCCCAAATAAACTCTGCACTGTGTCTATAAACAGTAGGTTGGAGTCACTGCAGAACTGGTCCATATCATTTTTTAAGAAATAATGGTGACCTTGGAGGTTGAAAGAGCAAATGTTTTACTTGTCAACCTCACTTCTATGTCTAGAATTTACTAAAGCCAGTTGTGTAATTAGACTTACTGTACAATTGTTTGTCAAATGACTAGACCTGTCTCCTCGAGGATAATAACACTAAAATCAGTAGTGTGCTGGTAAATGAATTAACAGCTGGATCTCAAAAAAAAGTGTGCAGATACGTATGTACTCAAGTTTATTACATATTTTACTGACATAAAAGATGTGTAGCACACAATTCACAGTTAGTAATAAATTATACAGTACTTTTTATTGTAAATTCCATAATAGCCAACTGATTCTTACAGAATGCTCTTGTTGATTTTTTTTCCAAATTCTTTTTTATGTACCCAAGTTATGGTTGCAGCTGGTGAATGAGTGTGGTTCTGACATGAATATAGGTTGATATTTTCATTTACAATAATGAGTGATATGAAAGTGAAACAATGAGGACATATACTGGAAATTTACTCTTTTGTCAATAATGCCAGCAGTTTCTTTGCTGAACTGTATAATAATTTTCAAATACTGGCAGAATATTTTCTGAGCTTTTTGTGCTATTCACAACGTAATGACCATAGATACAATAAACTTTTATGTTTAATCTGTATTATTAGTAGTTTCACTATCAGCAAAGCAATAGATTAAGCCCTGATTCATGGGTTTTGCTAATTCTATGGTATAAATACTCTCATGGTCAATTGAGAATTGACCATGGTGAATTTCAAGGTACCAATGTGAATCATTGCACATGGAGTTGGGAAGAGATCTTCATTACCACACCATGATATAATAAATCCAGCATACACATAAATTACACATAAATACCTTCAAGAGCATCAGACCAGCTATATAAACTTGAGGGCTCCTACAACCACCTTCAGGTTTGGTAATTCATTAGAACAGCTCACAGAATTCAGGAAAGTGCTATACTTACGATTATAGTTATATTATAGCAAAGGATACAAATTAGAACAAACCAAAGGAAGAAACGCATAAGATGAAGTCTGGGGAGTGTCCAAACATGAAGCTTCTGATTGTCTTTTCCTTGTGGAATCCTGGGTGCCATTACCTCCTCCCAGCTGTGATGTGTGACAATACTCAAAACCCTCAAAATTCCCAACCTGGAAAGCTCACATGAGCTTTTGATATCCAAAGTTTTTATTGGGCCTTGATCGTATACTGCTCACATGGCTGACCTTTAGTCTCCATCCCCTCCTGAATATTCAGCCTATAGTTTAAGTATCCATTTCCTCCAGAGGTTAAAACTGATAAGGCATATCCCACAGTTCCCATTGTCAATCACAGTGTTAGATTATTCAGTGGTTAAAGCCCCAGGCAGCCAAAGACACTCCTCTCAGGCAGGGTATTCCAAGGACCTAGAGATTACCTCCCAGTACCTGAGGGCAAAGACCAGACCTCTTTTTAGGTAAAGTTAATTTTTCACTATATGGATTTTGATAGGGATTCTGTTGAAACTGTAGGTTTTTTTGGGTAGTATTGTCATCTGAAAAATACTATGTTTTCCAAACCACGAACACAGAATATCTTTCCATTCACTTAAGTCTTTAATTTCTTTCTACCATTCTTTGTAGCTTTCATTGCACAAGCCTTACACTTCTTCTGTTAAATTTTTTCCTAAGTATCATATTCCTTTTGATGCTATTATAAATGGAAATTTTTTGTTATTTTATTTTAGGATTATTCATTGATTAGTGTATAAAAATACAATCGATTTTTGCATATAATTTGTATCCTGCAACCTTGCATAACTTGTTTACTAGTTCCATTGTGTGTGTGTGCGCGCGCGTGTGTGTGTGTTCCTTAAGATATTTTATAAACAATATTGTTATCATCTGCAAATGGAGATAGTTTTACTTCTTTTCTAATTTGTATCTTTTTGTTTCTTTTTCTTGCCAAATTGCTCTGGCTAGAACCTTCAGTACAATACTGAATAGAAGTGATGAGGGCAAACATCGTTGTCTTGTTCTTGATCTCAGGGGGAAAGCTTCAGTCTGTCATCACTAAGTATGATGTTAATTATAGAATATTCATAGATGCCCTTTATTAAGTTGAGGAGGTTTCCTTGTATTCCTCCTTTGTTGAGTATTTATATACTTTAACTTTAATAATTGTTGTTTAACAGCCAGATTACAGTTCTTCATAATGTAAGTTTGTACTCTTGAGCCAATACAAGCCAGCTGTAGCATACTACAGTAAAGTCAACCTTTTTACTTACTTTAACATGCCATATTCAGCTGTGGCAAATGAGACCTCCCACATGCTAATTGAATGAGTGCTAATGTGGTTATAATGCTAACGAATGCCTTCAAGAAAAGATTAAATAAAAACATTAATTTCCATAATAAAAAGCAGTTACCCCATACTTTTTTGAAAACGCAAAGTATATCTTATATTAAATAAATAGCTTGCTTTGGGAGTAAAATTTTTCAAGTACCTAGTATATTCATTTATGTAATTTAGTGAGATGATTACTGTATAAAATTAGCATATTCTGATCAATTATCTAGTAGCCTGGCTCTCCTAATTCAAGTTTAATTTGCAAAAGATGCTGTCAATGAACATCACGTCTGTTTTGATCAGGGAGGTTTCTGCAGTTGTGAAAGTATTAACCACAAAGCAATATTCAGTAATGACAACAAAAGCATTAGTACTATAGCTGTGGAAAATGTCTCATTGAAAAACACACTTCAAGGTGCACTGTTTTGGTTTTGCCTCATTTCATGTGCAATTAAGGAATAAACAATGAGAAAAAAAGTTTTCTTCTCTCTTCTATCCCAGTTACCTTTAGGAAGTTTAATTTGTAGAAGAAGTAAATTTGAATATGAAACTTTGTCATGTAGTCTGAAAGCATATTAGTGGAACTCCATAAGGGTTTATACCTGCTATTATTTCCATGAAAATAGAAAAAGATGGCATCAATGAAGTCAGAATCTATCATTTATGGTCTTTACTTAATCTTTGTTTTCTATTGCTAGATTTTATTAAACCGTCAATTTAATGATGTGAATTGGTTAGACAAAGGCAGTTGAGACATATCTCCATGATTTTATAGCCTTTGAATGTTCAAATTATTGAGATGTTTTCTGTCTTTTGTACTCTTATTGAACCTAAGTCGCCCTTTTTAGCACTTAGCAGGGCCCTTGGGGGAAATTTATTGTTTCTTCTTTGAGTATGAAATAGAGAATAGAAGTTTGTTCAGAGTCAGATATGAACCCCAGAAGTTAAGAGGTCACATATAAAAAATCCTCATTTAAAACATTTTGAGCTAAAAGATGGCTTAAGAGGGTTGACATTTCTCAAAAAAGTTTCTAATTATCATAGCGTGAACAAGAAAAGGTATTAGGATATAAAGAAAAGTCACCAACTCAAAGAGTGCTCCCTTATCAGTTTAGGCTTATTAGGATAAATAAAATAGATGTATTTGGGGATGTCTTTCCATCTTACAATGATGTCCTTAGCCCTTTCTTGTGTCCATGGACATAGCTTCCTGGCAACCATCTTCATACAATGTGATTGTACCTCCTGGAGCAGCACATTGCAAGTGGGAAGGAAATCTGACCCAAGCATTATTAGACATTGATTTGTGAGAGAATGAGTTTCTCTGTGTATCTGGAACTATACCATAGGGACATAGGGATTCTGGGCAGCTATCTTCTCTCTGCCTTGTTTACTGAGGGGCATAGAAAGCCAGTTGGAAGGAATGAAGCAGATGCACATGCAAAGAGAAGAAGAGAAAAGATAGAAAAATACATGCTGTTTAAAATGTCCAAGGGATTTTGAGCATGAGAAGGAATACTCATTATTCTTTGTATTCTTTGTTCAATTATTAATCTCATATTCACGTAGAAAAGTATTTTTTGTTGAATTCACATTTAGATATTGATTGCAAATTTTGATTAAAGTCCTCTAAACAATTTAAACTAAAGTTATACATTTAGTGTAGTTGATTCTTTTCCTCAAACTCCTTGAACAGCAAATGAAGCATAGGTAATATAATGATTACAGATCTTCTGAATAACCCTTTACCAAGGATAGTTACAAAAATACTAATACCTTCTAATTAACTTTGTTTCTTATTTTTTTGTATCATCTCTTTTTATGGTTTCAAAAACTACAGTTTCTTAGGGTTTTAGAAGTTCAAATCAAATATATTTTTATATCTTCCTCAAGTTGTTTTTTGAAATCTTACCAAAACAAAAGTTAAAGAATATCTCAGACAAGCTGGGGTGCAGGTTTTGTGGTTTTAATGGATTGTATTTTACAGACAAAAGTTTTTCAGAACTAAGCCACTGGTCAAACAATTTTAGCTTTTAAACCTTTTCATTGAAATGTGACTTATATTCAGAAAACTATGCAAATCATAAGTGTATAGCCTAGTTACTTTTCACAGTTGAACACTCTTGTGTAACCAGCACCCAGATCAAGAAACAATATAGCAGAAACTAACACACCATTGTAAAGCAATTATAATCCAATAAAAATGTTAAAAAAAAAAAAAAGAAACGATACAACAGGCATCCCTAGAAGTCCCGCACCAGTTATACCCCCTGGTAACAAGTATAGTTATTTTAAAGTCCTTGTCTGCTAATTCCAATATCTCAATCACCTATGGGTCTTCTTTCATCAATGTTTCCTTTGCGTATCAGTTATATGATCTTGCCTTTCCCAAGTCTCCTAATTTTTGATGGTCCAGTGATCAAACACTAGTTCTCCAGTTCTCTGAAACCAATTGGGTGTCCTCCAATTCAGTTCAGATTTTACACTAACTGGAGTAAGTGCAGACTCCACAGGTTAAGGGCTCACTCCTACAAGTTGCCTCCATTCCAGACACTAGCTGCAAATGAGATCCCTAGGCTACCTATGCTTCTTCTCAGATTACTACAACTTTGGGGGTTCCCACAACCCTCTCCAAGTTTGACAGTTTGTTGCATTGATTTACAGAACTCAGGAAAGTGTTTTACTTATGATTACAGTTTATTGTAATGGATGCAAATGAATAGTCAGTTGAAAAGGTACATAGAGCAAGTTATGGGGGATACGGAGCTTCCATGCCTTCTTTGAGTGTACCATCCTCTAGTATATCAATGTGTTTACCATCCCAGAAGCTATCCCAAACCTCCTTTATCCAAGTTTTTTTTTAAACTGAGGTTTTGTTATACAGGCACTATTTTTTTTTTTTTTTTTTTGCTGTGCGCGGGCCTCTCACTGTTGTGGCCTCTCCCGTTGTGGAGCACAGGCTCCGGACGCACAAGCCCAGCGGCCATGGCTCACGGGCCCAGCCGCTCCGCGGCATGTGGGATCCTCCCGGACCGGGGCACGAACCCGTGTCCCCTGCATCGGCAGGCGGACTCTCAACCACTACAGGCACTATTGATTAAGTCATTGGCCTTTGGTGATTGAACTCAACCTCCTTCCTACCTTAGTTCCTTCCTTGGAGGTCAGGGAATGGGGCTAAAATTTCCAAGGAGGTCAGGGAATGGGGCTAAAATTTCCAACCTTATAATCACGTGGTTGGTTCCTCTGGTGACTAGCCCTCATCCTGAAGCTATCTAGGGGCCATACCTTGAGTCATTTCATTGCTTAAACTCATGCATAAATTCATGCTCAAAAGGGGTTCAAAAGACACTCCTATCATTTCAGGAAGTTCCAAAAGTTTTAGGAGTTCTGTGCCAGAATGCAGCAGTGGTGCAAAAATAAAATATATTTTTTATTATGTCACAAATGATATTGTGAATATTATACATAATAAAACCAAAAAGGTTCTAGATGATATTATCTTCCACCACAGAGAATTCTTCTTTCCTCTCTTAGGCTCACAGGGCAGAGGACTGATCATGTCAATCCATTCAGTGTTTTCTTTGAGTCTGGCCTAGGTAACAGTTTTGGTAAGACTCTATTTACTGCTGGTTCACCTACTTTTCTAGGGTGGCATTCAACTGAGTGCCTGCCAGGTCTTTGTTTCCTTAGCCCTGTAAGACTGGGAAATTCAGCTCTTCAGCTTCCTGTCCCATGCAGCTTCAAAATTTTGCAAATATCTTAAGGGATAGATTGACCATGTGTTTCAGGACTCCCAAGTATCCAATTTTATCACTGTAGCTCAAAAGAAATACCAAATCCTCTGCTGGTTTCTCTTTTTCCAGCAGTGACCTTCAGTCAGGGGTCAAGCCTGAGCTTCTGGTGAGCCGGGAATTGATAAGTGCCTCTTTATGAAAAGTGGCTGTGGAGCTCAGGGTCAGTTTACCACTCCCTCTAGCGTTTTCATCTCTTGCCTGTTTTGTTTGCAATCTCCCTAGTCCTGGAGGTTTTTCATTTGTTAAGCACTGCAGGATTTCAACCTGCGTTTTAGAAGACTTTGGCCTTGCTCTTTAGCTTTCCACATAAACATCAGAATTCAACCAATACTATTGAGACGCATTTGGGCCCCTTTAACTCTCCAAGTTTTTCACTCCAGCCCTGTGCAACTGCTAAAAATGATGTTGATTTCTTTTACTCCAGTTGCATCTCTGTTTAGACCAAACCTAGATACTCAGTTTGATTTGGTGCTCTGAATCAGCAAGCGCCCCCAGGGAAAAAATATCTGCCACAATCTTTAATTTACCTCTAAATAGTTCTCCTCTAGCTGGAATTTTAGTTCCTCTAATCCTTATTGTCTTTATAGTTTCATGCAGTTTCCATATACTTTCTTGCAATTTATCTGGCTTTTTTTTTTTTTTGCTGTACGTGGACCTCTCACCGTTGTGGCGTCTCCCGTTGCGGAGCACAGGGTCCGGACGCGCAGGCTCAGCAGCCATGGCTCATGGGCCCAGCCGCTCCGCGGCATGTGGGATCTTCCTGGACCGGCGCACGAACCCATATACCCTGCATCGGCAGGCGGACTCTCAACCACTGCGCCACCAGGGAAGCCCTATCTGTCTTTTTATTCCTTGTTGTCAGTAGGAGTATTGCCCTGACATATTACACGGAACCTAGAAGTGGAAGTATGGGTTGCAAAACTTTTATCAAAAATGTGCCAGCTGTCGGGCTTCCCTGGTGGCGCAGTGGTTGAGAGTCCGCCTGCCGATGCAGGGGACGCGGGTTCGTGTCCCGGTCGGGGAAGATCCCACATGCCGCGGAGCGGCTAGGCCCCGTGAGCCATGGCCGCTGAGCTTGCGCGTCCGGAGCCCGTGCCCCGCAATGGGAGAGGCCACAACAGTGAGAGGCCCGTGTACCGCAAAAAAAAAAAAAAAAAAAAAAAAGTCCCAGTTGTTAATCATAGAACTATTTTATATTTGTTTTTCCTACAGATTTTGATTTTGATTTTTTGAGACTACATACATTTTTGACAAATGATCTGTTCTTTATTTTATATGGCATGATGTTTATAACTCATCATATTGGCATGATATATTGTTAGATAACCACTTTTTATAATTAGTATACTTTATTATAATTACTGGCTTTGTTCCTGGGAGGCAAAGATGTGATTATGTGTCATTTTTTTGCTTCTTTAGGACATTTGGCTAATCATCTTGGAAGATATACTTTTGCCAGAGCTAATCAACTGCAGGGCTTTCACTCTTCCTGGTTGTAACAGTGAACCCTGTGGATTTGTTCTTCCTGTTCTTGCATAGATACTACTTTTTGTTGTGCTCTTTGGCTCACATGTGTTAATTCACTCTTGAAGAAACTGGTATATATCTATATTTTTTAGACAGACATATGCTTAACAAAAGAATAAATATCCATATATATATATATTTCTTTCCTACTTGTTAAAATCAGTAAAAGTTCAGTAATCTGTTATATTCACTCTAAATTTGTATCAATGCATTTTTGTATTCTTTACATTAATTTTTTTCTCTTCAGCATCGTTATGGGCTCATGGCCTTTTACACATTCATGGTCTTTTATACATTAAATTATACATTAACTTGTTTCAATTTATTATTATTATTTGCTCAGTTTGACATATCTTGGTCAGTGAGAGATCTCTAAATTGTCTCATTTGACTTCTGGAGTTCTTGGAAGCAATCTTTACTTTTTGGAAATAGTGGATTTCTAACCCATTTTAAGTTTGTTCTTCCCAAGATATGGAATCAATTACCTTCCACTGAGTGTTGGTGACATCCTAGGGAGGAATACTAGAGATCAAAGAGTTTGCGTGAGATTGAAGGTGGGTAAGAGAGCCATTACTTTCATTAAGTCTCTCTTGATAGTGACAGGACTGAAAAAATATTTATTTTTATGATCTTTTCAACACACCCTTTCAATTTAACTTATGGTTATTTCCTACTTTTCTTATGAGTTTTATCAACCTCTATTATTAATTTTGCCCTCTTTGAAATGTGACACCCTTCCACTTGCCAGTTTTAGTCCTTTCTGAGAAGTGGTGGTTTTCATACCCTTATTTGGGCTTCATATCCCTTTATTCTTAAACTTCTATTGCCAGAATTAGCTCCAGTGAGCTTTCGCTTCTTGCAACCAAAGGTCTTAACAAACACAAGCTTATTAACTAAAGATGAATATGAGTCTGGCAGATGGGCTAGAGGATAAGATTTACTGAAATTTGTTAAGAAAATAGTTATAAGAATAAGATGAATAAGATTCTATTTATAGTTTGTTTAGAGAAAGAAGAGTAAGCAAGGGTGTTTTAATGGTGTAGCAATAGCAGAAAAAGTAGGGAAGGCTACAGAGAAAAGAGAAAAAGCTGTCAGGGAACATTATATTCAAACTTGAGTAAGTAGAACATTCATGGAGAAGTAAGTTGAAATCCACAGGGAACACCTCATTTTAACTGAGTTTAAAATTATCTAAGATGTAAAAAGTATGTCCGTGGATACAAAGAAATGACTGGACTATTGTCAGTGATCTTTGTGGAGTCCTGGTTACAAGAGTGACATTAGAAATGGAAGGGAAGCATCTACAATTCTCATTTTTTTATTTGAGAGGACATTGATGGGCAGGGCAATGGTTGTAGGTGAGACTATAGAAGATGTAATTCTAGTAATGGTTTGTTCATGCTTAGAAAAGATGGCACAAGGGACTGGCATGGGTTTAATAATCAGTGACTGTGACAGTAGAGCCTTCTATCCTCTATTTATTTCCTTCGACAGAGTTACGGATATCCATTACAACAGACATTGGCACTTGGATTTCAGCAAGGCATTTGATAATATCTCTCATGACATTCTTATGAATAACAAGAAGAAAGTTAGTTGGTTAATGGCAAAAAGCAGGCAGATTTATAACTGGTTAAAAACTGTACTCACGAGCATTGATGTACAGATTGTTATCTATTAGAATAATCAGTTAAAAGAATGAAAGAAACATTTCTTTTTTTTTTTTTTTGCTGTATGCGGGCCTCTCACTGTTGTGGCCTCCCCCGTTGCGGAGCACAGACTCCGGATGCGCAGGCCCAGCGGCCATGGCTCACGGCCCCAGCCGCTCCGCAGCACGTGGGATCCTCCCGGACCGGGGCACGAACCCGCGTCCCCTGTATCGGCAGGCGGACCCTCAACCACTGCGCCACCAGGGAAGCCCAAAACATTTCTTTTAGGGCTGCACAAAGATGATATAGCCCAGTGCTTTTTCTCTGTCCCTTCATACCAGCACTGTCCAATAGAATGTTCTGTGATGATGGAAATGTTCTGTATCTATGCTCTTCAGTACACTGGCTACATACGGTTTTCTGAGCATTTGAAATATGGCTAGTTCAACTAGGCCACTAAATTTATATTATTTTATATTTAATCACTTCAAATTAAAATAGCCCCATATGGCTAGTGGCTACTCTATTGTACAACACAGCTTTAAACTATCTCCAGATTTTTAATGAAACACATGCAAAGTGTATATTTTTTACTAAGATTAATTTAAAGATACATTTTATAGGATTATGAAATGGTTTTTCTAAGAGAATTCTCAACTATATTACAACTGTTTACAGATGATAAAAATGAGGCCCAAAGGAATTAAATGATTTATTCAGAATCACAGTTATCAACTGAGCAGGGACTCAAACTAAGGTTCTTTGAATCTCAGTGAATACATTTTTCACATGTACCATATTGTAGAAAATAGCCCTTTATAGGTATATAAGTGGGTATTAGATATTGACTTCCAGTGACCAAGCAGTAAAAAATTTTCCTTCTGAATTTTTTTGATAATGAGTAAAGATAAGTAGTATCTGCAGTCAATATATTGATTCTTTGTAGATAAGGATTCCTAAAAATGGAATGTTGAGATTTTTTTCTCAGTTATGAAGGCCAAAGCTAATTAACGTTAGCTTACAGTGAGTAAATGTGTATCCTCTTGGGAAAACTGTTTTCAGGTCCCTGAACTTAAAAGTTGATTTCCTCTTTTTTTTCCTCCACTCAATTAAAAAATATATTATTTAGGACTATGGCACTGTGCTAATGTATTTCTGAAAAAAGAAAGAGGTGACCTGCTGCTCTGCAAAATTGTAGCAAGAAATCAACAGGGAAGGGATTAGAACAGTTGAAATCTTACATTCACAAAGGGAGGAAATGAAATTTGATTAATAAGATTTATAGTCTGTATTTATAGGAAAGAGAACAAAACTGTATTTCAAATATTATTTGTACCAAAGTAAACTCATTATCTTCTTCCACCTTCGAAGATATAAGACAGTTCCTCCTTCTAATATCAAATTGAATGGGCATATGCATGCTTGTATAATTTTCTTAAGAGTAGAAATGGATTGTCTTGATGCCATTTTAAAGAAAAATCTGTTTGTTCTGTCTCCTCAAGTGTAGGGAGGTGATGTGTAAAGTGGGATTTTTATTAATTTTTTTTTTTTTTTTGCGGTACGCGGGCCTCTCACTGTTGTGGCCTCTCCTGTTGCAGAGCACAGGCTCCGGACGCGCAGGCTCAGCGGCCATGGCTCACAGGCCCAGCCGCTCCACGGTATGTGGGATCCTCCCAGACCGGGGCATGAACCCGCGTCCCCTGCATTGGCAGACTCTCAACCACTGCGCCACCAGGGAAGCCCGGATTTTTATTTTTCAGAGAGGAAAAAAATCCCCTAAGAAATCGATGTAGTTTTAAACTCTGGTTATTGGTATATTTAAATCCTCTTGTTTTATTCTGGTAGGTAAAGGGAAGGAGGGAGAGATTTTTAAAAAAGGAGCTGAATCTGAGAATTGCCAGGGTGGAGGTAAAGATGGGGAAAGCAATTTATGCCGCACAGAAATCAATGCCCATGTGGGTTAGCCATTCTTGAGTCCCCATATCTGGTCAATGTCTGCAGTACCCTGGCTATACCTCTCTCTCTGATCCCTACTCTCCCTCTGTCCCCGTATGTATCGAATACCAGAAAAAGACCTCAGAGATTTTGTAGTCCAATTTTCCCATTGTACAGAGGAAATTGACTTGCAAGTAGTGAAGTGATTTTCCCATGTTTGCACAGAATGTTGACAAAGTTGGGGGTCTCATAATTCCCAGTTCAGCATTATTTTCTCTCTACTGTGCTACTCTTCCAGTCCTGCTTATGTAGAAGTTTGAAAATGGCTTAATTCTTGCTTCCAACCATTTAATATTAATATTGATTAATATAGCAAGTACAATACCTGTGTTTCACTCTGGGCTTCATTGTAAGTTACATGTGTGTAGAAGACAATTTTTTAGGGCCAATGATTTGCTTCCTACAGACAAAACTCAAAAACAAAACAACCCCTATCCCCCCCGCGCAAAAAAAACCATGGTTGTATGCCATTTAGCCTCTTCCTCTTATTCTGATTTACAACAGTATTTGTTGTGTCCTTTGTATGCAGAATGTGGGACTTAGCTCTGTAAGGAGTTAGCTCGTGAGATAAAGTATCTGTATTAGTAAAGCTAGTTTCTGCAGTGCTCCAGTATCACTCTCCCACCCCAGCCCTCACTCTGAAGATTAGGTCTCACTCACCTAACATATCACTTCTTCAAAGATGCTTCCTTGTCCGCCTTCTCTGATGCTGCACCTCTTATCCCCTTTACTCACATCTGTATTTCTCTATCTTCTTTTCTTCGTTGCTGTGATCTTATGTGAATTTATTCTCCTTTTCTCATCATTTGTGCATCTTCCTCAATATTATGTAAGTTTCATGAAAACAAGGATCATCTCTGTCTTACGCAAACTATAGTATAATGCTTGGTACTAAGTAGATATTCAGTAGATATTTATGCAGTGAATGAATTTGCCACGCAAACTATAGAATAATGCCTGGTACTAAGTAGATATTCAGTAGATATTTATGCAATGAATGAATTTGCCACTGACTGGGCGCACATCCGCTTTCCCCCTGGTGCCTGGGTGGTTGATGCAGGGGTAACATCAACTTCACCAATGCCTGGTCTCCTCCAAAAGCAACTGAGATCCTGCTGTTGAAGTGGGGTAAACAGTCTCAGATTCTACCCTCTGTTAAAGGTAGTTTTCCCTTTCAACCCCTGGGGTTCTTTCCTCCTAGTTAACCAGTCATAGCCATATTAGTCCCTCTCAGCAGGTTTTAGTACCTTGAACTTAGGTCTTGATAAGGACTTCAGATTCCTAGGACTAGTTTTCCTTCATTCTCATGTCCAGTTTTTCCTTTTCCTCATATTAGTAGGCATGTACTTTTTTTATTCTTAAGGAGAAATTCACATAACATAAAATTAATCATTTAAAAATCAACAAATCAGTGGCATTTAGCATATTCATAATGTTGTATAACCATGACCTCTATGTAGTTCCAAAACATTTTCATCACTCCCAGGAAAACCATGTATTCATAAAGTAGTTATTTCCCATTCCCCACATACCCTCCCCTAGCCCTTAGCAGGCACCAATCTGCTTTCTCTTTGTATGGATTTGCCTATTCTGAATAGTTCATATAAATGGAGTCATACAATATGCGGACTTTTGTGTCTGACTTGTTTCACTTAACATGTTTTTGAAGTTCATCAATATTTTTAGCATATATTAGTACTTCGATTCTTTTTATGATTAAATATTACCCACTGTATAGACATTCCACAATTTATTTATTGATCTGTTGGACATTTGAGTTGTTTTCACCTTTTGACTACTTTGAATAGTGCTGCTATGAACATATGTGTACAAGCATGTGTTTGAGTCCCTGTTTTCAATTCTTTTGGATACCTAGAGATGGAATTGCCAGGTCATATGGTAACTCTATATTTAAATTTTTGAGGAACTTGGTATTTACTTTTAAAACTATGTCTTTAGGCCACAAGGAGCCTCACAGGTGGTTGATGGCAGAAAGAAAGGTCTACCTTAAGTTGACATCCCAAATTCCACCAAATTAAAAACAACTATCATTTTTAAAAGGTAGTTACCCTTGCCAAAAAACAAAAACCCAAACGTCCCCTGCTATTCCCCAAACAGCTACAATGCCTGTTATGAGAATATTGAGATCCAAGAATCATGCATGGAATCTAATACATAGTAAGGATTAATATATATTAATTACTGTCTTTCATAATTTATTAGTCATTTGACCTTAGGGAGGTCATTTAATCATTCTGGTCTCAGTTCTTTCATTGTTAAAAATAATCTTATTCATGAAATTGGGGGCCTGGGGAAAAAAAACTCAATAAATGGAATTTAGAAATTTACTGATGGCTAGAAAAAAATCTTTAAAAAAAAATAAATTTATTTATTTTATTTATTTATTTTTGGCTGCATTGGGTCTTTGTTGCTGCACAGGGGCTTTCTCTAGTTGTGGTGAGCGGGGGCTACTCTTCGTTGCGGTGTGCGGGATTCTCATCGTGGTGGCTTCTCTTGCTGTGGAACATGGGCTCTAGGCGCGTGGGCTTCAGTAGTTGTAGCATGTGGACTCAGTAGTTGTGGCTTGTGGGCTCTAGAGCGCAGGCTCAGTAGTTATGGCACAGGGGCATAGTTGCTCCATGGCATGTGGGATCTTCCCGGACCAGGGCTCGAACCCGTGTCCCCTGCATTTGCAGGCGGATTCTTAACCACTGTGCCATCAGGGAAGGCCTAGAAAAAATCTTAATAGTCAAGTCCAATTTTCTGAAAATACAGTCGAGGCAGCTATATCCTTGAATGATTATGTGACTAGCCCAGGGTCACAGTGTTGTCGCTGAGCTTATCACCCTGGTCTGCAGTGTGGTCCAGGGTTTTCCATCCCATAAAGTAAGTTCTAGTTCACTTACTTCCTATTTGTTTCCAACAATTGATTACCCAGTATAAGCTGGAGACTGGGCCTGGCATCTAACATACTTTAACTCATGTCCTTGCAGTAATCCTACATTTTACCAATGAGGAAACAGAAGTTCATGGAATTTTGGCAGTTTACCCATGGTCATACAATTAGTAAATGGTAGAGCCAAAATTGGCAATCAAATGTGTTTGACACCAAATTGTGAAATTTCCTGACACCACAAGTTGGAGACCTTAAAGAAGGGAGGGGTAGAGTGTAGAATCAGCAGCCTTCCCAGCCCAGCTAGAGTGATCTACCTAGAAGTTGTCTTGCCCAAACATCCTCCTTGTAGCATTCTAGAAACCCCCTCCTACGCATATCTCTACCTGAAATCTCTGGTGAGAGAGGAACCTTTCCCTTCTTTTGGCCTGCCATTTGGCCTTGAATTTCCCACAGATATAATTGTGACTCCAGGTAGCTAGGTGATATCATGATTATTTTCCCCACAGGGGAAACAGAAGATGGTATTCCAGATCAGATTTGTGCAAGGATATCACAAATACCCTGTAATTGTAGCTGCCCCAGAGTACTTCCTTGAAATACCTTTTTCTAAAGTGTACATCCTTTGCCAAATTATAGAAGCCTAAAATTGCAAATAGGTTCTGAGACCTGAAAAAATTTTCAGAGAGCCTGGTTTTGAAAGACATATTAGGTTTGCTCATTCAACAAAATTCATTGAGTGTCGTGGTAGGTGACCAATGCTGGGCTTGTCACTGAGTATATAAACATGAATAATATGTGACCTTTGATTTCAGAAAGCTCACAGTCCAGTGATAGAGATGGAAACATAAATGTATCAATTACAATACAAGCTGCCAACTTTTATCTTAGTGGTGTGAGAAGACAGACTTTCTGTGTCTGGAAATCTGCAGGCACACACATTATTCAGGAAAATTGTGTCCTGACTCAGCTTTCTCCCCTCTGTGAGGATATGCCTATGTTGGTGCTGAGTTTGGATTAAGAACCAGGAGGGTCTGTTGTTTGTTAACATTTCCTAAAAAGCAAGATCATAGCTTGTTAGTAGAAACTCTTCTGAAATGGTGATTATAAGCCCAAGTGTAAAAGGGTGGTGGTATAGCAAGATTTCAGCTTCTGGAACTTCCCTCGTGGCGCAGTGGTTAAGAATCTGCCTGCCAATGCAGGGGATACGGGTTCAAGCCCTGGTCTGGGAAGATCCCACATGCGGCGGAGCAACTAAGCCCGTACGCCATAACTACTGAGTCTGCGCTCTAGAGCCCACAAACCACAACTACTGAGCCTGTGCCCCACAACAACAACTGAAGCCTGTGCACCTAGAGCCCATGCTCCACAGCAAGAGAAGCCACTGTGATGAGAAGCCTGCTCACCGCAACGAAGAGTAGCCCCCGCTTGCTGCAACTAGAGAAAGCCTGCCAGCAGCAACGAAGACCCAATGCAGCCAAAAACTAAATAAATGAATGAATAAAAAATTTAAAATATATATATATATTAAAAACAACAAAACGATTTCAGCTTCTTTCTCAAAGATGGCTGGATCCTACCAGAAGGGAGAGTGTCAGTGGCAGCTGCACAACCTGTGGGGAACCAAACAACAAAGAAGAAGCTATGCAAGAATAAGCTGCATGTGCTCCTGCTCTGTGCAGCCACTTCTGTTAGGTTCTGTGTTTAGCCATTAGGGAAATACATTGAAAACTCTGTGTGTGTGTGTGTGTGTGTGTGTGTGTGTGCACGCACGCATGTGCATATATGTGTCTGTCCTCTTCCTGCAGCTCCAGAGCCGCACCTTCAGTGCTGCAGGCGATAAGAACACAAGGCTGTGAAAGCACTGAGGAAGATGAATCTACTTTGTGTGGCTTCACAGAAGAGGTGACATTTCAACAAGGTCTTGAAAATTAGTATGAGTTTTCCAGTTGAAGAAGTTGAGGAGGAAATGCCAGACAGTGGGAACAGAATGTGATGAAAGTAATGAAAGAGCCTGAGGCATTCAGGGACCAGTAAGGAGTCCAGTGTGTTTGTGCAGCAGTGGTTGTATGTATATTAAGGCAACATTGACTGGAGTGTGGATTGTAGTCAGGTTGTGAAGGACTCTGATGCCAGGAAAAGAAAATCGTACTGATAATGAGTCATTGAAAGGTTTTAGGCAGGGGTAGGATGTGGTCAGCTTTGGTTTTAGGAATATAAGAGGCAGTAATGCAGAGGATCGGTTAGCATGGGAAAAGAATGACATTTGAAGAGAAAAAGTAGGACTAAGATAAGGCAGTGGCAGTTTGGATGAGGAGGGAAGGCTGAATGTGAAAGATCTTTCTGATCTGAAGGCTGAGGGAGGAATTGAGAATGCCCACAGTTTCTAACTTGGTCAGACCATTAAGCTGGATGGAAAATGTAGCAGAGTGGATATGGGTTTTGGAGGTGGGGGTAAAAATGGGAAAATAAAGAGGTCAGTTTTGCATATGTTAAGTTTGAGGTGTTTTTAAGGACATCAAGTGAAGATATAAACAGCTGGAAATATAGCTCATGAGATACAGATTTTAGAGTCATTGGCTTATAGATTGGTAATTGAAACTTGACAGTAAGGTCATCTAGCATGAGTACATGGATTAAGAGTAGGATAACTAAAGATGGAACCCTAAGAGACATCAAAGTTTAATGTAATGTAGAAGAAAAATCATGAATGGTGATGTTGACCTTAAAGCAAGAGAACTAGGTGAGACTGCCCTCCCAGAAATTAAGAGAAGATTGTGGAGTGGTCAGATGCAAATGTTGCATACTTCTCCAATAGTATGAGTATTGAAAATAGCTCATTAGATTTGGCATTTAGGAGATCAGTGTTGACTTAAGTGTGGTTACTATGGAGTGTTAAGGAATAAATTAGAAATGACAATGTAGGATATAGTAGGTGTAAATAATATTTTAAAATTAATTTTTGTTTTTATCAAGGTAATACATGTGCATATTAAGAAAATTCAGAAACTAGTAAAAGGCTACTAGGAAGATTTTCTTATCTTTTCTCTTATTTCCATTAAAAAAATCTTTTTTGTCCTATTTTCTGGAAATTTCCTTGATTAAATCATGAAATGCTTCTATTGCATTTTAAATGTAGACAAATGATGATGCTTTAAATCATCAAGGCTCTTCTTTGTTCTTTGATGGTTTCTTTTTCACAAAACCCTGTTCTTGTTTCATGTATATACTATCTTCTTTTATCTTTCTGAGGAAGGAGAGACAGGGCTAGAAGTAATGATGCTGAGAACTCCAAAGAATTCAAAGTAGAACATTTCTATGTGTTGTTGGGAGAGGAGGGTCCTATTCACTCATGCAAATGGAATTCTCATGGGCCCAGCCCACCAGGCAGATTTGTCCTGACGTGTTTGAATATTAAGCGTAGACACAGCTTAGGTTCAAGCCAAGAATCCTGCTACAAAGACATATATGCAGGCTCTGTTTTGTATGCTGAACAAAATTCAGACCCATACCAAACTATTGGAGGGAATCATGTCTACTTTGGCCCAGTGGGATGATTAGAAAATCATAGCTATTGTCAGATCCTAATTTGAATGTCAGTTAGAACCAAGTAGCTCATGGGAGTGAGATCCAAGAACCTTATGACTTAATATATCTATTTCTATTTCAGGCAGAGCAGAAAACCAAAGTGAAGATCAGGGCAGAGATTCATGTTTAAGTTGTATTTTTTGAGTTCTAACTCCATGCTCCAAATTTTTTTTTTTTTTTTTTTTTTTTTTGCGGTACGCGGGCCTCTCACTGTTGTGGCCTCTCCCGCTGCGGAGCACAGGCTCCGGACGCGCAGGCTCAACAGCCATGGCTCACGGGCCCAGCCGCTTCGCGGCATGTGGGATCTTCCCGGACCGGGGCACGAACCCGTGTCCCCTGCATCGGCAGGCGGACTCTCAACCACTGCGCCACCAGGGAAGCCCTTGCTCCAAATTTTCATACATGTTTTCTAATGGAATTTTCACAATAACATCATGAGTAGGTATTACTGTCTCATTCTTGACAAAGAAATTGAAACTCAGAGAGGTAGTGAATCTTACCCAATTAAGAGAGACTAATGGGATAACCAAGGCCTTCTTACTCCAAGTCCAAAATTTTATCCACTAAACCACCTATTTGTTCTTAAAGCAAACAAGGAAGAGAACCAAGAAAGTAAGTTGCAGAGAAGAGGAAGTGGCTGCCCGCAACTCCTTGTTCACCTATTTGTAATTTCTTGAGTATTAATTAGCATGTATCAGAATTTTCATTTCTCACTAGGAATAATTTGTTATTTGGTCCCATGCAATCTTTTCCTTTATACTTATTTTACTCTTTTTTTTTTTTTTTTTTTATGCGTTATGCGGGCCTCTCACTGTTGTGGCCTCTCCCGTTGCGGAGGACAGGCTCCGGACGCGCAGGCTCAGCGGCCATGGCTCACGGGCCCAGCCGCTCCGCAGCATGTGGGATCTTCCCAGACCGGGGCACGAACCCGTGTCCCCTGCATCGGCAGGCGGACTCAACCACTGCGCCACCAGGGAAGCCCTTATTTTACTCTTTAACCATTTCCATGTTTGAAAGTTGGGAAAGGGTGGATCATGGCTCTGATAACCTTTGTTTTAGTTAGCTTGCCACAGGTAGGGTTTGACTTTTCCATTATTATAAGGTAAGAAATATAAGTTTATTGTGGAAAAACTAGAAAGTATAAATAAAAATTTAAAAATTAAAAAAATTCCATAATTACTCTACCTAGAGAAAGTCACAATTTCCACACTCTCTTTATTCATGGATATTTTTAAATGGAGCCGTGTTATGTATAGTTCCATAAATTATTGTGAACATCTCATGTCAGTAGATGTAAATCTGTACAGTTGCTTTTAATGATTTAAGAGTTTTTCATTATATGATTATAAGTAAAGTTTTGTTTTGTTCACCCAGCATTCATTAGCTGTTCACAAGCTTTGTTGTATACAGAATTCCAAATAGATTTCTTTTGTCTTTTGCAATCCCATGTCCCTGAACTTACTGACCTTCTAGGTGCTGGTAGATTTGGACTTATGATTTTATAAGTGCCAATTTCACTAGCCATTGAATTGACTTGATAGAAATTGCTGGAATTGTTCAGTGAGAAGAAGTAAATTTTTGTGTAGTGCTTATTTTCAGCATGATACCCTAAGTGAAGACACCAGATAAGAATTGATTAAAGTACAGGTCACAGAGGCTCTGAGTGAAAAGCAAGGGTCACTGCTTTATTGCTTTTCATATAAAAAAGGGAAGGGCTTCAACAGTGGTTGAGAGTCCGCCTGCCGATGCAGGGGACACGGGTTCATGTCCCAGTCCGGGGAGATCCCACATGCTGGGGAGCGGCTGGGCCCGTGAGCCATGGCCGCTGAGCCTGCGCGTCCGGAGCCTGTGCTCCGCAACGGGAGAGGCCACAACAGTGAGAGGCCCACGTACCGCAAAAAAATAAACTAATTAATTAATTAATTAATTAAAAAGGGAATAAAAAGGAAAAAAAATTCGGGGACAAAGTGTAAATGAATTTGACTTGCTGATCCTTGAGAAATTTGGGATTTGAGCACTGAATCTTAAACACCTTCAGAGAATCACTGAGTTAAAAATTTAACAGATCAAAATGGAATATGAGAAGATAAAACCAGAAGGTTCCTCATACCTCCATGTAGCAATTGATATATCTTTTGAAAATTTCATGTCGTGTGAAAACTTTCCAGGAAACCAACTACATGTGTTAGTGGTTGAAATTGCTTATTGTGAGCAAAGGAGAAAGCCAAATCCAGGAGAATAATAATGAGTATTTCTGCATTTCTTGAAGATGTCTACGAGATGTAGGTGATGTGGACCCTGATGTTAGGAAGTCAAGTGATGTAGCAAATCACTTTGTGATGTAAACAAATGAAGTTATCAACCAGGAGATCTAGTTGATCCCTGTTCTACATTAACTTTTTGTGTTACTGTGTACGGGTCACTTAACCTTTTTGTATCTCAGTATGTTCATCTATAGATTTGGGGATGGTTTTAACTCTGGTCTGATCCACCTTGTAGACATTGTGGGAATCAAATGACAGAATGATATAATGAGTTTGAAGACACTTTGAAAAGGACCAAGCTCTCCAGCTTAGGGGTTCATGAAAAATAATAATAACTTTCATTTACTTCTGTTCAATCAAGTCCCTGGTTTTCTTGTTCTCAGAATACAATTCTTAAACATCAGAACTGTTTCCCTCATTAGAGATCCTCAGTAGAAGACCTACTAGTTCAAATAGCTAATCCTCCCAGAGTTAAGCATTATTTGTTTAGAAGATAGATTTTTTCAGTTGTGTATTTTAAAATATAATTTCATGTCTAGAAAATCTGCATCAAGGTATGTAGTCTAAAACATAAGATCATTTCATTAAAAAATTAGACTCAAACATGGAGAGAATGTGGTTAGCTAAAACAAAACCCAGCAAGGACACAAATTAAAAACCTGCTTATCTAGTCCAAGAACTAGATTATTTTTCCCCACAGAAAAGGCTACATATTTAAAATAAGTGGAAAGAATTTTAAAGAGGCAATGAAGGCAGTACAGTAAGGACTCTGAAATCATGGGAACACTTACACTTTACCTTTGATAAAACTGGGCTTTTTAAGTATCTTTCCTTAATTGGGGAAATTACACCCAGAATTTAGAGGTACTTTCATTATATGGGAGTCTAGACTTGTTTTCCCTTTCTTTTGTCCTAGGAGTTTGTACTGTAGATCACACAGGGCTGTGATAGAGAACATAAAAGCCTCGATTCTGCCATCGAGAGCTCTACATGGCACCTAACTCACCCAAAAGACTTAATGTCCTTCCCCAGTGTGAGTAATTTTCTCCCTATTCGTTGGTATTATCTGTACTAGATCAAAAAGTTCAGTGGTATAATGGGAAAGCTTGATTTTGATTTTAGGCTTTTGGTTCCTCAATTTAACTGTGGAACATTTCCCAGCCCCCACCTAAGAAATTTGCTTATAAAATTTCTACCAAGAATCAACAGATGAAGTTGAATCTGGGGAAAGTAGATTTAGCACCTTTTGATAGTAGCTTTCAGAGAAGGAATAACTTTCAATCTGTTTGCTATACTATATAGGACATTTTATAAATGTCTATATTCCAAACGTCTAAAGGAAATTTGGAGAAGGCGTATATACTTTGCCCATTACTTCACCTTTTTGAGGAGGCATTTGAATCTGTAGGATAACTTTGAGTGGTTTGTTCTCATTCTCCTACCCAGAGTCAAGGTCGTGATGACCTTTTTCCTGACTCTGATCTGTGAGTGGTGGTGGATCTAAATTGTCCCACATAAACAGAGACTGAGGTTATTTTTTTTTTTTTTACATCTTTCAAACAAAGCATTCTCTTTTATTGACCATCTCTTTTGGCATTATTAATTTAAAAATCCTCTCTTGTTAGTTAGCTTTACCAAACATGTCTTTTCAATCCGTGATAAGAACCAGAAAGAAATAAATGGGTGTGGAGTGAGAAGACCCCATGCTGCCACAAGCATTAGAAATTATAACCTTTTATGCAGATTTGCACTCAATATTTGATTGATTGACAAGCAAGATCAATTTAGATTCTGTTGGCTAGCAGGCACTATAATAGCTTTGAAAATTACTTGGGTGCATTGGTAAACATCTAGAGCTTTTAATGTATGAAAGAGCAGATTGTTCTCACTTTATTGGGTCATAGAGTGAGGCGGGTAATAAGAAATCTGGAGTTCACTGTTCTGCTTTCACTAGGTGTAGTTTCTACTTATGCTGATTACAGCCGTTTCACCTCCTGTCCCCCTCTCCCTTTCCTTTCCCCATCTAGCCCCTGAGTTTAGCCTCTTCTTACCCAAAGTAACTACAGACTCCTTAAGGTAGCTTTATGAAGTAGTTTAACTTGATACAAGTCTCATTAATCTTTATGTTGGTCACTTAAGGTATTTCTCTATAAAGCACAGGTAATTTTAAGCAAAATCAAGAAGGCAACTTGTAAATTGAAAAGAGATACTAGAAGGTGCTGAAGACAAACAAGTCAGCACTTTCTAATGACCCTTTGACAACTTCTTCTCACCTCTTTAGTAACCATTAGCAGTTTCATCTATTCTTGAAACATGCTAACTCTTTTACTGGAAGGTACCAAGTACACTAATGCTAAGGAGTAAGTGAACAACAGAGAGTTTAATCTGTTATCCCTCCCACCGCATGTGTGTGCATCGTCGAATGTTTGAACAGAAAGATGTTCTTGGTCCTAGAAACCAGGCACTTGGTCCATCCACCATGCACATTTTATGTATCTGGTGTTTCAGGTATGCATTTTATGTACCTAATGTTCTACTTCCATTTGTAAGTTTCCTTAGTAGTTGGTTTCTTGCTTGCTTGCTTGGTGTGTATTTTGATTTGTTTTATTTACTTGAATTCTTGATAGAGTCTAAGGCAAGTTTGAACTCTAGTTAATTGTAGCATAGCTCTGTTTGTCTCAAGTTAGAAATGAAAAGTAAAATGAGAGTAATAATAACATACATCTCCCTAGGAGAGCTACTGTTTTCTTTTTTGCTCATGTCTTTCCTGTTATTTACCAACATACAGTCATATTCCTACAGTTGCCACTCTAACATCTGTATCACTTTGGAACCTACTTTTCTCTTAACATTATTATAAACATTCTCCAAGATTTCTTGCAAGTAAATTTTAAGGAATGAATGTACCTAGGCCAGTACATTTCAAAATTTTTTGACCATGCCCCAGTCTAAGAAATATATTTTACATTGTATTTTGCAAACATACATAGATGTACATATGCACATGTACACATACATATGTACATAGGAAATAAAGGTTTCAGGAGACAATACTTGCCCTCACAAAGGGTGATGCAATCTGATATTTTCCATTCCATTTCACTCTCTTTTCTTTTTTATCCATTTCATTTAAAAAAACAACTGCTGGCTTTGACCAAGTAAAATATTTTCATCACTCCCTGTAGACTGATATACTACCATTTACTCTCCTATTGTTGGGCATATGGATTATCTCTAGAACTCTTTTCCTCTTCTTTCCTGACCTTCCTTTCTTTTTCTTTCCTTTCCTTTTTGTTTTCACAGAACATATTACACCAAATGGCTCATGTATTTAGTAGTTTGCTTTTGTTGAATTATTCTCAAGAATGGAATTACTAGTGCAAAGATTTTAAAAAGTATGGTCTTTATATTTGCACTTTAATAGAGAATAGTTTCCTAATGCCAGGCAGTTCTGATAGGTGATTAGGAGACAGGTGGGACAGAGAGGTCTTTATTTACAGACATCTATTAAGCACCTATTAAGACCTCGGCACCATAGTGTTGTGGGGAAGGGATCAGAGTCAGAAGCCCTGAATCTCTCAACTTTGTCATTTGCCAGTTTTGTCAGTTCTCTGATCTGCAGTGAAAGCCACCTCTTTGGGCTGTTGTGTGGAGTGAACGAGATAGTACATCACTGCAGAATGTCGTTGTTTCATTATTACTGCCCATATTTCTATGGCTAACTCTGTATACCTCTCCTAAGGAAAACTTTATTCTGCATTTAATCAGTTGGGGCATCAGCAGTTTCTTAATTGTTGCCCTCGATAGAAACTGGGTGGCCTCCTACAGAGAGGGGCAGAAAATTTGGCAAATCGGAGTTCCTGGACGGCTTATTCCATGTCTACAGAGTGAGGGTCACCTCAAGTCAGATTTTAGTGACACCAGAGGCACTAGCTTCTGCTTCTTGTCCCTGAAGCTCCTTTCATCCCCGTTGGAGTATTGATCTGAAAAGCTAACAGAAGGATGAAATTGAAAAGATAACAGAACAAAAAACAAAAGGAACCCCACAAATCTCCCTATGTAATTTTGTCCTTCCTTTCTGAATGGGTTGGAGGGACATGTGAATTCTTTAAATTACATTTTGCCTTTGCTCTAAAATCATCATGGAAAAATAAAGTTTATTTATCTGATGGTGTATCTTTATTGTTAAGATTCTAATAGATAAGGCCCATGTTTACCTAGGGTAAATCATAATTTATTTCACCTTCTTGAGGGCTTCTGACACAAGTTTGACATCTGCAGTTAATTGAAGAATAGATCTTTTTGCCTCAAATCAGGGAACCCTCATTGGGAGGACAAATTAATTTTGTAAGTTCAAGTAGAGTCAATTCCCGATTTCTCCTGGGGTTGACTAGTTTGTAGATTATCCAACTTGTACTTTTCCCACCTCCTGCAAGTTACTTGTTATTTGTAGTGACTTTACTCTTTATTTGCACTGAAAAACTGATTTTTAAAAAGGATACACTTAAGACAGTTAGAATTTTCTATTTTTTAGATTATTCTCATAAAAAAATGTAGTTGGAGGGCAGTTTTAGGGCATCAAGATACTGTGTTATGCTACTGTACTGATAGATACATGTATATTTGTTCAAAGCCATACAATGTACAATACCAACAGTGAGCCATAATGTAAATTATGGACTTTGGGTGATTGTGCTGTGTCATTGTAGGTTCATCACTTATTAACAAATATACCACTCTGGTTGGGGATGTTGATAATGCGGGAGCCTGCGCATGCGTGGATGGGGGTGGGTATGAGAGAAATCTCTGTATCTTCCTCTCAACTTTGCTGTGAATATAAAACTGTTCCTTTAAAAAGTCTTTAGGGGCTTCCCTGGTGGCGCAGTGGTTGAGAGTCCGCCTGCCGATGCAGGCGACACGGGTTCGTGCCCCAGTCCAGGAGGATCCCACATGCAGCGGAGCGGCTAGGTCCGTGAGCTGTGGCCGCTGGGCCTGTGCGTCCGGAGCCTGTGCTCCGCGGCGGGAGGGGCCACAGCAGTGAGAGGCCCGCGTACCACAAAAAAAAAAAAAAAAAAAGTCTTTAAAAAATGTAGCTGTAGAAGAGATTGAACCTATTACCTAAAATGAGGCATTTGTGAATTTCAGTCACCACCTGAAGTGTAGGTATGAAGATTAAATGAGATAACGATTGCAAGATACCTGATTTAGGCCCTGGTGAGCAGTGCTATTTTCATCTCCTAGTTGACAAAAATAGAAATCTAGCTGCTGCAAACAGAAATACCTTTATCTTCATTTCTTCTTTCTTATTTTGTTTATGACTACCGTTAAAATTTAATTTTGGCAACCAGTAGCACAGCACTTCAAAGTCAAGGTATCTAAATTCAGTTTTCTTTGGGTCCAGCCATGCCACAAGAGCCCTAGAGGTAGTTCCTAAGGAGATTTATAAAGGAGATTCACTGAAGCATTGTGTGTTGTTGTGAAAACTCTGTCAATAGAGGAAGAGATAAAGAAAATGTGATGTATTCATATGATGGATTATTGCATAACTGTTAAATGACAGATCTATATATGTCAATACAGATAGATCTCCAAAGCATAATTTTGAATGAAAATCTCAAGTTACCAAATTATGGAAAGAGTAAATGTAACACGTGAAATGTTATAATTGTATCATTATAAATAATAATAATAGTATGTAAAATATAAAAATAGTTTCTAAGGGTATATATTAAATTTATGATAGAGAGTTCTCTGGGAAAGGGGGCTAGCAGGAGAAAACTGGAGTGTGGAATGGAGGGTACTTCAATTTATCTGTCTTGTTTAATTTCTTTTTAACGAAAAAGGACTTGTAGTGCCTCAAACAGATATTCAAATGAAGAGACAGATAATCAGGGTAACATGTAAACTCCTAAATGTTTATTAGTGTCCTCATTTCTCTCATTATTGTTTTCTAGATTACCTGGGCTCAGAAATCTAAGAATAAATTCTATTTTTTTGTTTTATTATCTGCATCAGTCTTTCATCCATGTGTGTTACTTCTTTTAGACTGTATCTCAGAATTGGACATTTTTTTATGTTTTTAATATCACTGTTTTAATTCACAAAGTTATCACCTATATCAGCCCAGCTCCCTGCAGGAAACAGATGGCACACTTAAATGTTGTGATTGAGGAAAGTTTAATAAAGGGATACTTCATAAATGTATGAGCATAGAAAAAGCAACAAGTGTGGGTATAGACTGGTAACACGAAAATCATACATCACACCACCTGTAGACCTGAAAGGTTAAGAGGAAAAAAAACTATTAAAATAAGAGAGAGAGCGTGTGAGAGCGAGAGCGAGAGCGAGAATTACCAGGAGTCTTCTCCCTTTAGTAGAGGTCATAACCAACCTGAGGGGGTACATCAGTAAGGCATCTCGGGAATACAGGCCCTGACTTTTCTCTTTTCTGATTCTTTGTCCATGCATTTCTCTGGATAACCTCAGTGGGAAGCCACAGAGCAGGTGCGTTGCTGCAGGTCCTCCAGGTCAGCAGCTGGGGTGCAGAGCAGGGTGGAGAAGAGTAGGAAGTGGATCTGGAAGGCTATATGGGAATATCCAGCATGCCATCTCATCTTCTCATGTCTGGAATTTTGAAAACACAGATGTAGGATGTATAGAGAAAAACTAAGTAAACAAGGTAAACTTTGCTGTCAGGTAAACTCTGTGTTATCATTAAAACGAAAAATGTGTAAGGCAATTGAAGGCTCTGTTTCTGCTCTTCCAGGTTTTCTAAGCACCAGATGTTGATTCTTACATTAGCTGCTTTCTAACTGTGTGATCTTGAGCAAGATGCTAAGCCTCTCTGTTTCAGCTTTCTTATCTGTAGAGTGGATATAATCGTAGTGGTTTTCCTACAGATTAGGTTAAATAATTTATGTTCAGTTCCTAGCACAGGGCCTGGTACATAATAAATGTACCCACTTAATATTAAGGTTTATCCTCTATTGTTATGAAAACTATTCTCCAAGCCCAAGAAAGTCAAGCTGCAATCACTGTATTAGTCAGATCACAAGTCACTAATTACTAACGGCCAATACAAGAAGTGAGGTTGAGTATCAAGGAACATTCTAGGACTGGCCAGCCTCTTTCATTTTTGCTTATCCAATTCTCCACTTCAAGTTCTAGCCAAAAAAGCACCTTTTTATAAAGCGTTATCTGAGTTCTGCACCCCACAGACTATCATCTTTCAATCTATAGCATTCTTTTTAGAAGCCAAATACTATATTGTGTGGTTATAGACCACCTAATACAGGCTTCCTGTTGTACAAAAATATGTATTTCTATCTACCCAGCTAGATTAAAAGCTTTTTGAAGATAGACATAATTGTTTTAAAAAAATTCGTAGAAGTATTTACTAATCTATCCATCTTTCCTTCCTCTTTCCCTCCCTCCCTCCTTCTCTTCCTTTCTTCTTTCTCTCCTTCCCCACTCCTTTCTTCATCCTATCAATTAAGCTGTATTAATTTATTGAGGACCTAACAGGTACTATGGTATTGCTGCAGAGATGCACATGGATGGAAAAGACACAGACTCTACCTTTATAGAGCTTAAGATATAGTTGAGGAGATAGGACACATGAATATATTAACTACAGTCATAATTATTCCATGTATAATACTATACAGTGTAGAAAATAGTAAGCACTTTTAGAAAATTACAGTTGAAGTCTCTGGATATTTAAAATACAGAAAGATAAGCTTTGAAGAATAGGGAAGACCTCAGCAAGAAAAGAGTTGATGAAGGGCCAGAAATTAAGAGGAGGGACTTCCCTGGTGGCACAGTTGTTAAGAATCCACCTGACAATGCAGGGGACATGGGCTCTAGCCCTGGTCTGGGAAGATCCCACATGCCACTGAGCAACTAAGCCCGAGTGCCACAACTACTGAGCCTGTGCTCTAGAGCCCGCAAGTCACAGCTACTTAGCCTGCATGCCACAGTTACTGAAGCCCGTGCACCTAGAGCCCATGCTCCACAACAAGAGAAGTCACTGCAATGAGAAGCCCACACACTGCAACGAAGAGTAGCCCCCGCTCGCCGAAACTAGAGAAAGCCTACACGCAGCAACGAAGACCCAACACAGCCAAGAATAAATAAATTTTTATATATTAAAAAAAAAAGGATAAGAGGATACCCTCACTGCTGGCGAAGAAGGGAATGAGCCATAACGGCAAATGAAGGCTGGACTGTACCATTACTGCTGTGGGGTTTCTGGGATATTTGCTGCAGTAACGTTAGCCTGGAGAAGCTTGTATTCCAGCTCAGGGCTTGGGCAATGACCTGTTTACCGGAGCTTTCCAGATGAACATCTTCTAGTATTAAGATGTTTCCGACCATGATTACTGTTGTTTCTGACAAGCTCCTGATTTTTCACAATCAAGTTTGGAGTGATGAGTTGGTACCAGTGGATGTCTTTGTATGGATTTAATGATGTTAAGGAGCATTGCCCAGATATTATTATGTGCAAGTATCACATTTTAAGTAAAACTCACATTCTCTGCCTCTTTCTGAAAAAAAATCTGTATCAGAGTCTATGGAGCTAAAAGAACAGGAGGGGAGTCACATGGCTGTGTGATGCAAATTAATTATATAATAATTATAGCTGGAAAATAATTAACCAGATCTGTACTATCAAATGAAAACAGAGAACAGAGGAGGAAACACAGATAACTGACTTGATAAACATCCTGAGAACTTCTCCAATTATAGCATTTAATATGCAACATAAAATATGTATGCAACTATGGAGAAAGAGAAGGTGCTTCATGCTGTTGCCCATCTTTTATTAAGCAATTTATTAGGTAATGCCTATTAATGATATTAATAGCTAACATTTCTGGAGTATTTAATATGTATTGGCCACTGTTAGCCAACACACACAATAGCACTGTGTACACATATAATAGTATTTAATTGATTATTGAGACAACGCAACTTTCAGTTGAAGTTGGTTGAGAAATGAGAGGGAAGTGAAAACAACATGAGCAACTCTTTAGAGAAATTTGGCTGTGAAATGAAGATGAAAAAGGAGTAGAAGGAGGACGTTGTAGGTGAAATTGTGTAAGCTATTCTTTCTTCCACTTTTCACCTGGGCAAACAGGTGCACAGAGAGTTTATGTGACCCAACCAATATTTAACAGAGTCAGTAAAGGAATTTCAAATGCATTTACTGGCTTCTAGGGCAGTAGATCATCTTTTGCCAGCTGATAACACCATTCCCTCAAACCAGGAAAGCATGGAAACTGCAGAATCCATATTGGACTTCTGAGAGAAGGTTGTGGAACATGGTGAGGTTGTTCCTAGAGCCCTGAATCAGAGTGAGGTTAGGGAGAAGTCGTCTTCACTCTTATTTTTATGTTTTATAGTCACTGGAAGAATGTTCTAACCTTAGTAGGCCCTCAGTAAATAACAATAACAAAAACATTTATAGGTCACTTACCCTGTCAAGTCCTAATCTGAAGCTTTATACACATCATATCATCTTATTTCATCTTCACAACAGTGCTATGAAGTATATGATATTATTATCTCCATTTTAAAGATAAAGATATTTAGGCCCAGAGAAGTAAATTTCCCTAAGAATATATTTCTACTAAAATTGAGTTTAGTCTTTGGATCCAAAGCCCAGACTGTTAACCACCACTACTTCTTATAGCATCTTGCTGGGGGAGGGAGTGGAGAAGTATATGCTAAGGGGGCGGTTTAAAGTCCACAACTGTCTGTTTTTATCCAGCCCCTGATTTGGAAGCCAAGTAGTTTCTCCTCAAGTTACTATTAACTGGGCACTATATTGGGGCAGATTCTGATCTTTTCTTAGGCCGTCTCATGACTCACAGGGAGTAGGCTTGCTTAGGTTTTTGCTTAAGACTCCAGTGGCGAAAGTCTGTTTTTCTATCACCAATGGGTTAAAAAAATCCATTTTCTGAAGATCTAGTACATCAGATGTGAAGTGAATGCTACAAATCTGCTTAATGAGTCTTGAATGTGAACAGTGTATTGGCATATTTAAGACAAATTGCAATCGTCAGAAATCCCTTTGTGGCTTCCTCTGAGGCCTGTGAGTGGAGGTAAGTTAACTCTATGGTTCTCTGGCAGTTTTAATTTTTACAAGTTTTTCTCTTTTGGTTTGAAACCATGAAGAATGAATTATCTGCAGGATGCTTTTTGGTGGATGGAGGAAATATTCTGAAGGCCTCAAAATGAAATACTGTACAAACATTTAGCTAATATGATCATGCAATTGTCAGGGAAAAAAGGTACTGTGCATAAAAATATGGAGGTATTTATTACAGAAAAAATAGTGTACATTTAGAGTCCCAGAAAGCTTTCAGAGGAAACAGCTTCCTTTGCTTTTGAGAGCCATTAATCATTGCCACACAAAGGGTATTTCTAGTATTGGAGATAGAAGAATACAAGAGAAATACATCTAAGCATTCTTTTTGAAATGAAATAGAGAATTAAACAAAGGAATAGATTTTCAGGCTCTGCTGCATTTTAATATTTAATGATGTATGTCCATATACGTTCATACCCTTGAAATGTATATGTATGTTGGTGGTTAATCTACCTTATTAGAGACATCAACTACTTAGAAGCAAGTGTGCTTCTAGAAGGAACCTAATTATTTTGCTCCTCTGAAGAGATGTCTTCAAGAATGGCCTGAGTAAGTGAAATACCTCAACACCTGCAATGAGCAATACTGCTGTGGGGCCCTCAGTTTCCATCTGAGGCTCTCCCACTGAGTTCTTCTGATGTTCACTTCTTTGTGAAGTTTAGCATTAAAGATGAAAGTGGTGTGAAGCAATTTTGGAGAAAGGAAGCTTTGAAATCTCAACCCCGAGGGGAAGATAAATTATTCTTCTAGGCACTTTGGCAGGGGCACTGTTTTGAAAGGCAAGAGGCCAGAGAAGGCCTGAAAAATCATGGCCATTGTTTCCGACAGCTTTTGGGGTGTTGATCAGATTAAGCAAGACCAGCAGGCTGCATTTTCAGTGAGCCCTGAGAATCCATGGGAGCGTATCTCTTTGTGTATGCCAAACCAGCCCCTGGCTGTTGTCAGTCTGATGGATAGCTGGCGCTAAAGCTTTAGGTGCAGGGACAGCTGGGGGTAGGAAAGGGTGACACTCCTGAGAGAACTCTGGTTAATCTAGGGCTGAGCTTCTTGAACAAGGTACTCAGAGGTTTTGGACGCCACAGGATAAATGTGGTATGTTTTCCTGGAGGGTCAGTTTTACTAGAAGATTAGAGGTGCAAATCATCTTTTTGATATTAAAGGGAACAACAGAGATGTATTGTGAATCGGAAGGCAAAAATTGCATAACTTTTAAAGATAGAACTAGAGATTGTAAGGAAACAGTAAGCTTGTCGTATGTTAGATTCTGATCACCTCCTTTCCACCCGATCCCAGTGAGTACATGAAAACTCTAGTCTACCTTTAAGGGCCCCTGTGTTGGGCATCTTTGAGCAATTAAATACAATTGAACCCAGAAAGGATAAAAGTTTTTGTGGCTTAAACTGAAAGCTTTAAATTGAAATTTGAGGTTGAAAATTGTCAGTCTACAGGCTGATCCTGACATACAGGTCAAATTTAATCAACAGACACATTTAGTTTGATCCATGCAGTGTTAATTTTTTCAATTAGTTGCTAGAATTTGTAAAGCAAATTCCTCATAATAATCCAGTTTCTCTTAAAAATAAGGAAAGTTTGGCAACACCCAGCATGGTCTCTTGCATGGCAATACTCAACTAGAGCTAAATAGTGCGGCTCCCTTCAAAACAGTATGCTTCCAGCCTACCGCACTTACCACCCAGCCCAGTTCTCTCACTGCTATCGGCCTGATCTCTATAGACATTTCCATTTGTGACCCATTCTTCAGCCATGATACCCCTGGGGTTATTCTCGTGGCCTTATATTTATAGGATTCATCTTTTCATTTTGGTCTTGTACCCTGCTGTAGACCATGGTTATCATGGTAATCTATAAAGATTTCTTTGCATTCTGAGAACTAATCCTTACTTAGGTGTAGATATTAAGTGTGCACAGACAAGCTGCTGTGTGTTATGGCAGTATGAAGACTGAGCCTGTAAGCTGGTGTTTGCTACTTTGAAAGGGACCTACGAAAACTGTCCCTGCCCACATTTCACCCATTTTTGACTAGGTGAATATAACTCTTTATGTTATCATTTATTTTAAAACTTAGTGTGAAAGAGGCATGTGTCAATTTTGGTATAGAGGAGAAAGTGTAGAGAACTTGGTTGCTTGTCAGCTATAGTGTTGGAGAAAGACCATTAGATAGGGAATTAAGGTCCTTGGGTTATAATCCCAACTCTTCACTTACTGTTCATTCTCAGGTGTGATGACTAAGTTGGTGATGCTCAGCTTCCTCGTCTTATGTGGATTATATCACCTGCCTGTTATATCTCACAAACTCCCTGAGAATCTCAACTGTAATAATACAAAGAAACCAGCTTAGAAAACCATAAAAACTTTACAAATTTAGGCATCATGTTCATATGAAATCCTAAAATGGTGGGTTATGTCTAGGTGATTCTCTTTCACCAATATAATCTCCACTACAGTTAATTATATTTCCTGATGGTGACGTAGTTTTCATTTTTAAAGACTGAAGAGAGAATTCAGTTACAACAAGATGTATCTTTATTGGCCAAGTAGGGCCTTAAAATGATAGAAGAGTGTCTTGCTATCCCTTTTTCAATGAATACCACAGTTATTTACCACTAGCTCCAAACAAGAAATAATAAAGTTATATAAAAATGTGTTGGAGTTTTGTAGGCTTGGAGGTCACTGGGATCCAGCTTTATAGTCATTATTTGCTAGCACCATTTTTCTTTCATGAACTGTGAATTTGTGAGGATCTTTTTCCTTTCAGGAAGTCAGAAATATGAATTTGTTTTATACTGATCTGCTTATGGTAGCTGGTGTAACAGCATCTTGTAGCAGACATACTGCAGGTCATATCTTCTTTTACCTTTTATAAAAATTTCAGTGTTTCTTGTCGGTGGGAAAAAACATCAATGTTTCTCCTTGAACAATTCTGAACAAGTCTTTTGATGTTTTCTGGTTTAGCTCTTAAATCTTGTGTGGTGTGGATTACAAAGAAAAGAGACATTGGGGATTCTTTCATCAATCTCATTCTTCAGAGATTTCAAAAGAAAACTTTGAAAGGCACCAGATTTTCTGCAGCTAAGGAGGCTTCTGGCATGTACATTCATAGAGATGGCTTGCACAATAATCCTTTTTAACAAGAAAGCAGAACACCATTTGTTCTGTTACTCATGGTGTCCCATGGTTGGCATTTTAAAAGCCATTTTAAATCTTGAAACCTAGAGTCTAGGACCTATGGATACACTATATCCTGTACAAAATCATTTCTTTTTAAATTCAATAATTACGTCTTTGAAAAAGCCAAGAAATTGTTAAGAGATTTGTATTTTATATAGATTTGTCCTGTATGAGTACTTTCAAATTACATTGTAGGTGACACAGAATTACCCTAGACTCTCGTATTTAGAAATACATTACTATGATCAGTACCCCATTCAATGTCTATTTTCCTGTTTCAACAGTGCTGCTATTTGGTCATATGGTCCTGTGTTTCTTTTCTTTGCTTTTTTTTGAACATCTTTATTGGAGTATAATTGCTTTACATTGTTGTGTTAGTTTCTGCTGTGTAACAAAGTGTATCAGCTGTACATATACATATATCCCCATATCCCCTCCCTCTTGCGTCTCCCTCCCACCCTCCCTATCCGACCCCTCTAGGTGGTCACAAAGCACTGAGCTGATCTCACTGTGCTATGTGGCTGCTTCCCACTAGCTGATCTATTTTACATTTGGCAGTAAATATATATCCATGCCACTCTCTCACTTCATCCCAGCTTACCCTTCCCCCTCCCCGTGTCCTCAAATCCATTCTCTACGTCTGCGTCTTTATTCCTGTCCTGCCCCTAGGTTCTTCAGAAGCATTTTTTTTTTTTTTAGATTCCATATATATGTGTTAGCATACGGTATTTGTTTTTCTCTTTCTGACTTACTTCACTCTGTATGACAGACTGTAGGTCCATCCAGCTCACTACAAATAACTCAATTTCATTTCTTTTATGGCTGAGTAACATTCCGTTGTATATATGTGCCACATCATCTTTATCCATTCATCTGTCAATGGACACTTAGGTTGCTTCCATGTCTTGGCTATTGTAAATAGTGCTGCAGTGAACATTGTGGTACATGCTTCTTTTTGTATTATGGTTTTCTCAGGGTATGTGCCCAGTAGTGGGATTGCAGAGTCATATGGTAGTTCTATTTTTAGTTTTTTTTTTTTTTTTTTTGCAGTACGCGGGCCTCTCACTGTTGTGGCCTCTCCCATTGCGGAGCACAAGCTCCGGGCACGCAGGCTTAGTGGCCCTGGCTCACAGGCCCACGGGCCCAGCCGCTCCGCAGCATGTGGGATCTTCCCGGACTGGGGCACAAACCTGCGTCCCCTGTATCGGCAGGCGGACTCTCAACCACTGCGCCACCAGGGAAGCCCTATTTTTAGTTTTTAAGCAACCTCCGTACTGTTCTCCATAGTGACTGTATCAATTTACGTTCCCACCAACAGTGCAAGAGGGTTCACTTTTCTCCACACCGTCTCCAGCATTTATAGTTTGTAGATTTTTTGACGATGGCCATTCTGACTGGTGTGAGGTGATACCTCATTGTAGTTTTGATTTGCATTTCTCTAATGATTAGTGATGTTGAGCAACTTTTCATGCGTTTATTGAAATCTGTATATCTTCTTAGGTCTAGGAGAAATGTCTATTTAGGTCTTCTGACCATTTTTGGATTAGGTTGTTTGTTTTTTGGTATTGAGCTGCATGAGCTGCTTGTATATTTTGGAGATTAATCCTTTGTCCATTGCTTCGTTTGCAAATGTTTTCTCCCATTCTGCGGTCTGTTTTTTCGTCTTGTTTATGTTTTCCTTTGCTGTGCAAAAGCTTTTAAGTTTAACTAGATCCCATTTGTTTATTTTTGTTTTTATTTCCATTTCTCTAGGAGGTGGGTCAAAAAGAATTTTGTGGTGATTTATGTCATAGAGTGTTCTGCCTATGTTTTCCTCTAAGAGTATTACAGTGTCTGGCCTTATATTTAGGTCTTTAATCCACTTTGACTTTATTTTTGTGTATGGTCTTAGGGAGTGTTCTAATTTCATTCTTTAACATGTAGCTGTCCAGTTTTCCCAGAACCACATATTGAAGAGACTGCCTTTTCTCCATTGTATATCCTTGCCTCCTTTATCAAAGATAAGTTGACCATATGTGCGTGGGTTTATCTCTGGGCTTTCTATCCTGTTCCATCGATCTATTTTTTTGTGTGTGTGCCAGTACCATACTGTCCTGATTAATGTAGTTTTGTAATATAGTCTGAAGTCAGGGAGCCTGATTCCTCCAGCTCCGTTCTTCTTTCTCAAGATTGTTGTGGTTATTCGGGCTCTTTTGTGTTTCCCTACAATTTGTGAAAGTTTTTGTTCTAGTTCTGTGAAAAATGCCATTGGTAGTTTGTTAGGGGTTGCATTGAATCTGTAGATTGCTTCCAGTAGTATAGTCATTTTCACAATGTTGATTCTTCCAATCCAAGAACGTGGTATATCTCTCCATCTGTTTGTATCATCTTTAATTCCTCTCATCAGTGTCTTATAGTTTTCTGCATACAGGTCTTTTGTCTCCTTAGGTAGGTTTATTCCTAGGTATTTTATTCTTTTTCTTGCAGTGGTAAATGGGAGTGTTTCCTTAATTTCTCTTCCAGGTTTTTCATCATTAGTGTACAGGTATGCAAGAGACTTCTGTACATTAATTTTGTATCCTGCTACTTTACCAAATTCACTGATTAGCTCTAGTAGTTTTCTGGTAGCATCTTTTGGATTCTGTATGTATAGTATCATGTCATCTGCAAACAGTGACAGTTTTACTTCTTCTTTCCGACTTGGATTCCTTTTATGTCTCTGGTTACTGTGGCTAAAACTTCCGAAGCTATGTTGAATAACAGTGGTGAGAGTGGGCAACCTTGTCTTGTTCCTGATCTTAGTGGAAATGGTTTCAGTTTTTCACCACTGAGAAAAATGTTGGCTGTGCCTTTGTCATATATGGCCTTTATTATGTTGAGGTAAGTTCCTTCTATGCCTACTTTCTGGAGAGTTTCTATCATAAATCGGTGTTGAATTTTGTCAGAAGCTCTTTCTGCATCTCTTGAGACGATCATATGGTTATTATTCTTCAGTTTGTTAATATGGTGTATCACATTGATTGATTTGGGTATATTGAAGAATCCTTGCATTCCTGGGATAAACCCCACTTGATCATGGTGTATGCTCCTTTTAATATGCTCCTGGATTCTGTTTGCTAGTAGTTTGTTGAGGATTTTTGCATCTGTGTTCATCAATTGATATTGGCCTGTAGTTTTCTTTTTTTGTGACATCTTTGTCTGGTTTTGGTATCAGGGTGATAGTGGACTCGTAGAATGAGTTTGGGGGTGTTCTTTCCTCTGCTATATTTTGGAAGAGTTTGAGAAGGATAGGTGTTAGCTCTTCTCTAAACGTTTGATAGAATTTGCCTGTGAAGCCACCTGGTCCTGGGCTTTCATTTGTTGGAAGATTTTTCATCACAGTTTCAATTTCAGTGCTTGTGATTGGTCTGTTTATATTTTCTATTTCTTCCTGGTTCAGGCTTGCAAGGTTATACCTTTCTAAGAATTTGTCCATTTCTTCCAGGTTGTCCATTTTATTGGCATAGAGTTGCTTGTAGTAGTCTCTTAGGATGCTTTGTATTTCTGCCTTGTCTGTTGTAACTTCTCCTTTTTCATTTCTAATTTTATTGATTTGAGTCCTCTCCCTCTTTTTCTTTTTTTTTTTTTTTTTTTTTGCGGTACGTGGGCCTCTGACTGTTGTGGCCTCTCCCATTGCGGAGCACAGGCTCCAGACGTGCAGGCTCAGCGGCCATGGCTCACAGGCCCAGCCGTTCTGTGGCATGTGGGATCTTCCTGGACCGGGGCATGTACCTGTGTCCCCTGCATCGGCAGGCAGACTCTCAACCAGTGCACCACCAGGGAAGCCCCCTCCCTCTTTTTCTTGATGAGTCTGGCTAATGGTTTATCAATTTTGTTTATCTTCTCAAAGAACCAGCTTTTAGTTTTATTGATCTTTGCTATTGTTTTCTTTGTTTCTATTTCATTTATTTCTGCTCTGGTCTTTATGATTTCTTTCCTTCTGCTAACTTTGGGTTTCGTTTGTTCTTCTTTCTCTAGTTCCTTTAGGTGTAAGGTTAGATTGTTTGCTTGAGATTTTTCTTGTTTCTTGAGGGAGGCTTCTATAGCTATAAACTTCCCTCTTAGAACTGCTTTTGCTACATCCCATAGGTTTTGGACCATCGTGTTTTCATTGTCATTTGTTTCTAGGTATTTTTTGATTTCCTCTTTGATTTCTTCAGTGATCTCTTGGTTATTTAGTAGCATATTGTTTAGCCTCCATGTGTTGTTTTTTTTTACGTTTTTTCTCCTGTAATTTATTTCTAATCTCATAGCATTGTGGTCAGAAAAGATGCTTGATATGATTTCAGTTTTCATAAATTTACTAAGGCTTGATTTGTGATCCAAGATGTGATCTATCCTGGAGAATGTTCCGTGCACACTTGAGAAGAAAGTGTAATTTGCTGGTTTGGGATGGAATGTCCTATAAATATCAATTAAATCTATCTGGTCTGTTGTGTCATTTAAAGCTTCTCTTTCCTTATTTATTTTCATTTTGGGTGATCTGTCCATTGGTGTAAGTGAGGTGTTAAAGTCCCCCACTCTTAATCTGTTACTGTCAATTTCCTCTTTTATAGCTGTTAGCAGTTGCCTTATGTATTGAGGTGCTCCTGTGTTGGGTGCATATATATTTACAATTGTTATATTTTCTTCTTGGATTGATCCCTTCATCATTATGTAGTGTCCTTCCTTGTCTATTGTAACATTCTTTATTTTAAAGTCTATTTTATCTGATATGAGTATAGCTACTCCAGCTTTCTTTTGATTTCTATTTGCATGGAATATCTTTTTCCATCCCCTCACTTTCACTCTGTATGTGTTCCTAGGTCTGACGTGGGTCTCTTGTAGACAGCATATATATGGGTCTTGTTTTTGTATCCATTCAGCAAGCCTGTGTCTTTTGGTTGGAGCATTTAATCCATTCACGTTTAAGGTAATTATCGATATGTGTGTTCCTATGACCATTTTCTTTCTTCTTTTTTTCTTTTTTTACATCTTTATTGGAGTATAATTGCTTTACAATGGTGTGTTAGGTTCTGCTTTATAACAAAGTGAATCAGTTATACATATACATATGTTCCCATATCTCTTCCCTCTTGCGTCTCCCTCCCTCACCCTTCCTATCCCTCCCCTCTAGGTGGTCACAAAACACCGAGCTGATCTCCCTGTGCTATGCGGCTGCTTCCCACTAGCTATCTATTTTATGTTTGGTAGTGTATCTATGTCCATGCCACTCTCTCGCTTCATCCCAGCTTACCCTTCCCCCTCCCCATGTCCCCAAGTCCATTCTCTATATGACCATTTTCTTAATTGTTTCGGGTTTGTTTTTCTAGGTCCTTTTCTTCTTTTGTGTTTCCCACTTAGAGCAGTTCCTTTAGCATTTGTTGTAGAGCTGGTTTGGTGGTGCTGAATTCTCTTAGCTTTTGCTTGTCTGTAAAGCTTTTGATTTCTCTATCGAATCTGAATGAGATCCTTGCCTGGTCGAGTAATCTTGGTTGTAGGTTCTTCCCTTTCTTCACTTTAGGTATATCATGCCACTCCCTTCTGGCTTGTAGAGTTTCTGTTGAGAAATCATCTGTTAACCTTATGGGAGTTCCCTTGTATGTTATTTGTCCTTTTTCCCTTGCTGCTTTCAATAATTTTTCTTTGTCTTTAATTTTTGCTAGTTTGATTACTATGTGTCTCGGCATGTTTCTCGTTGGGTTTATCCTGTATGGGACTCACTGCGCTTCCTGGACTTGGGTGGATATTTCCTTTCCCATGTTAGGGAAGTTTTTGACTATAATCTCTTCAAATATTTTCTCTGGTACTTTCTCTCTCTCTTCTCCTTCTGGGACCCCTATAATGCGAATGTTGTTGCGTTTAATGTTGTCCCAGAGATCTCTTAGGCTGTCTTCACTTCTTTTCATTGTTTTTTCTTTACTCTGTTCCGCAGCAGTGAATTCCACCATTCTGTCTTCCAGGTCACTTGTCCGTTCTTCTGCCTCAGTTATTCTGCTATTGATTCCTTCTAGTGTAGTTTTCATTTCAGTTATTGTATTGTGCATCTCTGTTTGTTTGTTCTTTAATTTTTGTAGGTCTTTGTTAAACATTTCTTGCATCTTCTCGATCTTTGCCTCTATTCTTTTTCTGAGGTCCTGGATCTTCTTCACTATCATTATTCTGAATTCTTTTTCTGAAAGGTTGTCTATCTCCACTTCATTGAGTTGTTTTTCTGGGATTTTATCTTGTTCCTTCATCTGGTACATAGCCCTCTGCCTTTTCATCTTGTCTATCTTTCTGTGAATGTGCTTTTTGTTCCCCAGGCTGCAGGATGGTAGTTCCTTGCTTCTGCTGTCTGCCCTCTGGTGGATGAGGCTATCTAAGAGGCTTGATGGGAGGGACTGGTGGTGGTTAGAGCTGACTGTTGCTCTGGTGGGAAGAGCTCAGTAAAACTTTAATCCACTTGACTGTTGATGGGTGGGGCTGGGTTCCCTCCCTGTTGGTTGTTTGTCCTGAGGCAACCCATCACTGGCGCCTACCTGGGCTCTTTGGTGGGGCTAATGACAGACTCTGGGAGGGCTCACGCCAAGGAGTACTTCCCAAAATTTCTGCTGCCAGTGTCCTTGTCCCCACAGTGAGCCACAGCCCCCCCACCCCGCCTCTGCAGGAGACCCTCCAACACTAGCAGATAGGTCTGGTTCAGTCTCCCTTGGGGTCACTGCTCCTTCCCCTGGGTCCTGATGCACACACTACTTTGTGTGTGCCCTCCAAGAGTGGAGTCTCTGTTTCCCCCAGTCCTGTCGAAGTCCTGCAGTCAATTCCCACTAGGCTTCAAAGTCTGATTCTCTAGGAATTCCTCCTCCCGTTGCTGGACCCCCAGGTTGGGAAGCCTGACGTGAGGCTCAGAGCTTTTACTCCAGTGGGTGGACTTCTGTGGTATAAGTGTTCTCCAGTCTGTGAGTTACCCACCCACCAGTTATGGGATTTGATTTTACTGTGATTGCACCCCTCGTACCGTCTCATTGTGGCTTCTCCTTTGCCTTTGGATGTGGGGTATCTTTTTTGGTGAGTTCCAGTGTCTTCCTGTCGATGATTGTCCAGCAGCTATTTGTGATTCTGGTGTTCTCACAAGAGGGAGTGAGAGCACGTCCTTCTACTCCACCATCTTGGTTCCTCCTCGGTCACGCTGTGTTTGAAAAACTTACTTTGTCTTCAAAGCCTAGCTCACATCCTTACCTCTCCATAATGACTTTTCTGGTTTCCTCAATTGAAAGTAATTTTTCACTACACTGAAATCCCTCTTTTATTAAGTGTATCATTTTCTAAAGAATTTGAAGAATAGGTACATGTATATGTATAACTGAATCAGTTTGCTGTATACCTGAAACTAACACAACATTGTAGATCAACTATACTCTCCCCCACCCAAAAAAAAAAAACCTAGGAACAAAAATGTATCATTTTCTACCTTGTCTTAATGGCTACTAAGGTACATTTCATATCTCCCCTACCTATATTTATACCATCTTTCTATCTCCAGTACAGATTCATATTACTCTGTCCTAATAGGTATTAATACATAGTTTTGAATGAGTGAGTAACAGAATGGATGAATAAATGAGATTAACACCAAAAGTCTGATAGCCTTCTCTATGGTTATCTTTTTCTCCTCTTAAAATAAATGGTCTACAGTCAATGTATTTCACCATCACACATCCCTCTGGCAATTTTGACTCTCCCTCTTATTTATTTGCTATATCCAGATTTATTTAGGCATAACTTGGATTTGTTTCCTTCATTCCCACTGTCAAAATCCAGGTCTAGGGCCTTATTGTTTTATTCTTGGATGTATGCTGCAGCTTGCTAGCTAGTTATCTTGTTTTGAATTTCTTTTTAATTCCTATTTTGGACGTACATCAACCTAATCTACCTAAAATAGAATTTCAGTATCTCTCCCCTATTTTAGAGCTAAGAATGCTTTCCAACAGCCCATAGACTAAAATTCATAGTCAAACTGGCATTTAAAGCCCTCCAATAACTGGGTATAATTTACAGATTCAACCTTGCCTTTGGAATTTTTGATTCCTCTTTTTAGAATTCTTAGTCCTCATCATCTGATTCCTTTGCCTAAAAAAAAAAGTTCAAATCTTGTTTTCTATCAGTTTTCCAGCCTTGCTCCTTGCTGTTTTCTCCTCCATACCCTGAACTCTGTCCACGACTAAACTGTTTGCAATTCGCAGATCACTTAAACATCCATGCCTTTGCAAGTTATATTTATTCTACCTAGAGAAACGTCTCTCTTATGACTTATATATTCCTACTCATTCTGTTAGAATTATCGTAATCATTACCCTCTTTGTAGTGTTTTTTCCTCATCCTTCTCTACTCCCCAACCATTGTTAGGCATTCATTCTCTGTGCTTCTATTTTCATAGCTGTAGTACAATATGTATCACAGTGAATTATTGAGTAGTCTCTTTCATTTTCAGATTGAGAATTTTTTGAGGTCAAGGGCATAGTTTTACTTTATTTGTATCTCTTGGGCCTAAGGGTGATTAGTACACAATAAGTTGTCAGCAAATATTAATGTACAGTGCTATCAATATAGCTAACATTTATTGCATACTTGCTTTGTGCTAGGTATTACTTTGTGTGATTTCATATAATTTAATCCGCATAACAACCTTCTGAGGTAGGCCTTTTTAATATCACTATTTTACACATGAGGAAATTTAGAGGCTCAGGGAGGTTAAGTAACTTACCTAAAGACAAAAAACTACATGACAGAACAAGGATCAGAAACCAGGCTACCAAATTGCAAAGCTCATACTTTTAAGCATTGCACATATTTGTTCATTCCTATCTCTAAACATTGGCATGTTTGTGGAAGAACTTCCTCCCTAATTTTTTCTTTTTTATCAAATTTAAGGCACAGGTCAAAATCTAATTCCTACTCATTCCTTCCATGACTGTATTAGCCTTACCTTCTTGCATTTACTTATTTGGCCATATGTTGCACAAAGTTCAGTACTTTAACATGAATGGCTTGACATGTATTAATTTAAAAATCCATTTCTTGATTCTTTATGGACTTGGATTGTGATCTTTATTTAAATGACACTCTACCCCCAGCCCCATGTAACACACACTTGTCACAGTTATGGATACTTAATAGCACTTAGCTAAAAATTCTTGGTTTAATACCACATGTAGTTGGGGTTTTTTTGGGGTTTTTTTTCCTTCTATGAGTCTCTCTAAGTTGGAGGTAGGTTAGGAATCTGACAGGGTTAACTACTTTGAAGACTCATCCTTGTCAAATTCTCTTTACTAAGGAAAGGGTTACCTATTTTCAACAATGAGGAAACGGAAAGAAAAATAGGCCTGGCACATCAAAACAGTGATCCCACCAAATGCATACACTCTCTGTTCTTGAAAGAGTCCTTTGAAGTCATATACTTCACTTCCCTCTGAAAGCAGAAGGGGAACTGAGGGAGACCCTATGTTGCTACCGGCCATGCTCATAATCCCCCGGCCTGTACAGCAGAGCCTGGCCAGTGAACTTGGATCTCCTGGTTATTTCACGACCTATGCTCTGCTATGAAAAGAGGCATCTGTGAGTGAACATGTAAAGGGTCAAATGCAAATACTTTGCGCTTAAGAGTGTTCCAGAATGGAACCCTAGCCCTGTGTGGAATTGTTTTTTAGATGCCACAGGGTTTCATAGGAGACTATGACAGCGAGCTATGGAGCAAGACAAGCAGCCAAACAGCCCTAAGAGGGGATTAAGAATTGATTGTTGATAGTTGGTCTGTACCACATGTCAGGCCAAGTGGCTGCAGCTGGCCAGGGTGCCAGAGGATTTTCTAATCTCTTCCTTTACTCTATGCTGACTTGGCCTTTTGGGAGAAGGGGTGATAATTGCATGAGAAAGTGACTAAAATGTATTACATCTGTCCTTTGAAGGGTCCAAGGATTACTTAGTCATCTCCTGAAGATGTTTTCTTCTTAAAGAAAATTACATGCTCAAAAAATACAGTTGGGGCTTCCCTGGTGGCGCAGTGGTTGAGAGTCCGCCTGCCGATGCAGGGGACACAGGTTCGTGCCCCAGTCTGGGAGGATCCCACATGCCGCGGAGTGGCTGGGCCCATGAGCCATGGCTGCTGGGCCTGTGCGTCTGGAGCCTGTGCTCCACAGTGGGAGAGGCCACAGCAGTGAGAGGCCCGCGTTCTGCAAAAAAAAAAAAAAAAAAATACAGTTGAAATGAAAATGGAGTATTCAGAATAATGAATGTGTTTGAAGTAGCTGTGATGTTTATGTCCTTGTGAGTAAATGATGGTCCCGAAGGGCATCCTACATAACCACTATTACCAGTGAATATGTGGCACATACTGGTCCAGCCAAGCTGCCAATTGTGGCAGAATTATTATTTTTTTCTTTTAGATTCGGATAAATGCTGTTTAATTTCAATAAAAATGAATTTTTGTTCAAGTGACGAAGGGCTGTTATCCTGTTTGAGGTTGTTTTAAAGGCTGCAACAGGTTCTTTTGTCAACAGCATAACACCTTGTAATGGTTTAAATACGTGTTCAGTTTGAACACACATACAAAAAGAAGTCTCTTCAAGGAAGATGGAGGCCAAAGAGAGAAAGCAGTGATGAATTCTTAAAGCTGCATTTAGTTCCTTATGTATCTCTTTTCTTTTCCCTGCCACATAGTTGCATATATATTTTCATGCACATATACACAGCTTTTAGGAAAATATATCCCATCTTAATATTCATTAAGCCATTTTCATGTGTATAAAGCACATGTTATGAGAGATATAAGGAGCTTAAAATCTTTAGGGAAGATACTACATATATATAAATTACATATTAATTATTAATTTATTAATTTAACAGGTGTTAATAGAGCAGCTACTATAGCCGGGCACTATGCTCATGGTGGGAATACATGCTGAAATAATATGTGGTCACTACACTCATGCAACTTAAAGTTTAGTGGGGGAGACATTGCCAAATTAATTGTTCCTATAGACAGATGTGTAACTAGAGCTGACATAACTGCCCTGAAAGAAAAGAACATGGCTTCATGAGTATGTATAACAAAGGAATCAGTCCAAGATAACAGAAGTGGTCAGGGAATGAAAAGACTTTGGAGCTGAAATTGAAGGATTTCCACAAGGTAAAATGTGGTGGGTATCTTAAGGAAGATACTAATAAAACATGTGATCAAGGGGTAGGAAAAATGAGGTTTGGGTTGGGAAAGTCAGAGAGACTTTAGTAGAAGGTAGTGGCTGAGTCTGGAAGAATGAGTTGTGAGCTATGTAGGTTAGGGGGCCTTTAGAATCTCTGGCATATCAGGTAGTAAAAAGTCCATTATTCTTAGTTTGTTCTGCAAAGGAAGCTTTTCATCCAGTGATTTATTTATTTATTTGTAAAACCCTGTGGTTCCAGGTATATGATAGGCATATAGAGAGGCACTGGGGGATAGATAAAGAAGAATAAAAGTTCACATTCTGAGACAGATTCAAGAACAATGTCCTGTATTTTTCCTGTATCATCCAAGTGTTTTCCAATTACTTACTACATATTCTAATAGGCCAACTAGCTTCTCTTATTTCTCAAGTGACATTCTTCATCTTGTCTTCTAGACAAGAGGTTCTGTAAGGCACAGTTAAAATTCTGGAATGTTGCCAACACTTGTGATTTATGTCTTAAGTAATTGATTACTAATCACAATGAAAGTATTACATTTTAGGAAAAATTACTTTATAAAATAGAACAGATTCAGGGTTACCCATGTAGAAATAGTGTTCACCCTCTTGAATTCCTTGCTCCTAATGCTTTCTTGAGGAGGAGCAAAAGAGTGTTGTTTCAGGACAGGACACTAGAGAATTACACATATACAAGTAGTTCATTTTTTTAGTGCCAGAGTTTGTAATGTTGGACATGGCTGTGGAACTGTCTGACAGGTGTGAATGTCATCTGTCACATGTGCCTGGTTGAGAGTCACTGGTAAACCATGAGCTCCTTGAGAGCATAGTGCATGACTTAATTACTTGTTTGTCTTCCCACAGAGACAGAATGTTACGTTCATTTGTTCATTCATTCACTCATTCATTCAAGAAATGAGTTTCGTGGTTTTCGCTCCTCACATCTATCTATTTAGCATTAAAGAGCTTGTAGGCATTAAGGCAGCTGGGGAATCTGACTAGGACAGCCAATTTGAAGACTCTGCTTGTCAGATTCTCTTCAGTAAGGAAGGAGCTATGTGCAGTAAAGGCAGAAATCAATTTCTGTGTGTCAGGATCCTCGTAGGTGCTGAGGACTCAACCATGAGAGAAGCATACAAAATAATACCTGTCTTCATGGAACCTACACTTTAGTTGGGGAGGTAGAAGTAAATAAAATGAATAAATGAAAATTTTAATGTGCTAGTGGTAAATATCATAGAAAAAACTAGAGAACAACAAGAGGAGAGGGAAGTAGTAAGGAAGAGGTAATGTTGGTGGGGCTTGCAATTTTAGATGGATGTCCCTGGAAGCCCTCACTGAGAAGGTGATATTTGCATTAAGACCTGAAGGAGATAAAGGCAGATAATCGTTATTCACAAAGCATTATGAATAAAGTGAATAAAATGAGTGAATAAAGATTGTCTCATTGTTAAGTGAGGTTTACCTGATGGCTCAAGTGGGGAAGGGAATTCAGAATATTATTTTTGCCTATTTCCTGAGGTGAAATGTCAAGTTCATGGCACCATAAAGAGCAGACTGGCCCTATTTGAGTATGGAAGTGAAAGGGATAGATGGAAAGAAGGAATGGCATGGCAGTGGCTGGAAGGAAATGGTGGAAATAAATCACAGGTGTGCAGAAAAAATGCGCACTTAGTACTGAGTTCAGATGCTGCCTCTAACCCCATCTTCTCACAGGAGTCAAACTATGTCTGCCTGCCTTATTAGTCCTTCATTTGTCATCCTTTCCCCCGCTTAGACCACGCTTCTGCTTGGGAGGATTTGTATTAGACCTTCTTAGAATCAAATAGGCGTATACATTTTTTTTTTCCTAATCAAACTCTCGATCGTTAATTTCCCTTCAAAAACTTTTTCAGGCTGTAAACAAAAATAAATTATCAGTAATTGCTAGTAACGGCTGATTTGTCTGGGATTATCACCGAAGTATAAAATGCAATTTAGAATCTCATTATGATTATTATTCCATTTCATTCACTAAATGTGGTGACCTTCTAATTTAGAAATTTTAAGATGCTTATTAGATAAATGTTAAAATGGTGCTTGTATAATTGTAATGATCTTTTTCTAGTTTCTTTTCCATTTGCTTATATACTATTTTGTTTTATTGCCACTGGGGGATGGAGGTGGGAGGTAATCCATTTCTCTCACTGTCTCTTATGAAGCCAGACATTAAAGAGACTCCCCAAACTGTGAAACAGTACCACTCTTCTCATTATTTTAGTTTTTGGAAAAATGTAATTTTTTTCACAAAATATTTTATTTATGTTAACATGTAATGGGTTTATGATTCTTATTTTTAAATGAGTTCATAAAGTTTAAAGTTTTTCTCAATTTAAATTTCTAATATAGTAAATATCAACAGATATAATTCTGAATAAAAGCTCTTTGGGCTCCTCAGTAATTTTTGAGTTATGAGACCAAAAAGTTTGAGAACTGTTGATTAGAGGTCAATAGCATAGATGCTGAAATCAGACTGATTGCCTGTCACTGAACACCAGGTGACCCTAAGCAAGTTAAGTCCCCGTGCAGTGCCAGTTACTTCACCTGTAAAATGAGAATGATGATACTACCTATCTCATAGGGCTATTTTGAGGTATAACAGAAGGAAGGTATGTGAAGAGCAATGCATGGCAAGTATTAAGCATTCAGTAAATGGTAAGTATTATAATTTGCCCAGCTCTGTGAGATCTGGAAGCTGAGGGAAATCAGACTAAGTACCTTGCTTGAAGTCACACAGAGTCTGTGTGGGAATTTGTCTTCTGAGTCTCATTACTCCACACTGCATCTCCAATACTTCCTCAGCTGTTGGTTCCAAAGTTGCTCAGAGCAGTAGAATCATCACATTTTGTTTTACCTTTGGAGATTAAGAAGGAAAGGTCTTATCTATTAGATGTTTTGATCATAATCCTTCTACTTAATTATAATTGTGTAACATTTACAGTTCTCTAACCACTTTCAATCCAATTATCTTCAGCCACGTAAGGTAGGCAGAGCAGGTGAATTTGTCTGCATTTAATAGATGAGGAATTCTGGGGCTCAGGGAAGGTTAAATGACTCGCCCAACACTTTATGACAGATCAGGCATTGGACCCCAGGCTTTATAACTCCCCTGTGTTATATTATGTAGCTGTTCAGCATTGTAAATATCATGTAATCTAAATTTCACAGAGGAAAATTAGTCCCGGAGAGGTAAAATGAGTTTCCAAGGGTACAAAGTTCCAAAATAAGGTGCAGAAGAAGCTAAAATAGTAAGTGTGGTTTCCAGGTTCTTGTGTTTCTTTGTTTTAGGTTTTAGTTTACCTAAATTTAATAATGGTAATTCCATTTTCCTCTGATTCTGGGTTGTATAAACACTGTGGGGCTTGTTGGTTTAGTGTTTTAAATACATATCATAACTGGGGTGATGCATATTTTGCCTCACCAGCTAGGTTGTTTAATGCTCCTTATTCTTGTGTTCTCTGTGTTTAAAATCTCAGCCTCATTTTGTTGTGGATCTTGTTGGAGGCAGTCGGCATTAACTTGCACCAAGGGATACATTGACTGCTTCCCAGATTGAGCTTTATTTCAGACATTTGCAAATTTCAGTTTTGTACACTTTTTGTGTTTGACTGGTGGTCTGTGTATTTGTTTGTTGGTTTTCTGGGAGAAGGAGGAGGGAAAGAATTACGAATTCCAATGTCAAATCATTGGGACATCATCTATTTTTGTAGGAGGAATGTCTGGTGTAACATAAAAATAATTCTGTCCCTTTTTGGGCTTTGTATCAAAACAGCTTCATGTCTCATATTTGTAGTTCTTTAGTTAAAAAGCAATTTAAAAGATAAAGGGGAACAAAGAATGTCAAGTCTCCTTAGCATTATTGTTTTTTCCATGTATTGTCATATGGCATCAGTCTTGTCTAAAGTGGTTTTAGAGAAGTATAAGAAACATGGATATGATTGAATGTCTAGAAGAATGAACTTTGTTTCACTTATAGTTTTCGACTTTATAATGGTGTAGTCCTTCAAACAGGACTATTCACAACTTAACAAGACACATGGGGATCTCTTACAGGCTAATAATTTGATGCTTGTTTGAGTAGATGTACTTAAGTGTTTGTTCATTTAGAAGTGAGTTTAGCACTATATGAAATAGAGAAAAATCACTATTGGTAGCAGCCCCCCCACCTCATCTCTATTGTCTAATCTCCAGCCCCCAGGTATATATTTTAAACTTAGCAAAGTCAAAGCCCTCAGCTTCTCACATCTACCTTTATTTGAAGGCAACCATTTTTTTTCTATTTTCTATTTTACTGATGAAAGTATATAGAGTTGCATAAATTTCTCTCATCTTCAACAATAAACAATAGCAACAACTACAGCATATTGATCCTACATCAGTCTTCATTGACCATCCCCCGTTACTCTGCTCCCTTTTTAGCAGAACTCTTCAAAAGAGTTGTCTCTTCTCACTGTCTCTAGTTATCTTCCCATTCTCTTGACTTCACTTCATTCAGATTTGGAATGTAGTCATTTTGGATGCACCTTTGTAGGGTCTCACAGAACATCCAAAGCAGTTTAGTAAGTGTTTCCAGCCATATATATTTTTTCCCTAATTGGAGTTCTGGTAAACACATGTTCTTCATCTTATTACATTTATAATAATTTAGTGCCACAAAGACTATATTTCAGCTTCCCCTATTTGATATTGCTTGGATTACCCAAGTGGCTGGCCCACCTCTAATCTGTTTCTGAATCTGTCGTACAGCAATAGATCTTTATATTAAAATGCATACGGTAGATAGGCAATGTCTATTTCTTGAATGAACGAATCAAGATACACAATATAAAACTTGTATTTCTTTACTTGTAGTCACTTGAAAATTCAAGATGGTTGTTTTGACGCCTTCCTGTTATGTTAAAATCCAGGAAAGATGTGGGATTAGTGTTTCTGGAGGAAAAAAGTCCTCTCATCTTTAAACAAGATAACCACACACTATGTTTTCCCAAAATATAGGGATCATAACTATAATCCTTTGTTTTTGCAAGGTGTAAAAAATGTTAACAAAAATTATTTACCAATCTCTAAAATAAACTTGTAAAGTAGTAAGTGCAAGGTGATAACATCCTCAATTTAGAGAGTAATGTTGCTAATTGAACTCAAAAGAGGCTCCGTGAATCAAAGGTTGCACATTATGCTGTGTGCCAAAGTAGGGAAGAGACTTACGTCTTCTGTTTCTCAGTCCTGTGTTCTGTCTGCTTCATGACGTTGCCTTGTTTTGGGAAAAGGTTTAGTTCTAACCAGTCAAGCAATTTAAGCATAGACTGTTCTAGGGTTCTGGGATGGGAGAGTTCCATTGTATCCAATTCTCTACAGTGGGGGTGAGTTATTTCCTCTGAGAAGACATCATTCCATTGGCTGCTATGACCGACCAGTGAGTAGACAATTGCTCACAGGCAGGTCAGAACCATGAGCTGGTTCTCATTAGCTGCTTTTTTCTCTTTGGCAAATTACAGCATTTCCTGAAACATCTGCTCCTGTGTAGCCTCTTCTGTAGTCATTCCACTGGAACTGCTGAAATGACTACAGCAAAGAAAAGAGCCTTGCCTTTTGTGCCACTTGCATATTCCTGGACTTTACTGAGGGAATAATTAGGAGCAAGTAGTGGGGAATTGTGAATTTGCTCCTGCTCATGGAGGAGGTGCCTCTCTTCCTTTAATGATTTCCCAAGGAGGTAACCTGGGGACCAGGCACCCAACAAATTTACTATTATTCTACCAAATAATATCCATTTAAAAAGTACCATTTCCTCCATGAAGTACTTTTTCTTTTTTGAAATAGCAGTATTGTTTTTGTAAAAATGATTCATACTTACCAGAAAAATCCAAACAAAGTATAAAGTACTAAGAAGAAGGCAAAAATCAACCCAATTCCCACCACTCAGAGAAAACAAGTTAACATTATGGTGAATATCCCACAAAATTCATTTCTAATCTCTTTCCTTTTGGAATGTCTATGTGGCCAAAGATGATGTCATACTTGTTTCTGGTGTATATTTATATGTCTTATCTTTCCCATAGATTATAAACTCTCTTTAAATAGAGAGATGGAGATGGTGCCTCATATATTTCTGGGCAGTGTCTAACAAGGTATTGCCTACTTGGTAGGCTTTAAGGACTACTTTGTAAAATATAAAAGTCAGAAGTTTAAGTTCTACTTTAAGACCCTAATTTTGGGTAGTCTGCTCTCCTTGGAACAGATTGCAAATAGAAGACAGAGGAAATTAGATGAAGTCATGAGGCATGTAGATTTTTCTTTGTGTCTCCTGGGTGCTTCACAGTCACAGTGGGGGGCAGCCCACAGATGCCCTGGTGATAAGCTCTGGTCTGCTGATGCAACCTCATAAGCCTAAATGAAACTTCCCACTGTGGACACTGAGCAGTGACAATCAGCATTTGGGGTTTGATTGCTGAACTTCAGTGCCTTCAGTTTCCAGTGATTTTTAGTAGCGTGTGTCTTGGCCAAAGGACAGGGTATTAGCTCAAATGTCATGTTTAAAGGGTAGGCAGCCTGTCTGCGAGGTTCTAATTGTGTAGCCACCAACAAAGTTTGAATTATAATTTTAATAACAAGTCAGTTTGCAATCTCTTAATCAAAAGTGATGTGTTCGAACAAAGCCACATCCTAGCAGGTGGCCCCAGATTTCAGCCTTTTCATCATTCATTTTTCTCTAGTGAAATCATACCCATTCTCCCTAAGCAGAATATAATCTTTTTCTCTTTTGAACCTCTACTTATTAATAGGTCATAGAGATATTGCACAATTAATATGAGAAATTGAGTTGGTTATTAAATAGTATCCACAATTTAAAAATAGGCATCGTATACTAATCTCTTCCACTCCACATCAGCAATCCTTGCCTCAGACCTCTGGATGTTGCCAGAGTCAATCTGTTGGAAAATTTTAATTTAATTCTATTAATTTTTATTATTTAAAAAATTTTAACTTTTTATTTTAAAATGATTTCAGACATAAAATATTGCAAAAGTAATGCAAAGAATTCCCATATATTTTTACCAGGTTCCCCAAATGTTCATATTTTTCCATATTTGCTTTATCATTATCTATCTGTATACAATTTTTCTACTTACTTGTTGCAGGCATCATCCTTAAGGAGAATTTTAGACAAAGACAAAAAAGTATTCTTACACTTAAGAGTCATTTTGTTGAAGGCTTTTTCTATGGGTTCAATAAATAATATTTTAAAAATAACAAAATACTACTAACACTATTAGCAGTTAACATTCATTGAGTAAATGCTGTGGGCCAGGTATTTTATCAATCAGGGTTCCACCAGAAAAACAGAACCATATGTATAGTAGAGAGAGAGAGAGCGAGGAATTGGCTTAAGTGATTATGTGATTGTGGATGGGGCAGTCCAAAGTCTGTAGGTTAAGCCATTAGGAAGCCTAAAAGCTCTTGAGTAGAAGCTGACACTGCAGTCCGTAGGTGGAATTTCTTCTTAAGCAAGAAAACCTTGGTTCTGCTTTTACTCCTTCAGCTGACTGGATCAGGCCCACTCAGGTGATCGAGAATACTCTTCCTTACTTAAAGTCCACTGATTAAAGACGTTAGCCACATCTAAAAAATACTGCAGCAACAACTAGATTAGTGTTTGATTGAATAACTGAGTATTTATTATAGGATAGTCAAGCTGACACAAAAAACTGACCATCACATATTATCAGTTTATTACTGATAACTATGACAGAGGCGTTATTATCCCCATTTTATAAATGAAGAAACTGAGGTTAAGTAATTTGCCTGCAGTCTAATAATTAGTAAGTGGCAGAGGTGCATTTTGAGCCCATACAGTCTGACTCCAGAACACTTTCTCTTGACCACTACACTAGACTGTCTCTCTAAGAACTAAATAACTGGCTCTTAGTTTATTTGCAACATCTAAAAAGAACTCCAATGTATAAAAAATGGACAACTTAATTCAACTCAATAGATATTATTTAAGTTTACTGTGTGCCAGGAACTATGTCAGGCAATAAGAATACAATGACAAAAATCCTCCTCTCAAGAAGCCCATCTAAGTAGAACCAGGTAGTGAAGCATTACTTATATGTGTATCTACACCAAATGAGGCAGAAAGAGCACTGACCTGGGGAAAGCAGGGTCTGAGGTTTAGGAAAGTTGGATTCTGCTCCTGGCTGTGCTATGAAATAGCGTCCTACCTTGGTCCGCTCAACTTTAGGCAAGTAACACAGCTCTTTTCTGAACTTGTTTCTTTATCTACAAAATAAGAGGAAATAAATAAATTGATTGCTGAAGTCATCAATCCAAGAGGCTTGCGCTCACCATTGTCTTGAAATATGTGCAATCACTGGGCTAAGTACTTAATTTGCATTATCTCACTGAGTCCTCACAACAACTCTTATGAGGTTAGTCATTATCATTCCCATTATACAGATGAGCAAACTGAGGTAAGACAATAACTTGCTCAAGGTTGGAAAATGGAAGAGTCTGGATTTGAACCCAAATAATTGGCCTTTTGAGTCCAAATCCTTAACCTCTATGTTATACTTTTCTGAAATACATTGGGAAAGTCTTAGTGAATTCTGAATATGTGATTCCTGGTTTACAAAACCAGGACTCTAATAATCCTTGAGGTGGGAAGCCTTTAAAGCATGTATACAAAACCGTCAAGTATAAATACGTGGTTTTTTTTGTTTTGTTTTGTTTTGTTTTGTTTTGCGGTACGAGGTACGCGGGCCTCTCACTGTTGTGGCCTCTCCCGTTGTGGAGCACAGGCTCCGGACGTGCAGGCCCAGTGGCCATGGCTCACGGGCCCAGCTGCTCTGCGGCATGTGGGATCCTCCCGGACTGGGGCACGAACCCGCATCCCCTGCATCGGCAGGCGGACTCTCAACCACTGCGCCACCAGGGAAGCCCCAAATATGTGTTTTATGACATATATATGCTTGTTCCTAAGTCTATACTTTTTCTTTCTTTTCATACCATTGTTTGTGTGTTTATTAGAATTTAATACCTATCAGAAAATTAATAAAAACCTGGATTTTGCCCAGTGGTTTCAATTCAGTGTTGGATTTTGCAGCAGGGCATCCAGCTGTGCTGGACTCAATTGAAAAAGAAAAGAGTTGGTTAAAGTAATATCATAGATCCATTTATTTGTTAAATATACCTCAATAAAAATAATTTAAAAAAAGTATTAGAATATGTCCAGAAAGTCTGAATTTAGGGAGAGAGTTGGAGAGAGATAATCTGGGAAGTGCACCACAACACCACCTTGGCTGAGACTCTAGAGGAAGTGAAAAGCTGCTGATACGATCATTGTGGGTCATAGCCTATTAGACCCCCTGAGGCATGCTGAAGACGTAATTGTGTAATCTTGTGGTGTCCAGCTGTGGCCTTCATTACTAAAAACCTGAATTTTCAGAACAAAGCAAATGGAACATATATTCTGTGAAAAGAGCACCTTAGTGGGTAATTAATACCAAAGTTGTCAAAACTGGAAAAAAAGAATTGCTGTTTGTAATATCCATTGAATTATGGGAAAAGTGTCCTCACCTCCTGGAAACACAGGACCATCTGGGTGTGACTGCTTTGTGGAGATCAATTAGATTCTAATTCCTGAATTTTGTAAATAAGGAAGCTGAAGTCCAGAGAGCAGTGATGTGCCCAGGGTTGCATGTGGCTCGTGAGCTGAGTCAGGACAAGAAGCCGGTGTTCTTTGAGGAGCTCTACTTTTGAGGAAGACAACACACGTGATTTGGAGAATGTCCCCAGATTGTTGCAGCTGCAGTTTCTCCATCTGTATGTTTAAAGAGATGGGACTAGATCAGAAATGACGTATGCATGGCACTGTTGCTGCCCGTCTCCTCTAGGAACCATGCCAGACACAACAAATGGCTTATGGCCAATATGTAATAATAATATGCTGAGTATTTAGTGTATGTTATTTGCTCTAGCAATCATGTTACGTATATTATTTTGTTAAACTCTCACAACCAATCTGTGAGGTAGATTTTATTATCCTCATGTTACAAATAAGTGAATTGATGGTTAGAGAGATTTAATAACTTGGTCAATGTTGCCCCATTAGAGAGCAGTGAAGCAAGACTTGGATTTCTGGAAATCTAACCTGAGAACCCGTATTCTTAAGTGCTCTACTATATTGCCAGGATAGCATATGAGCCTCTGCTGCTCCCTCTCTATACCCATCACTTATCAGATATGTACTCTATCCCAATATGCTCCAAAGTGGCCTCAAAATCTTGTCATCAAGTTGCTCCAGGCATCTACTACCAACTGATCAGATCAGAGTGGGCATGTGAGATAAACCTTTCTATTACCCCTGGATTAGATAATCTCTAAGAACTTCTCTGGCTCCAAAATTCTAGTATGTGATTTTAAGGATTAAAGGAAGGTATTAAATAATAATATTTACAGAAACTGGAATACAAGATATTTGATTGGCTGAGCTGATGTCCTGAATGTTCTTATTTCTTTGACTGAGCTTGAACCCTTTGGTTAGAGTAGGAAGGACTAAAACAGGTGAAATTGTTCATCAGGTACTTTATGAGGCAGCTTCAAATAGAACTGCTCTGGAGTCCAGATGACAAAGAATGTCAAATGGTAGAAGGCCTGAGACTGCAAGACACCCATGCCACCAAGAGCATCCAGATGCAGTATCTTTTACAAAATCTTGCCATGTTTGTGATGGACACATTCTGCAGAGACTCCTTCAAGAGATTATAGTAGTACAAACTCTATATCCATGCTGCCTTGGTTCAGCTGCTGGCTCTGGTATTGATTAGCTGATGACTGTGGGCCAGTTATTTAACTCCTCTGTGTCCTAGTTTCCTCACATATAGAAATGGCATAATCACAGTACCTACCACATAGGGTTGTTGTATGGATTACATGAGTTGATATACACAGATCACTTAAAACAGAACCATAGAATAATAAGCACCGTAGAAATATTGATCAGTTTATTGCATTATATATTTTTCAAAGGTTTCTGCCCTAATGTAGTTAAAAAGAGCTCTAAATTGTGGGCCACTTCTGTAACTAATGAGATATGAATCTGATTACCTCGTTTATTAAGTTGACTTTTGTTATGTTGTCTCATACATGGAGATGGAATAGTGAGTTAACAGGGAGTTGATAGTTCACAGATAGTTTAGCAAGCTTGGCCTATTCTTTACCATCATGCACACCACCCAGTATTTTCTTTGCCTGGATTGCCACTCCCCTTCTATCTGCATGGTTTGGTTTTGGGGGATGTCCATAGATTTAACCTGTGTAGCTGCTTAGATTGCTCCTTGGAGCACTGCTTTGAGAAGGATTGTGATGTCATGTATGGGCTCAATGAGAAACAGTGCCGTATGTGATAACATTTGCCTTAAATGTATGAAAGGGGAAAGCTGCACGCTTGATTTCAGGGTTAGCTACATAATTTGTGAGACCCAGTGCAAAATTAAAATGTGGACACCTGTGTTCAAAAGCAGAAAAAAAAGTGTCATTACACGTGGTAAAATATAAAGCTTCTTCCTTTCCTCCATGGTTTCTCTCTCCCTCTCTTGGTTTGTCCTGGTATTTTTATTTGCTATTTAATATTCTAAATTTTTTAAAAATTAAAATTATTAGCAGGAATTTTACCATTCATGTAATATTGTTCAATGGGCGTTTTAAATGTAAGGCATTTAGCTTGTATGCAGAATCACCAAAATTACTCAATTTGTTTTTCATAGCTTATACTTACATATTTTATTCTCATCAGAACTGTGAAAAGGCTGCACAAAACTAAATCAGTTGTTATTTCTTCAGTTCTTGATAAGCACATGTTCTACTGACACTCTCTACCTTAGAGTTACTGATAAATAAGAAAGGACTAGAAGGAAAAGAAACCATGGTTAGCTCTCTGTCTTTCCCTTTTCTTCAATGTCCTCATTTTCAGTATGAGTGGTTGGCTAATACAGGGAAGTAACCAAATAGGAAATATATGATAGGGTTCATTGGTTGTTCATGTTTCTCAGAATGCTACTGTCTTTTTTGTGTTCAAAGCAAGTTTTTGTTCAAATGAAAATTGTGGCCTCTTGGGGCTATCTGCTTATTCAGTTGTAGTCATAACATACTTACCTTGTACTTGCTTTGAGTTTCTCTGAACTCCCACACATTGTAGGTCTACTGCAATTCTTTGCTCATAAAGCATCATGAACACAATATGCAAAGAGAGAGGCAAGAAATGGAGGTGGACACTTAACATTGCATATTACGTGTATTTATTCTGCTCATGCACATGCTTCATTGTCCCAGCACACTTCACTTAAAAACACAACTTCAGAGATAAAATTATTAAGAATTTCAAGACAGCATTAAACCAAGTGTGGGGGCTTTCTGATTATAGGACCTTGTGTGATTGCACAGGTCACATGTTCATGAAGTTGACCCTACTTGCATTTGCTGGTCATAGCCTATTTCTCCCATATGGGACCCTAAGTACCAGCTCTTTCTGGAAAGACCATCATGACTATGACAGCCCATGTTGATCACTACCCTGGACTTCTGTAGAGTTCACCGTTTTTTGCCTGTTACCTGCTATAAACTGCCTTAAATGATTAGTAATTTGTTCCCCCGTGTTCTTTCTCTCCACATTATAAGCTCCTTGGCACAGTCATAATAATGGCTCCATATATCATGCAAGGTTGGCTTTGTTGAGGATTGAATTACAATTCTCTTATCTTATTAAAATATAATACTTGGTAGCTGTCATTATTATTGCTTTTATTATTATTATTCTCATAAAAGAGTCCGGATGCTGAAATCAGATTGCAACTGCTCAAATTGTTACTTCCTAGCTATGTCCTAGGGCAAGAGACTTAATCATTTTATGTCTTGATTTTCTTTATATTTTGTTATAAGAATTAAATGCCATAAGTCCTGTAAGAGTTAGTAGTGCCTGTCACATGACAAATACATCTAGCTCTTCTTATTATTATTATTTTGTATTACTATTATTGTTATTATTCACTTAATTCCCAAGTGTATCATTATTCCCAATTTCAAGATGAGGAATACAAGAGATGTTTAGAAGCCACAGCCAGCCAGTGGAAGACCTTCTTGTCTCCAGAATGGTGCCATCCAATATGGCAGGCATCAGCCACATGCATCCACTGAACACTTGAAATGTGGCTGGTCTGAACTGAGATGTGGCATAAGTATAAAGGACAAACTGGATTTTGAAGACTTAATATCACATAAAGGATGTGAAAATCCTATGAATATTTTTATATTGATTACATGTTAAAATGATATTCTGGACATACTGGGTTAAGTAAAGTACATTATTAAAATTAATTTTATCTGTGTTCTTTTTACTTTTTAAAATGTACCCACCTTTTAAAGAGTAAAAAGAACAACTTAAAAATTGCTGATATGCCTGCATTGTTACTGTAAGATAGTACTGCTTAAGGGCTATGGTGTGAGGGCTGACAATTGGAAGTCAAGCCGTCTTTAAGAACACATTCCACTGAGCATGCTAATAAAGCTCTTTGAATTCCTTCTTATCATAATCTTTAAGATTTAATTTTAATGACCATAGGAGGAAATGTGGATTCTACTTATCAATGTAGAAAACATTTTAAGCTGGTAATTGGTTTGCATCTGAGATGAACCTAATTCTCCGTGACAGGAAGCTGAGAGGCTTTCTTTTCTTTCACGTGCTGTAAATGGCCTAAAGAAGAGCACAAGCTTTAGAATGGAAGATTTGAATCTCAACTTCCTCATCTAGCTATGTGACTTCGGGCAAACTACTTAGCCTTTTGATGTCTCCGTTTCTTTATCTAAAAATGGGACGATAATATCTACTGAGCCAGATTTCTTTGCCCTCTGGAGACAGTCTTCATCATTCTCTAGCTTGTTCTGCACTCTGGGAGGATGACCTATGAAATATGTCAATTACTATCCTTACCCACTAGTTTCAGGTTCACTTTGGACAATGGTAGTGGGCCCCCTCTGGATGTCAAAATTTTGTGGAAGAAGTATGTGGATGGACTTTTTTGGAGTAAGCATAGATATTTGTGTTCTATGTTGATGACCATTGAAAGCACCCACTGTGGATGATGCTTTAGATAACCAGGTGGATGAGATACCCATTCTGTGGATGCTCCAGTGCTTGCTCAGTGGGCTCCTGAATAAATGGCCATGGGGCCAAGAAGGGATTATCATTCATGGGCTCAACAACACAGACTTCTCTCAAAAAGGCTAAGTGCTTAACATGCCCACAGCAGAGGCTAATGTCCCAGCTACATGGAACCATTCCCTAAAGGGAACAGTGGTTACTTGGTGACAGATTTATTACGTTGGACCTCTTACTTCACAGAGGGGGGCTTTTATTTGTCCTCATAGGATAAAGACATATTTCATATGTATATTTACTGTCCCTGTTCTCTGCTCCTCTGCTATTACAATGGTATCTCAATATCATCTCTGACTCAGAGTCACATTTTCCAGCAAAAAGCATGCCATAGTCAGCTCATGCCCATGGAATTCATTGGTCTTCGCCTAGGAGCAGCTCCTTAACAGAATAGTGGAGTGACTAGTACAAAGATAATCTACAAATCTGGAGTGCTTCCTTCATGATGTGGTATACATGCCTCACAACAAATGGTCAGGATATAGTGTCATTCCCTGTAGACACAAAGCCTAGATCTTGGAACTGTTAAAGAAATAATTTATGATACTTGTCAAAGATGGTAAGGAATATTTTATGTAAGAGAGACTTCTACAATGGGGTTTTGCAGTAGGGGAGAGACATTAGAAAACAATGAGTAAAAGTGAGAATTTATAGCTAAGAAGCAGGGTGGGGGTGATTGGACAGAAAATTACTAGGAGGAAGCGTCCAGGATAAGGGGGATTCTGGCTAAACTGACCGAATAGAATTCTTGCTGAAGGCAGGCCAGGGACCTCAGACATCACCTGGGGGAAGATGGAGGATGCAGAACCTGATTAGATTTGAGATGATCAGATATTGAGGATGGGGGATTAGGTTAAACTGAGTTAGCAGAGTTCTTGCTAAAAGTGGACAATGCGGAGATGAACACAGAAGCCCAAAAGTCTGGGCCTTGTTGAGAAGAGCATTCAGAGGAGCCTGACTAAAGTTGGGCCAAGGAGAGACTCTTTGTCAGAACCAAGGGTGGAGAATGGGAGTGGCTGTCTTACAAATACACCCAGTAACCCATGGGAAGAACTTCCGCTTCACGTTCCAGAGATCCTGATGTTCAAAGAGAGAATGCTTCCAAATGGGATACAGTCGTAGTTCTAGTGAACTGGAAGCTGCCTGTGCACCTGGCCATTAGGAGCTCCATGGGCTGCTGGACCAGCAGGTAGAAAAGAGTTCAGTGTACTTAGCAGGGTGACTGATCCTGATCACCAGGGGGAGCCCGGTTGCTGTAACACAGTGCAGTGAGGAGGATTATGTCTGGGACTAACAGGGTCTGCTGTGGTACCTCTGGCCCAGTAGTCCTGGTCAGTGGACGTCTGCAACAACCCAAAAAAGACAAACCTCCAAGAATTCAGATCCTTCAGGGATAAAGATTTGAGTCACCTTATAAGTAAAGAACAGCATCCATTTGAGAAGCAGGCAGAGGGTAAAGGGAGCATGCAATAGTGGTGGGCAAAGACTGGCTGCTCTGTTTACCAGATGAGGCCTTAAGCTCAAATATAGAAGCTACAGAAACTGTTACCAGTTAGATTTTATGTTCAATAGTTATCTCCCTCTCTTACTCTGATATATTTTATGAAAAACACTGATGGTTGCTCATGTTTTGGGTTTCAGTTGGAAAGATGACTGAAATTGAAATTGACATCATCGCATCCTGATTTGGCATCTTTTCAACTGGATTGTGAAACAATAATTAGTATCTTAGTAATAACAAGGCTGCAAAGAACAAAGAGCTTTACTTGAGGTCTTAGGAATTGCAACCTGGGAGACACAAATTCGTGTAAAACTGAAAGAGTGTTTGTGGAAGAGAAAGTTTCAGAAGCTTATAAAGGCAAAAGCCACGAGGCTGTTAGAGTTGTCTTGGAGGAATTATGATTGGCCTGATGTAAAAAGAAAATATTTGTTCTTAAGGGATAGGCCGTCATGAGTTATTTGGTGTAAGGGTCCAATAAATGTCTTGAGTTTCTGGAACAGATGTTCTGCAGATGTTCTGGATGCCTGCACTAGACAGTAAGTGGTCAATAGTTCACATTTCATCCAGGCTGAGACGTGCATTAAGTCCCACTTCCTCAGTGACCTCTGGGCTTCATTTTAGAGAGTTCTCTTAGCAATACCAACACCTTTTTGATTTTCCTTTCACAGGATTAAAGGTAAAAGTAAATCATGAGGGAACAAAAAAGAGTGGTCTGTGCTGGATAACCTCTGTTCTTCCCTCTAGATCCACTTTTCACCATTATCCATCCTACTCTGTGCCCAGGCACTCAGATAGTTTGCACCAGTGGGATCCCTTGCCTCTGGTTCCAATTGTGTTCAGTCAGTGGAGGGTGAAGGCGGGGGTAATGAGCAAAAGATGAGAGAGCAGGTGAACAGTGAGTTCAGAATATCTGTTTTCCTGGCCATCTTCCTACTGTATCACAAGGGTTGACTGCTTCACTCCACAGAAGGCCATGATTCCTGTTGCCATTTGCTAGTTTCTCTGAGTCCCCAGGTGCTGCTTATAGCCTCAAGTTACTGCAGCGCTCCTTGTTAGATGACTTTAAACTCTGCTGGGACCCTTACTGATGTGCCTGCCTTGCTGGGTTGTTTTGATGTTTGGAGATAATGAATGCAAATCACTCAGTAGTATGACTAGCACCAACCTGGTAGGCACTCAAAATGATAATTTTTTTCTCCCAAATGCTTGAAAATTCTAAATTCACATGATTGCTTAAAGAATTACCACTGTTTTAGGAAATAAATGAGATAATGTATGTGAAGCTGCTTTGTAAAGTGTAAATCACTATCCAAATGCAAGGTATTCTTATGTTAGACTTCCTAAACCTTAAAAATATTATTTCAGAAACAGTCATTCATGTCTGTCTTGCCTTAATCAGATGCAATTACATTTTTCTCAGACTTGGAGTAGGGTAGAAACTTTAACTGCAGATTTCCATGCCAATCTCATTAAATTAAAAACTTTGTTCATCTTTGGTTTTAGATTTCCCATTCCCATTTCCTTTTCTTTCCAGCTGAAGGAAGCCTATGTATCAAGATGAGCAGACAGAGAGGTAATTGCTTCTCTGTCTCATTGTAGAAAGAAAGTATAAAAGCAATAGAAAAAAAAAATCTTGAAATGTGGAAAAACCTATTAAGGCTGCCTTGTGGCTTTCCACAGTACCTTCTAACACAGGAAGGGAGATGAGTTCCTCACTTATCAGGCTGTTATCTCAACCCCAGTTTCTTTCTCTGTCAAATGGGGCTAATAATTGTATCTTGTTGAGACAAACAAATGCAACAGTGACTGAAACAAGCCCTTTATAAAATGTCAAGCGCTGTGCTGATTTAAGGTGTTATTATTTCTAAGGTAACAATCTCTCCATAAATGAATTTGACTTTCATTGAGCTGTATTCACCTTGAAATAAAGTCCAAGAAACATTTAGTAATTGAGTAAGACATGATGATGTTCACAAAAGTGAGATTTCTGACTATATAACACATTTAGAAATATCTAGAGTAGTCTTTGGCATATGGTAAAACAATCCTCAAGGCATTTGGGGGTCTTATGGAACTTGATAACTAGAAGGACTTAAGAGGTCATCTTTTTCATAACTTACATTTTATAGATTAGGAATTCCTACATTCATGCAGGTAGCTAGCTTTGTACCAAGAGCTTTGTTCAACAAATTTTTCTATAGCATTTACTATGTGTCAGGCACTGTCCCAAGTGCTTACAAACAATGATTCATTTATTCCTCATAACAGCCCTAGGAGGAAGATAATACATGTCTACAGTCTCTTACTTGCAATTCTGAACTTTAAGTCTCTGCAAAAACATAACTTTCTTTTTCTTTTTTTTTAAGGTTGGTGCAAACTCATTGGTAGCAAAACCTGATCTCAATTGACATAGCTGAACTCTAGTTATTGTCTTAATTATCCCACATACTGTTAACAGCTTTACATTTTGCTTTGAAACATATCAGTGGTTTGATTATGGGGTCCTGCCCAAGACTCTGCTGGGGGTGGTACTGAATATTTAATATAATGTCATACCTTTAAAAAAATGCAAAAATTCTGAATTAAAAAAAAAAATCTGACTCTGAGGACTTTAGATAAGGGATTGTGGAAACTGTTTTATTATGCCCATCTTACAGATGAGAAAACCGAGGCAAGGAGATTTCTTAACTTGTGCAAGGGTATACATTCGCATCCTGGGATTCTAAGCCAGGAAGCCTGGCTTCAAAGTCTGTGCTTTTAACCAACACAAATTCCCTGATACCCACCACACAGTACTCTCCTGACAAGGCCAACCATACAGATTGAGACTGCCCTTAATTGCTCTTTCCAGGTACTTTGTGTGCATATGATATCATGTAAATCCAGACACCCCTTAATCTCTCCATCTCTACCCCCGCCACTTGAGTTCTGCCATTAGCTCTTATCTCCCCCCATTTGTTTACACAGAACAGCTAGGGTATTTTCAAAATGCAAATCTGATTCCTATCACACTTCTCTATCAACCTCTGCTTCGGTGCCTTTCCATTGCATTTATAAGAGCCAAAATTTTCCACTTGGCTTTGTTTGACCCTGCCTGTCTCTCCAGCTCCTACCACAGCCCCCAGGCTTTCTGTGCTCCAGGCACTCCCACCTTCTTTCAGTTCCTTGACTGCATTGTGGTCCATCTTGCTGCAGGGCCTTTGCACGTGCTGTCCCCTCTTCCAGGAACACTCTCCTTATCCAGATCTCTTGCCTCCGTCATGCCATAAACAGAACTATCCCCACCATCTTCTTGGGTATCATAGAGTTGAAATTTCAGGCGTTCTTTAATAGTTAATGACTGCCTGGAAGATTTAAGCTTTCATTTTCAGAATGGCAGTTTCCAAGGACTTTCTTGTCCTGCTCTTACTGACATAGAAGGGCCAGTCAAAATGGGCAGCAGTAGAGAGAAAGTATATCACTTTCCTATAAATACAGATAACAAACCAAGTTGTGTTAGGTGCTCAGTTGGCTGTAGCCTTCACACTGAGTCAATATTACAAGAGTGGCAAAGGCATTTGTCTGTCCATATTCTAGCTTTATGCTGAAGCTGGTGTTCTCTGGAGGGAGTTGAGCTGCCTTTTTCTTTATTTAGTGCAGGCATATTTGTGGTAGTATTATAAAGGCCTCTAGGAACCTGTCACATAAAAGCTTACTATATATTTGGAGTGACCAGCTTTTCCAGTATGTTGTCCCAAATTCCCCCTTTTCTCTATAGCTTATTCCCCCTAATGAAAAGAAAGGGATTTTTTTAATTTACAGGTTTATCAAATGCAGTAATCCATTATTTGGAAGGAATTGCTAGAGTAATCTCACCTCATTGGTTTCCATCAAAGCCTCCCTGACTGACATCTCACAAATTGAAAATTAAATGCAGTATAAGAGCTATTAACTAAACCTGTATGCTAAAGGGGTATTAGGATAACAGAATTAATGAGTGTTTTTTTGCTTGTGTTTTCTTGAATGTGTCTTAAAAACCTTTCTTCTCCCAGAATCTTTTCCAGGAACTATGCTTGTCTAAGTTTACTTTTAATAATACTGTTTTTCCTCAGCTTTGCTTTTTCTTTTGCATAATTAGAGATATAAGGTCAGCATATTATCTTGAGAAATGCATCACCTGTACAGTCACAAAATGGTTTCCCTAGCCCCATGTTTTTTCTTTTACCTGATTTCCCTCTTACCTTCCCAGACATCTTTCAAAAGAGCTTCCTTTCCATCCCGGAGGATCCAGCCACTTCCCTGGTCCCTTAACCTAGGCACTTTCTTGACCATGTTTCTCCTTAATTTGCCATATCCAGTCAATCTCCCAGAATGTCTGCTTCTTCCCCTCCCCACCCTGCTCCTTATCATGACCCTATATATCACTGCATTCCAAGGCTTTTTCTGAACTTAACAAATATTAAAGGAGCATTTACTGTGCATGTGACCCTTTATAATGGGTGTGGGTGTGGGGGCAGTGCTTAAGAGGGTGACAGGGCAGTCTGGTAGAGTATACGTGCGTGTCTGCTTTGGAGCAGTGTCACCTAGTGGTTATGGACACAGATTCTGGTGCTGTACTGCCTTGATTGGAATGTTGGCTCTTTCGTCTACTATCTCTGTGCTCTTAGGTTGTATTCAACCTCTTGATACCTCAGTTTTCTCATTTTTAAAAACGAGAACAATTATCTCACAAGGATATTGGGGAATTTGATAAACTACTATATTCAAAGTGCTTATTACAGTGTCTGGGACAGAGAAAACACTCAATTACAACTACTGGTACATCTAGGCTCCAAAGCCTGCCCTACCATTCTCTTAACTCCTTGAATCTCTAGTTTCATAACGCAATATAGACAGAGAAAAGAGCACAGAATTTAGAGGCATAGGGTTCAAACTCTATCATTTATTATTATGTGACTTGAGACAAGTTAATTAAATTCCTGGAGCCTGAGTGTTCATCTCTTTAAAAGTCATCTATTCTCAGAAGCTACTTCAAATGCCAGCCTACCTTCCACCTACCTGCAATTTCTACCTTCACTTGCCTGGGCCACTTCAGCTGCTGCTTTACTGACGATTTCCTCCTTCCTGCCCCATGATGAGTCTTGATGTTTTTCAAAGTGCTTTTCACAAACACCATGTAATTAATTTAGTCCTCATCACAACTGTGTGAGGCACGTGGGCATTATTCTCATTTATATTTTATTGTAGATATGGAAACTGAGGATATCAAATATCATATGATATTGCTTATATTTGGAATCTAGAAAAAGGATACAAATGAACTTATTTACAAAACAGAAGTAGAGTCACAGATATAGAAAATAAACTTAACGTTACCAGGGGATAAGGGGGGAAGGGATAATTTGGGAGACTGGGATTAACATATACACACTACCATATATAAAATAGATATCTAATAAGAACCTACTATATAGCACAGGGAACTCTACTCAATACTCTGTGATGGCCTATACGGGAAAAGAATCGCAAAAAAGAGTGGATGTATGTCTATGTATAACTGATTCACTTTGCTGTACACCTGAAACTAACACAACACTGTAAATCAACTATACTCCAATAAAAATTTAAAAAAAAAAAAAAGAGCTGAAGAATATGGGAGGCTTCTAGAAGCCAGGAATGTCAAAGAAGCAGATTCTCCCATAGAGCCTCCAGAAAGGAATGAAGCCTTACCAACACCTTGATTTTGGCCAACTGAGACCTGCTTGAAATTTCTGAACTGTAGAACTGTAAAATAACAAATTCGTGTTGTTTTAAGCTGCTAAGTTTGTGGAAATTTGTTACAGTAGCCATACAAAATGAATACACCTGGTATATGCAAGTAAATAGAGTTGTCGTGAGGGGTCAATGAATACAGAAAAAATAGCTCAGAAGATGCCTAGATCATAGTAAACAACAAAGGCTAGCTAACATCATTTTGCATGTTTGTAATGTTTTGAAATCTGCTTTTTCCTTTTCACGTTTTTCCACTTCTTTATATTTTTGCTATAACATCATTTGTACCAGAGCATTTTTCAACCATTCCCTAACTCTTTTTCACTGTGTGCAGTGATTTGGCTTAGCAGATGAGTATCAGCAACATTCTGAATAAAGAAAGGGCATCCTCCCTCCACTGTAGTTTCTAGTTCTCCAGCACCACTGAGGAAAGTGAGCTGGTGAAGCTGTGCAGTGTATTGACTGAGTGCTGTTTGTCAGGTGTGGGAGTCGGGGAGACCTTCGTTTATATCCCCTTCGTGGTCTTGGGGATGTTTCCTAACCTTTCTGTGTCTCAGTTTTCTTCTTTGTAAAATGGGGATAATGATAATACTTAGAGCCATGTTTATTGTGCAAATGACAAAAATTATGTGTATTAGCTCTTAGCATAGTACCTGGCCCAAAGCCAAACCTTGATACCTGTTAAAAGGTACTATTATTGTTGTTGTTTATTTATCAGTTTCTATTCAATTCTGGGTCAAGAAGGTTGGGTATGGAGATGTCAGACCTTCTGTGTGTTATTTGCAGTGAACACAGTGTGAGTATCTCATAAATATTACATAGTATTGGGAACAGGCATGCTCTTGATGCTAAAAGATTGTGACAGATAAATGGAGGGTAGAGGGTAAAGAAGTCTTTAAAAGCAGGCAAATAAAAGTACATCGGAATAAAATATTTTAACTGTTTGCTGCAGCATTTGCAGAGGTTTCAGAGGATGGGATACTGATGTCAGAGAGATAATAAAAGAAAAATAATTTAACAAGGTGGTGGATTGTCACGGCATTTTTGCTGCAGTCAGCAAATTTTTCAGTTTCTACTAATCTTATGTTTCCTTTGAGGATTACTGGACCCAGCATTGACATTTCAAAACATTTTATCATTTATATGATAAATTCTTTAGATTGAATCTGTGTTGTTTCAGGTGAAGGTATGTTTGCTTTGAAAGCCATATTAGAGATCTACATTGACATTATGCTCGTATACTATTCTTTTTATCACTGCTGACCTGCATTTATTTATTTAAAAGTTATTTATTTTACAGAGTGTCAGCTAAACAAATGGTATTGCTCAAAAGGTCATGCTTGAGTCCTCTCTGATGTGATTAGTTTTATTGGTCTTTATTACTTCTCAGACATTCTTTTTTGAATGTGTTACTATTGATTGTTTTGGTAATTGATTTGGTAGAGACTAATTTTGTGGAAGGTGGCAGTTGTTAACCCACGGAAAAGGTGATTGTAAGGCTTCCAAATTGTTCTAGAGACAGTGATTATGGTGAAACTTTACTTTTCATTGGAAGGATTTTATAGGTGTTATATTACTTCCTAAGCTTATGCATATTTCATATTTCTCTTCCACTGGAAAGGTGAAATTATTAACCTGGCACAGACCACATGGAGGCAGTGACAGGTATTCTGTGTTTTAGTGTGTGTCTTGGGAGTTGTTTGTCCTCCCCTTTCCCTTCTAGTCTACTTAATAATATTAGTTTCCTTCCAGTTCTGGAATCTTATGACTGTTCTTTCCCCCAGTTTTAAAGGCCATGTCAAATGGATAGGGGAGGGCAGTGGGTACTCTGTAGGTTGGGAGAGGAGGTTCTGGGATTCTAGTCCAGCTCTTAAATTGTGCTGTAAATTTGTGCATTCCTCTTAGCCTTTTTGATCCTCATTTTTCCATTTTTCAAATAACAGTTGTTCTACCTATCTCTCAGAGGTATAGTGAGGAGCAGATTATATGTGCAAAAATAGTGGACTAAAAATTCAAAGAAAAGGATGGATTGTTATGTAGCAGTTTCAAGTAAGCACCTAGGTCAGTAATACTGCATTTGAGAGAGGAGCTTCTCCAGCAGTTTTTTGGTATTATAGTAGTTCTACTGGAAGCATTCATGAGCTGCAAGTTCCCTGGGAAGCGCATGATGGGGGGTTAAGCATGTATGTACAGAGCAGTGGGCTAGCTCTGAGACTAGCCTTGGGTCAGTTCCAGGAAAGGGAGGATAACTACTTATAAACCCCTCATTTGTAGACCTGCCCTCCTCTAACTGGAATATTCATTCTCTTTCACTAATGATGTATGGAAAGGATATATTTGGAGGCTACACCTGTCCAGTCAGCCAAAACTACTGAATCAGCAAGGTGACCTTTACAGAACCAAATCACCCACCACTCCCCCATCCTTTCCCTTCGCATCTGTAACTTATCATCATGTTACATTGAGGAGCTCATTTCATTACTGAGTCAGTTTTCTTATGTAGAGAATGAAGAGATTGGACTATAGATCTAGAAATTTTTAATAAACTCTTTCAACCCATTAACAAAAATACCTCCTGAAAAACTTATTCATAGGGTTGTTTTATGGGTGGAATTGTGTTGTGTCCCCACCTTAAAAAAAGATAAGTTGAAGTTCTAGCCTCCAGTACCTCAGAATGTTACCTTATTTAGAAATAAGGTCCAATTGTAAATGTAATTAGTTAAGACAAGATCATAGTGCAGTAAGTTGGCCCCTTAATCCAATATGACTGGTGTTGTTGTAAAAAGATGGCCATGTGAAGACACAGGGAGGATGCCATGTCACGATGAGGGCAGAGATTGCAGTGATATAAACCAAGGAACGCTAAAGATTTCCAGCAAACCACCAGAAGCTACAAAGAGGAAAGGAAGGATTCCCTTAGAGGTTTGAGAGGGAGGATATCCATGTTGACATCTTGATTGCAGACTTCTAACCTCCACAACTTAGACACGATAAATTTCTGTTTTTTTTATAAGCCACTCAGTTTGTGGTGCTTTGATGCAGCAGCCCAAGGAATCTCATACAGGTTGCCTTGCAGATAAAGTGAGACAGAAGACGAAATACGTTTTGAAAGTTAAAATGCCATGTGGTGATTAGTTGATACTCTCTTGTTTTGTGTCAGTCATGATCCAAAGTGCAGTAATGGCCTTTCTCTGGGCCAGTTTAGCACTTATGCTGCAGGGATAGAAGTGAAGGAAGAAAAGCTAAGAGCTTAGAAGGCCAGATCTCTTCCCATGAGGGAGTATGTCCACAACCTTATAATTCCAGTAGCGTGAAAGGGAGAAAAGACAGAAGGCAGCGTCTAAGCAGTGGTGTGTTATTGCCCAATAGCCCGCCTTCAGTAGCAAACATGGCCCAGTGTCCTGGAATCAGGCCGTGTCCTTGAGAAGCATCAATGAAGGTGTGGGTAGGGAGGGAAAAAGTGGAGGGCTTCCTCCCTCTTAGGTATTTACATAGCACATCTATTTAGAAACAATACAGCTTTAACATGTGCTTATCCCCTCATCCTGAGAACACTTGTATGGAATAGGGGGTATAGTAATATTTAATTTGGGGGTGTTTACCTTTTAAAGCTCCTTCAGTCACACACTTGGATGAGTGTGGGCTGTAGGATGGTGGAAATGCTGTCCATCATGGGAAGTACTACGAGCTTGTTGGACCTTGTCTTGAGTCTTATCTATAAGGAGGCAAGCTGGGAAATGTACAACACGGGTCCTCCACTGAGCCCCGTGCGGGGAAGGGATATGAAGACAACGCAGAAGGATAGAGAAATCATGGCAATTTGTGCAGCCCTTGGATACAAGGTACAAACCCTTGGTTTGGTTCTGTCTGGGAAGGACAGGTAGTTTCATTATTTTAATGGTTTTCTTTCACTGCCTTCCTTCCTCCTTTGCCATATACAGTTAGTCCTTTCCTAATTATTTGAGTTCTGGTATTAGAAGGGTGTGTGGATGAGTGTTTGCAGCAAGTCATTTTAACAGGTAGACAACCAACAATATCAGCCAAATAAAATTGCCAGGCTTAAGGGAAAGTGGGTGGTTTTGTCTCTCCAAGATCTGGAGGAATTAATTTTTCCTACACTTCACAAGAGAGTACTTGGATTTGAAGATTGTGTTTCCCCAAAGTCTAATATTTAGTGATCAGCTGTGCCAGGCCTTTGATGGGTGCTTTCACATACATCATTACAGTTTACAAAGAAGTTCTGAAATTCTATTTTTTTCCTATTTTACAGATTAGGACACAGAGGTCCAGAGATAAACTTCTAAAGAGCTGATGGAAAAACTACCAATTTCATCACTTTAGTAACAATAGATCACTTTTAGAATATGTAGTGGTTTTTCTGGATGGTATGTCAGGTTCTAACTAAGTCATTTCTCAGTGTTTTCTCCTGAGCAGTCTGTTATTGGGGCAGTCATTAGAGGCATTCACCAGTGTTTTTGCTTCTCCTCCCTGCTGTGGGATAGGAAGGCATTCTCACACCTTATTTGTGTGTGTGTGTGTGTGTGTGTGTGTGTGTGTGTGTGTGAATTCAGGTTTATCCTTCTTTTAAAATTTTTCAATTAATTAATTAATTTTTTAAAAGTATTTATTTATTTATTTTTGGCTGTGTTGGCTCTTCATTTCTGTGCGAGGCCTTTCTCCAGTTGCGGCAAGTGGGGGCCACTCTTCATCGCGGTGCGTGGGCCTCTCACTATCGTGGCCTCTTTTGTTGCAGAGCACAGGCTCCAGATGCGCAGGCTCAGTAGTTGTGGCTCACGGGCCTAGTTGCTCCGCGGCATGTGGGATCTTCCCAGACCAGGGCTTGAACCCGTGTCCCCTGCATCGGCAGGCAGATTCTCAACCACTGCGCCACCAGGGGAGCCCTAATTAATTAATTTTTAATCGAAGTATAGTTGATTTACAATGTTGTGTTAGTTTCAGATGTACAGCAGAGTGATTCAGTTTGAATATATGTATTCTTTTTCAGATTCTTTTCGCTTATAGGTTATTACAAAATATTGAGTATAGTTCTCTGTGTTATACAGTAGGTCCTAGTTGTTCATCTATTTTATATAGAGTAGTGTATGTATGTTAATCCCAAACTCCTAATTTATCCCTCCCCCCAACCCTTTTGGTAACCGTAAGTTTGTTTTCTAGGTTTGTGAGTCTATTTCTGTTTTGTGAATAAGTTCATTTGTATCTTTTTTTTAAGATTCCACATATAAGTGATATCATATCATATATTTGTTTTTGTCTGGCTTACTTCACTTAGTATGATAATCTCTAGGTCCATCCAAGTTGCTTCATATGGCATTATTTCATTCTTTTTTATGGCTGAGTAATATTTTATTGTATGTGTATGTGTGTGTGTATACACACACACACACACACACACACACACACACCCCACATCTTCATCCATTCATCCGTTGATGGACATCAGATTGCTTCCATGTATTGGCTATTGTAAATAGTGCTGCAATGAACATTGGGGTGCATGTATCTTTTCAAATTATGGTTTTCTCCAGATATATGCCCAAGAGTGGGATTGCAGGATCATATGGTAGCTCTACATTTAGTTTTTTAAGGAACTTCCATACTGTACCAATTTAAATTCCTACCAGCAGTGTAGGAGGGTTCCTTTTTCTCTACCCGCTCTTCAGCATTTATTATTTGTGCTCTTTTTACTTTCTTGTAGGTAGCTAATGAAATGTGAGTAGAAGTGACACAGCCTTACTTTCAGGTAGAAGCTTTAACAGCTGCTATATGATTTTTGCTCTCATTTACTTTCTGCCGTGGCAGCCAGTTATGCTCTGTTAACTTGTGCCCTGGAGTTAGGATGATGTAGAACAGTGCCCTCAGCCTACAATATCTTATAGTGAGAATGAAAAATAAAAACTTTTCTTTAAGCCACTGAGATGGTCAAGTGCTTATCATAGCAGCATAGCTTAATGTATCCTGACTGGTAATACTGTGTGACTTGAGTTTCACATTACAGATTTTTTTTTCTTGGCTTTCAAACCTATACCTGTTAGATAATAAACTTCTCCTATAAAGAAGCTATGTGGTGATTTTATCTAGTGCCTACTTAGGTACCTTCAGTGACATAGGGTTTGAAATGGTACAGACCTATAAGTAAAATTTGTTTTGCAAATGTTTTTTGAACTCCTACTATGTACAGAGCATTATGAAGGATGCAGAGATAAATTAGGTAGGTAACCTGCGTGAGGGAGGTTTAGCAGAAATGGGCTAAATTTACATATGAAGTATATACAGTGAAGTGTACATAGTTCATTCATTTATTCAGGCATATTTGTGTAGGTCCATTACTGCTATATTTGTCAAGTTCTGGCAATTTAGTAGAGCAAAAAGAGATATAGTCATTGCCTCCTGGAGTTAGGGGCCAAAAAGGGAATTAAAATTAATCATACAATTATAAATAAAATATTAGTTATGGAAAAGAAGAGGTATATGGCCCTTTGAGGGAAGGATTTATTTAGTCTAGGGGTGTAATGGAGAGCTTAGAGTAACTTTGTGAAAATGCCTTGGGCTCAGGCAGGTGTCAAGCCAGCCTGGGTTTAAATTCGGATTTTGCTGCTTTGAGCTGTAAGACCCTGCCCAGGGCATTTCACCTTTCAGAGCAGATTTAATGCCTACTTCATAGGACAGTTGTGAGAATGATACAAGCTTTCATTGTGGCAGTGCACATAGTATATTCTTCTTTTTTTGTTGTTGGGGGGGGGTATAGTTGTTTTACAATGTGTGTTAGTTTCTACTGTACAGTGAAGTGAAGTTCACTGTGCTGTACAGCAGGTTCTCATTAGTTATCTATTTTATACATATTAGTGTATATATGTTAATTCCAATCTCCCAATTCATCCCGCCCCCCCTTACCCCCTTTGGTGTCCATACGTTTGTTCTCTACATCTGTGTCTCTATTTCTGTCTTGCAAACCAGTTCATATGGACTATTTTTCTAGATTCCACAAATATGTGTTAATATACGATATTTGGTTTTCTCTTTCTGACTTACTTCACTCTGTATGACAGACTCTAGGTCCATCCACATCTCTACAAATGACCCAATTTCATTCCATTTTATGGCTGAGTAATTTTCCATTGTATATACGTACCACATCTTAAATGTTAGTTACTGACCCTCTTTCACCTGTATGACTGATTCCACATGACCAACGCAGGGAAAGGTGAGGTGGGGGATAGGTGTGTCTGCAGTTTAATCAAGTCTTCATGGAAGAAGTGGCATTTGAGCTCAGACTTAAAGAATGGAAATGGCTTTGATCAAAATAATTGTAATTATATGATGAGATGATAATTATAAAAAACAGGTGGTGTTACTTAGCAGCCAAGATCATAGGCTTCAGAACTAGACAGACCCCAATTCAAATCTAGGATCCATTACTTATTAGCTTTGTGATCTTTAGGCAAGGTGCTTCTTTCCTCTATATGGAAGTTTTCCCTTCCATAAAATGAGTTTATGAATGCCTATTATTTAGGCTTGTTGTGAAGATGAAATTAAAAAGGTGTGTAAAATATGTAATCCCAATTTTGGTAACTGAGGAAATGCTCAATATAGCTAGCAATCAGTATTTACTGTTACAGGTAGGGAAGGGCCAAGGTCTGGGTTCTTTTTTTTTTTTTTTAATAAATTTATTTATTTTTTGCCTCTGTTGGGTCTTCGTTGCTGCACGTGGGCTTTCTCTAGTTGCGGCAAGCAGGGGCTACTCTTTGTTGCGGTGCATGGGCTTCTCATTGTGGTGGCTTCTCGTTGCGGAGCACAGGCTCTAGGTGCACGAGCTCAGTAGTTGTGACATGCAGGCTCAGTAGTTGTGGCTCACGGGGTCTAGAGTGCAGGCGCTGTAGTTGCAGCCTGCAGGCTTAGTTGCTCCGCGGCATTTGGGATCTGCCCAGACCAGGGCTTGAACCTGCCCAGGTTCTTAACCACTGCGCCACCAGGGAAGTCCTGGGTTCTTTTTTGTAATGTTTAAATTCAAAATTCTGATGCTTTGTCTGACTGCCAGGGGCTGATGTCGTTGAGTTCAATGTGAGATTTACTGTCTCCTTAGAGTATTAATACCCACCAATTAATAGTGACAGTCACTAAACATTTAGTACCTAATGAGCTGCATCTCCTCAGAATGGGTGGAGTGGCATGGTCAAGAAAATGTGTAATTCAACTCACCAGACTTCCTTCTTGCTGGCTCTCCATCACCTCCCCACTGGGCTGCCTGAGGGGGTTGACTTCATCTGAAAAATGCATTTAGAAATGTCAGTGTCTGGAAAGCCCTGAGCTCTAAAGCCTCCTTGGAACTGTGGATGCAAAGAATGTCAGAGCCGGTCCCTAGTAAACTGCGAATGCCAAGTCCTCATTCTAAAAATGAGAAAATAAAGGTTAGAAAGGGGAATGAAATGTCCCAGGTCACACTGTTGGGGATATAATAATGAAGAAGTTAGGCAAAGTCCCTTCTCTTGTGGAGCTAATGATCCATTGAAGAAGAGAGACAAAATGCAAGAAAACAAATAATTCCAAAAGCGAACAGCTTATAGTGACAAAGAGTAATGAACTTGAGGGATGTTTTATATAAGATAATGAGGGAAGAGTCACTGAAGAGGTGGCATTTAAGCTGTGACTTGAAATATATAAAGGCAGCAGCCACACAAAGATCTGAGGCAGGAGTTTTCCAGACAGAAGGAACAGCACGTTCAAAGTTTGTAAGGCAAGGATACACTTAGCTTATTGGCATCTGAGTGTGTCAGAAACCCACTGATCTAGGGTAATATTGGACACAGAGAAACAGTGATCAATACTATAAATTATAAGTCAAAGTTTCTAGGGTTTTAGGCCACTAAGAGGAGATCAAATTTTATTGTAAGTACAAAGGAAAGGAAGACTACTGGGAAGTTTTTTTTTGTTTTTGTTTTTGTTTTTGTTTTTTTTGCGGTACGGGGGCCTCGCACTGCTGTGGCCTCTTCTGTTGCGGAGCACAGGCTCCGGACGCACAGGCTCAGCGGCCATGGCTCACGGGCCCAGCCTCCCCGCGTCATGTGGGACCCTCCCGGACCGGGGCACGAAACCGCGTCCCCTGCATCGGCAGGTGGACTCTCAACCACTGCGCCACCAGGGAAGCCCAACTGGGAAGTTTTAAGCAGTGGAGTGACACAATTTGATTAATGATTTAAAAAATCATTCTGCTGTTGTGTGGAAGATAGCCTGCTAATGATAAGAATAGAAGCGGGGAGACCAGTTAGGTCTTTATTTCAATAGTCTTGGATGAGAGGTGGTGATGGAGTGAACTAAGGTAATAGTCTGGAGGAGAGGGAGAAAAATGGACAAACTGGGAATATATTTTGGAGAGAGGGTTGGCAGGATGTTGGGGCAGATTAAGGTAAAGGGAATGGAAATCAAGATTGACTTCTTGATTTTTGCCTTGAGCAACTGACTATATGGTAGTGTCATTTACTGAGATGAGGAAATCTGGGAGAAGAGAAGAGGTGGGAGCTTATGATTAAGCATGTAGTATTAGATAAAATAAGTGTGAGATGCCAGGGTGACATCCAAGTGGCGTTATCAAGTACATACTTGGCTCTAAAAGCCTTGAGTGTTCTAACCACCACTCATTGGCTATATAAGCCTATGGAAAACACTAGAACTTCATGATGCCACTCCCCTATCCAGTGCCATACAGACATTGCTATTAGATTACAGCACTCTCTCCTGAGGAGCCGCAGTGCTCCAGGCAGCCACACTACTCCATTGGTGTTGCTGTTCGAAAGACATCTGTTGGCCCCTCCTTCTGTGTTGTATTAGCATCTTTTCTTGATCAACCATCTCAGCTTATTACTGGTTTTATTGTAAAAGTTAGAGCTAGTGAAATATGATTCATTTTCATCATTTACTAAGAGCCACTGTGTAAGTCCATTGCTCTGCAAGGTGCTATGTTCTAGTAAGTTCATCAATATATGGATTGGTCCTTCCCTAAAGAAGTTTACAGGGCACCCATGGCGGGTGGGGGTGTGGGATCAAAGGAAAGTGCAGGACAGTGTATGATTAAATGTCCAAACAAATGGTCTAAGCAGTATGTTTAGAGGAGGGCAGAATGACCATGTATTAAAGCATTTCTTGAAGTGCTGGAGAGAGATGAGGCTTGATCTGGACTTGAGGAAGAAGAGGATTGGGATGGGAGGATGGTGCCATCAGATGGGATAAGCAGTCTGATTAAAGGACTGAAGGAGAAATTGGTAGAAAAAAGTTAAAACAATGGTCATATTATTGTGCTGACTTTAGGAAAAGCCTGTAATCAGTGGTTGGCTTAAGTGCTGGGTTGTTTACTGTGTAGCATGAATTCCCATTTCTTCGTTTCCATTCTCAGTTTCCTTGCCACTGGCTACCTGAGTAAGCCAATGCTGTATATTTTTATTACAACAGCATGGCAAATTCGGTCACAGTTTTTGTTAGCTGGCTGATCTAGCAGATAAACTCCCAAATCTCAGTGGCTTAACACAGTACAAATTCTTATCTTGCTAAGATAATAATCTGATGCAGTTGTTCTCAATCAGTTGGCTCTCCTGGAATCTCTCTCCTCCAATCAGTGATTCAGGGACCTAGGCTCTGTATTGTATGGCTTTTCCATCTTCAATATGCGGCTCTTACAGCTGCCCTGGGAATTGGCTCCATTCCAGCCAGACAGCAGGGGAAAAGAACAGGAAGAGTTGGGCATGGGAGGTGTTTATGAGCCAGGCCTGGAAGTGGGAAACTCTGTTCTCATCCCACTGGCTAAAATTCAGTCTTAGAGCCATATCTAAGTGCAAGGGAGGCTGGGGAATGTAATTTAGCTGGGTGGCCTAAAAGAAAAAGACATGAATTTGGTGATTATCTCTCTCACAAGGTGCCACTGGTCACCTGATTCTTTGGTATGAGAGCTCCTGAGGGTCATCTGGCACACAACTTGGGTCAGGCGTTCCCTTCCCAGCCCATCAGCTCACCCAGCCACTGGGGAGCTGAGTCAGCCCAGATCAGATAAGACAGAGCTAGTGTCTGGAATAGCCCCTGATCTCCTCATTCCACCCTTCCCTCCTGTGATTTCATTTAACTTTTTATCCTTTAGTTCTGACTCTGAACGCATTCTTCATCTTGGGCATGTCTAGGCTCCTGTTTGAACACCGACCTGACTCCTCTGTCTTTTCTTGACCTCTGATATCCATGCCCACAGACTGTCTCATGTTCATTATCAGTTTCTCATAAAGAGTAACATATCTGGATGGGGTGCTTGTGGCTTTGAGTATGATTGTCTTAGTCTTCGAGACTAAGGATCTAGTAGTGTTAAAAAATAGGCTTAGAGTGTAAGAGAATTTGCAATATCTAAAAAACGCAATGGTTTGGTAAGGCCTGTTAGGAGAGAATGGCGTTTTTATGGCGTTATTAGCTAGATTGGAGTTAGTCACGTCCAAAAGTAATACTGTGTATACTTCGTTAAATTCATTTTGTGTTAATTCACTTTTATGCATATAATCTCATTATCTCATTTTATTCATGCAGCCTTTCTACAGAATAGGCGTTATTATCCCCATGTATCAGTCATATATAACCAGAAAAACAGAACCACTAGGGTGGATAGATAGATTGATGGATTGTTTGCAAGGAACTGGTTTACACAAGAGAGGGCTGGCTAGGCAAATCTGAAATCTGTAAGGCAGGCTGTCAGGAAGGGCAGTTTGGGACTCTTAGGCATAGGCTGAAAAGCACAGGTAAATTTGCTTCTTCAGGGAAGCCTCAGCTGTGCTTTTAAAGACTTTCAATTGATTGAATCAGGCCTATTCAGATTACCTAGGATAATTTCCTTTACAAACGTCAACACCGACCTTACTCCTATGTCTTTATAGCAACACCTAGATTAGTATTTGTTCAGTAAATGGGGATTAAGCCTAGCCAAGTTAACACGTGAAACTGATCATCACGCCTCATTTTACAGATAAGGAAATACAGGGATGTAGTAAGTTGCAGAGCTGGTTATTTGGGCTTTTTCTTTCATGCTAAAATATACTCAGGTAAAAAAAAAAATATATATATATATATATATATACTCAGGTATTTTTCAAGTTCCTAAATTACATATGTTTGCAGCAGGATCCAAAGAAAATTTTTGGATTGATTTACCAAGAGTGATCTAAATGATATATTCAAAACGTAATAGTGAAGCAAGTCATTCACTGTATGGCAGTGAAAAGAGTATGAGAATGGCTCATTTTTTCCTATCTAAAAGTCCTGCTGTGAATAATTGCCAATATGGACAAAACCTTGATTTTAAGGAAGGCAATGATAGTAGAGTTTTTTTCTATATTTCTTCATTCAGGATCGCAAGAGGCACAAAACCTTAACATTTATTTCCAGCCCTGAGGCTGAACAAGTTATTAGTATAATTAGGGAAAGCTGAACTTTCATCTTTCTTTAATTGAGCATGGATAATTTGTAGCTGTCATCAGTAGCCAAAATGTCATAAAATCACTTACGAACTTTCGTACTCTTGAACTGTAGTAAAAATACCAGTTATTTTGTGTCCGTAGAGTCATCATTTGGAGCACCTCTTTCAATTTGTTCGTAGTTATCTTCAGCGCTTCATGACTAGTGTGGTTTGCAAAGTGTCACGAGAAGTGCTCTTTCCCTCTTGGTGACAGCCAGTACATTTAGGGAAGAGGAGGCCAATGAGGAGACAGACGCTGGCTTCGTGGGCACATGGTTTGAATGACAAGCAGAGATCAACAGATTATTATTTTTCACAGCAAGGAGAGGAGGAGGGAGCTCAGACATTCTGAACGAAATGTCAGCTTTTGGATGCTTTGGTTGTGCATTCTAACACAAGAAGGCAAGGACATTTTTATTTGTTTTTCTTCCCTCCAGTCACACTCTAGGAAGACAAAGCTATTATCATAGGTTATGCCTAACCACCGAACTCACGGTCTTTAGTGAAAAAGCACCCTAGAGGCCAAAATGACTACTGTTCCTGTTTCTGCCATAAATTTTGATGGTGGAAAAGAGTGTTGGACCACTGATTATTGCAGCCTTGGAGATAGTTACCAGCCCACATGCCTAGTAACAATTGTGATCTTGTTTGAAAGAAGAGGGACTTGACTGTACTGTCAGTGTAAGAACAGTATCTATAACCTTGAGGAAACAACTGATAGGGTGGTTGATATTTTTTATCCCTTTTAGGCAGAATTACCTTTTTTATAAAGGATAGTTTGCGGGACTTCCCTGATGATGCAGTGGTTAAGAATCCGCCTGCCAATGCAGGGGACACAGTTTCAAGCCCTGGTCCGGGAAGATCCCATATGCCATGGAGCAACTAAGCCCGTGTGCCAAAACTGCTGAGACTGGATGCCACAACCACTGAAGCTCACAGCCCTAGAGCCCGTGTTCCACAACAAGAGAAGCCACTGCAATGAGAAGCCCATGCACTGCAACAAAGAGTAGCCCCTGTTCTCCGCAACTAGAGAAAGCCCAAGCATAGCAACGAAGACCCGACACAGCCAAAGGTAAATTTAAAAAAAAAAAAAAAAAAGGATAGTTTGCAAATTTGGAATTGAGAGAAATTCATGGTTTCAGTAGAATATATTTCCCCTGAGGTAAACTCAGAGAGTGCTTTAATGCTGTTCCTTAACCCAGACAGGTCAACTCTGGGGAAAGGAAGTGTGAGACAGAGGAATAAGCAAGGCTGGGGGAATAGGAGCTAAGGAGAGGGCTTAGCAGCTTTTAAATTGGTAAAAGGAAGATACAGACTGATGGCAAGTTAGTACCTGGAGAAGAATGGACGTGGCCTGGGTTTCCTGCAGAAGGAGTCTGGGAAAAGTGAGGACAGGGACGAGAGAGGAATTGGAGATAGGTGGTAAATGTTTCCTTGGTAGCCTATGAAGAAGTAGTTTGGAAATGTGGAGTTTATCAGTCAGGAAGTCAGCAGACAAGAGAAAGCGTGCTTAACTAGAATGTTGTAGAGAATTTAATGAAGGTACTATTCAGAGCTGTGTAGGCAGGGCTGAGGCACCCAGGAAAAGATGATGAGGTGCCAGGGATTAGCAACATCAAGAAGCTGTCACATTGTCTAGGTCTGAAGAGCACAGGGTGAACATTGGGACCCAGTGCTACTGGAGCCCCATGAGACCTATCACTGTAGAATGAGGCTCTAGACATGAGGTGAAATTGTAGAGGGATCAAGCCATTGCCAGAGCCACAGTGCTGAGGCAAGTGGAGAGCATCGTAAGAAATGTCCCAACCTCTCTCTCCTCCCACTTTCTTGTCTTTCTTTTGGTCAGTCCAAGCTGAAGTCAGAGGAGACAAGATGCACAGAAGGGCAGAGAATCGTTTGGGGATAACAGCACAAGAGAGAATAACTAGACAGGTGAGAGCCAGGAAGTAGGGGAGGTCCAAGTACTAAGTACTGGTCTTGGCTAGGTAATCAACTTGCAAAGGACTTTAAACAAATAGATTAACCCTTTTCTGTTTCTTTTCTCCCCCGTCAGTAAATGGGGATAATAATTCTTGCCCATATCCTGGAGTTGTTATAAAGATCAGATGACATAATAGATGTATTTGTTTCATTGATTTATATTTATATTGCACTTTATAATTTCCAAATCTTTCTTACATCTGTTAACTTATTTGCTTCTCAAAATTAGCTTGTAAGGTATCCAAGATAAGTTTTATTATTCCCATTTAACATTTGAGATGATTGATTCAGAGAAATTAGGTGGTTTCTTCATGGTCACAAGGCTAATAGTCCTTTTGCCTCAAACTTGACTGTAATTTTCTCTTTTCACACTTAACTGCAGTTTAGTTCAACATTTCAGGCAGTTTTGGGGGACTGTTACTGTCTTTGATTATCTGGGTAGGTCTTTGTAAGGCATAAAGTTTCCAGATAAGGAGCCTGAGACCATACCTTTCATGTGTGGAACAGCATCCATAATTCAGGTGGTCTTTCTTTTTTGAGCATAATCTTGGGAAGAAAAAATGGGGAAGAAAAGGGCCTTGTTCTTTTTCCATAACTGACCACTCTTCGTTCTCTCTTGACAGAAAATGCAAAATGAAGTGCTATAAAAAAGTCTGTCCCCCCTAAATTTATATGTCCCCACTAAATTTTAATGTGGTGGTATTTGGAGGTAGGGCCTTTGAGAGGTGATTAGGTCATGAGAGTGGAGCCTTCATGAATGAGATTAGTGCCCTGATAATAGAGATCCCAGAGAGCTCTTTCTGCCATGTGAGGACATAGTGAGAAGAACTGTCTGTAAGTTATCATAGTGGTTTTATTTTTTTCTTTTAATAATATGGCTATCTATTTTATAAATATTTCAACTTTAGAAAATAAATGGCCTTCCTTTATCAAAGAGATTGTGTACTCACTTTTCCTCCCTCTACCTTTATCTGTTATTATATTAGCACGTGTGCAATTCTATTTCAGTGTATCCACTTGTATATTTTAGGAAGAATGCTAAAGTGATAGATGTGTGAAGAATGGGTTAAAACTGAAGATGGACAAGAAGACTAGTTAGGTATCATTGTAGGAGTTGCATGATGGGAGTGGTTCTGTCTGAATGAGAAGGAAGGGACCTGATATGAGATTGTTTAGAAATCTAGTTTCAATTTCACCTTTGCTATGGGGCTTTCTTCATTGGAAAAGAATGTGGTCTGTCTGTACCATTTCTTTATTCTGCCTCACTCATGCCAATACAATAGGTCACTCTCCTGTCAATGTATTTGACGAGATCTGAATCCTTAGAATATTTCTGTGGTTTAGGCAATACTTGAATTTACCTGTTTTCTCTTCTGAGGTGATGCACCTGTCTGATTTGTGTCTCCCTGACTATTTAGAGCTGTTTGTTTTTGAACCTTGTTGTCTTCATAGTCTGAAGCCCTGACAGTAACCAGAACAGTGTGCAGGCTCTCTGAGCATCTCACTGTGTGCTTTCACCTTGGCTTTTGCTTTCTGCCTCACGGATCCCAGCATCAAATGGAAATGACAAAAGCTGCCCAGGATCTGCTTCACATGGGCACTCTAACAATTCATTAGTTTTTTATTATTTTAATTTTTTTAGAACAGAGCCCCTGTACTTTGTTGAAGCAGAGACAGAACTTCTAGTATCAGAGTAGGTTATCACGTTACTTTTCGCTCCCAGTTGGGCTCTGTGCAGCTTCTCTGGAGTGAGCAGGTGTTGGCTGACCTGTTTTTCCATTTGGATTTATTTATGAAGATCATAACAAAGAAGCAAAATGGCAAGAGATAGTGTGAGAAAGCTCCTCATGCAGCAGTCTCTGCTCAGGCCTATGGAAAGAGTTATAGGACTCCACACACAGGTGTTCTTTTCCACAGAGCCTATATTTTTTGGCCCCTTTGCCCTCCAAAAGTCACCAGAAAATTCTCAGCAGTATTTAACTTGGTTAAAAATATACTCCAGGGAGCCGTCCTCTCCCTGAGCATCTGGAGGAGCAGTATTCTTGCCCCAGGCGAAGACACAAAATAATAAGATGACAAACAGCTTTGGGGAGAACCAAATGAGATATTACATATGAAAGTGCTTTATTTATGTTCTAAACACTAGATCTCTGGATGTCAGTGACTAGATTCCCTCTCAAATATGATCCTTTGTCTCACATTCATAATTACTAAGTAGCTGACTTACTATGTGCTAGGGATGGGGCTGAGTATTTTACATATACTACTTCTTTTAATCCTAATTTAGGTAGTTAATATTATCAACTCTATCTTACCAACTTCAGATTTAAACAAATCTTTTACAGAGCTAAGAACTGCACCCAGGGCACTCACCTCTCAACCCTGTGCATTTAAGCCCTAAAATATATGGCCTTTTTAACAGATCTCACGTGATACTAGTCCCTTTATATGATTAACATTAGCTACAATTTATTGAGAATCCACTATGTACCAGACACTATGCTAGGTATCTTAGATCAGTACATGACCCATAATCCTTATAACAACCCCATGAAAATTTATTATCACCATCTTTCATACTTGTTCCACTTATTGTGGTGACACAGTAAGTAGCAAAATTTGTTTTGAATAAGGATTCAAATTCAGATAGATCTGCCTTCAAAAACAATTCTGTATTATGTTATGGTCGCCGGTAGTGAGTTGAATGGTGGCCCCCCAAAAGATATGTCCATGTCCTACCCCCTGTGAATGTGACCTGATTTGTAAAAAGGGTTTTTACAGATATAATTAAATGAAGGGGCTTGAGATGAAATCATCCTGGATTATCTGGGTGGGTCCTAAATGTTCGTATAAGAGACAGAGAGAAGACATGGGGATAATACAAGAAGACCTTATGAAGACAGAGGCAGAGATTGCTGTGATGAAGTCACAAGGCAAGAAATGCCTGGAGCCACCAGAAGTTGAAAGAGGCAAGGGAATATTTTCTTCTATAGCATTTGGATAGAGTACAACCCTGCCAACTCTTGATTTTGGACTTCTGACCTCCAGATCGGTGGGAGATACACTTTTGTTGTTTTAAGCCACTCATTTTGTGGTAATGTGTTATTTTAGTGACAAGAAACTAATGCACAGCCTATTTCATTTTTAAACTATAGGCTGATTTGTATCATATCTTTAAAAACTTAAAATGCCCACCACCTCATCTTATTATTATGATCATTGATATCTTTGGTGTCTTACAGTTAGACTAATTTTTTGTCTTTTCCACTTACACTTGAAGACCTCTCTTTCACAGTAGTATCAGTCTGTGCACAATATCCTGCACATGCCTTCATGCCTTTGCTCACCTTGTTCCCCCCGACCCCTGGAAGCCTGCCCTTCCCCTGTCCCACTCCATACTCTGCCACTGATCTCATTCTCAAGCCTGAATGATACCTCTTCCTGAAATCCTGGAGAGAGAGCCCCAGCCAGAATTAACTGCTGTGTCCGTGTCCCCAGAGCAGTCTACTTGTACCTCCATGTATCACTTCTGTCTATCTGTCCTATATTGTAGTTAGGCAGCTGCCTATGAAATCCTGGAGGCAGGGTAGGAATTACACTAATCTCAGTGCTTCTCCTGGTATTAATCATGGAATGTCTCGTGGTTGATGAGAACTATCTTACCTCTCTGTGCCCTTGAGAATCTCTACACAAAAGTTTCTCAAACTTGAATTTGTAAGAGAATCACCTAAGGAACTTGTTAGAAATACAGATTTCTGGGCTTCTGCACATTGAGTGCCTTTGGATTGGGGCATCCCAAATAATTTTCATGCAAGTGGTTGGCTGACTATACTTTGAGAAACAGTGTTCTAAAATTTGGATTGGAAACTTCTGTGGTGTCCACCTGTTGAGTAATAGTTTTATGGGTGTCTCCTGGGATACGAGTGACCTAAAATTGCATTCTGCTTGGGAAAAGAAGAGTCAAATCATCCTTTAAGACTTTGGTCAAAAGAGGCTGCACGTTTGATACCATTTCTAAACTGTGTCCCAGACCAACTGAAATCCATTTCATATTTCCTGAGCTGCTTAGGCTTGAGGTTGGGTTTCTTATTTAAAACCCGCATGCTTTGGGCTCTCCGCAGGTACATGGTCAGAATTGTCTAACTCAGATAGCACAGTCCTCTTCTGTCTCTTAAGCAGTCACAAGTTCTAATGTTTCTGTGTTCCTCTCCCTGTTTAACTTGTCTTCACAGAGCTCTAACTGTATTAGTTTAGGCAATGATAGAAAAAAAGGGCTGCATAAGCATCTATGTCCATTAAAGGAATAACTCAATGTGGTGTCTTTCTATCTTTTGAGACATTATGAATTTCCACCCTCCTGCATAGAATTGTCTTATGTCCTTGATAACTTCTGCATTATACAAATAACTCAGAGCAGAATTCAGTATAAGATGGATGAAATTTTCTTCTCTGAGCTGCAGTAAAATAAGAATAATCATGCCTGTGTCACAGGATAGTTGTGAGGATTAGATAAAATCATTTGCTGTATAGAAAGCATTTAATATGATATTGGACCTATAAGAGGGCCTCAATAATGGTTAACCTTGTAAATATTAACCAAGTTTCATCCTCATAATTTCAGATGGAACTTGAGTTCATTGTTGTCATCCTCCTCCTCCTCACTATCATCACCATCATCAAATTGCTGGATTTTAATTAGTGTTTATTTTGTATCAGGCACATTTTAAGTACTTGACATTCTGCCTAACTTTTCCATTACTGCCCTAACAAATTTCCACAAACTTAGCAGTTTAACACAACAGAGATTTTCTATTTCAGTCTATAGGTCAGAAGTTTAACAGGGGGTTCAGTGGGCTAAAGTCAAGGTGTTGGGGAGGCTACACTTCTTTCTGGAGGCTCTACTTTTCTACTCATTCATGTATTTGGCAGAATTCAGTTCCTTACTGTTGTAGGACAGAAGTCCCCGTTTCTTTGCTAGCTGTCAGCTTAGGCTGTTCCCAGCTTCTAGAGGCTGCTTGCATTCCTTGGCTTGTGGCCTACTTCCATCTTCAAAGCCAGCAATGGTGAATTAAATCCTATTCATACTTTGGAACTTTCCTGTCATTTCATCTCTGACTGACTTTTCTGCCTTCCTCTTCCACTTTTAAGGGTCCACGTGATTAGATTTAGCCCACTTCGAAGATCTAAGACAATTTCTGTATTTTGAGGTCTGTAACCTTAATTACTTTTGCAACATCCCTTTTGCCATGTAACACAACATATTCACAGGTTCTAGGTATTAAGACATGGACTTTTATGAGGGCAGGGGCATTATTCTGTCTGCCACACATTTGTTGTCTCATTGAATTCTCCTAGTGTTCCTTTGAAGCGGACTTCATTTTACAAATGACAAAAGGAGGCTTAGCAAGATTAAATAACTTGCCTAAGATCAAATCTATAGTTAGTGATGAAGCCAGTATGCAAATCTAGGCACTTCGCCTGCAAAATCTACCAAGTTTGGAATTACACTAGGTTAAGCTATAAGATGGGCTCTGGTAGGGTCAGGAATCCCTTTTCTGTACTTATGGCCTGGGACAACTTAAAAGAAAAAAATGACCGGCCTACATTCAATAACTTGATTATCCACAGATGGTCCAAAAGCCAAAAAGAACTCTTAAGTCTGTATCAAAGATGTATGTTTGTGACCAAGTCTTATTGACATAGGGCACAAACATCTTGTTGCTCTTTTCACAGCTTTCTCCTAATTTCAGACTTTTTCCATTGTAACATTATCACCACCAAAACTTTCATCAGAAAGTTTTTAGGAACAAAAGTGTATCTCAGCAAATATGTGGTACACTTTGTGTGATCATATCTATGATTATTTAATACTTAATCTATGCAAAGTGCCTTAGGTCACTTAGTGACCCTATGAGATAAGTACTCTTAATAGCTGGACATTTTAGGCAAGGAAACTGAGAAACTTATATACAAACTTGCTGGGATTTGAACCTTGGAAGCCTGGCATTAAACCACTCCATTCTGTGACCACTATAATCTTTTCTTCTAAGATGGAGATATTTGTATCTTTTCTTTTCTACTCTTTGACAGTTTCCATAGTTTGCCCTTGCCTGAGGTATCTGATACCAGGCATCTTGGCATTTGAGCTACTCTCCTATGTACAGATGATGCCGTAATGATAGAGCCTATATAGCCTCTAGTCCAGGCAAAGGTGAAAACACTTTAAAACAAAGAGTTTTCAGATTATTACCCAGTGGCTCTGTTTCATTCATAAGTAAGTGCAGGGTAGAGTACTTTGGTATTGTTTAACCTGGTGTAGATAAGACTCTAGACTCCTGAGGTTTAAGTGAGGAGCATAGAACTTTCTCCTAATTCCAACTGAATCCTTATTATAAACTCATGGCATGGGCCTTAAGTGTCAAATTATTTCCTTACATATGTGTAGCTCTTTATCATTTAAAACACATCTTTACATGTTTTCTCATTCAACCCTCAAAAACATTATGTGAAGGAAAAAACTCATATCATTATAATGATGATGACGATGAGTGCTTACCATATGCCAATGTCAAACACTCTACACATTTTGTCTTATTTAATCCTCTTACTATCCTTTGAGGTAGGTACTACTATTATTCCCGTTTATAAATGAAGCTAATTGACTTCTTCAAGGTCACCCAACTAGTAAGGATGGAACTGGGTTTTCAACACAGTCAGTTTGACTCCCAGGACTGTATCCTAAACTAAGACTCCATAGCATTATTTCTATTCTTCAGCTGAACCAATTAAGACACAGGGTAAAATTAAGTAAGGTTTATCAAAGGCCACCCAGCTGTCAGTTTTAGGACTCAGATCAAGTTTCCTGCCTTCTATTTGGAGATGGTAACGATATGGCAGAATTATATGGAATCAAAAAGAGCTCATCTATATCATGGCTCCATCGGGCACTAAATGTGTGACCTTGGGTAAATCATGGATTATCCTCTAATCTTCAACTCAGTTGACCCTAAAATGGAGATAATCATACCTGCTTCCTTAGATTGTCAGCAGGATGGAAATAATGTACATAAAATGCCTGGCATGTAGTTAGTGGCTGTTATTATTAGTGAAACCTTCTTCCAGTACACCAGCTGCCTCTCTAAATGAGAGTCCAGGTCTGATAGGTTTGGAGTGTGGTGAAATTGCGGGAGAAATTGTCTAAGCCGTCCTCGATCATTTTTCACGTGAGCCATAGGCTTTTGGCAGGCACCACCTGATAAATCAGCCTCAGCTTAGTGGGAGACTCAGGGATGTATCCTTAACCTGAGAAATACAGTGGAGGAGACCAGGATACCCAATAAGGTTCTAGTTAACTTGGCAGATCTAAAGCAGTCAGATCTGGATGTTGGGGGCTTATTAATAAGCTTCATGCTTTCCTCTTAGCTGTTTCCCTTGAGCTGCTGGAAACATGATTTCTTATGATCTGTTCTTTATAAGCTCCCTCCTACAAGATGAGATTCCAAAGGTAGTTCTGGAAAGCTGAGAAAAATGCGGTGGTGTTGGAAAATGGTGTCAGGTTGTAGGTATTGGAGTAGACCACTGAAATATGCACTGGTGGGTAGTTTTTAAAGGTTGATCCCCTGAGCATATGCTGATGTGCCTCAGAAACAGAGTTCTATTCAGAATGATTTATGTTGCATGGTGCTGTGGTGTGATCTGTATTACCTTTGGAAGGAAGGGCAGACATTGAATGAATTTAGCTAAGGATAAAAATAGTTAGATGAGCATAAATGCAGAAATGTCCTAGGTCTCTCAGTTCCTTCTAAGGAGATTTTCAAGGATGTACCTGAGAAAGTTGTACTCTCTCATGCCTACTGGTACTGAATATGAACTGTAGAAATTTGTGAATTGCCTGCTCCCTGATGAGGCTTGTGTGTGCCTCTTCCTGCCAGCCTTTTTCTGAAAAGGAAGGGGAAAAAAAAACCCAGGAACGGAAGGAATCTTAGAAATAAATAGTGATGTCTGATCTGCCTTGGCACCTGCTTCTCAAGGGACTTGAGCTAATGTACAACTATTTAAGATGTTTAGGCATCACAGTCAGAAGAAATGACCAAGTCAGACGCCCCTAATTTGAATTTTTGGATCAAAATCAGCTTCAGAAAACTATTCTGATGGTAAAGCTCATTTCTTTGAGCTCTAGAATTAAACAGATCTAGCTGTATTCAAATCCCACCTCTGTCACTTAGTAGCTATGAGTCTATGGGAATGTTACTTTGTCTCTCTAAACCTCAGTTTCCACATTTGTAAAATGGCAATAATAGTAATAATGGTAAAAGTACCTGTTATGTTACATAGACATGCTATAAATGTTACATTAGAAATCCATGTACACTACTTAACAGTGTTTAGTCTATAGTAAGTGTCAATCAATGTTATCTTTTATGACTACTTTAGCATCTGCTGTCCAAATTGTATGCATTTATTAATGTTGGCAAGTTATGATAGGACCACTTTATTCTAGCCTTCTTGTTGGTTGGTGTTTAATAAAAGGTCACCCTTTACTTTGGTAGGCAGATCTTTAGCTAGATCCAGCCAAGGTAATTTCCAGAACTATATTTTGAGCCAAGGAGAGGGAGAGATAGCCTCATCTGTTGACAGGGCCCTTAGGTATCGCCTGGCTCAGTCATCAGGGATAGGAAGCTAAGGCAACAACGTAGGTACTGCTGTCACCTCCAGCCTGCTGCCAGAGCAGGCAGAAAACAGAGAGCTCAAGCCAGCCATATCACAGGTGCAAAAGCCACTGGAGACAGAAGCCTATTCTGAAGCTGCCTGGCACAGCTGTTAAAAATGAAGGTCAGTCTAATTCATGAGGTGTCACCTCTATTGATCTGGAAAACGGACAGAAAAAAAATGGATTTGAGAAAAGTTAATATCTGATTAGGCTCTTAAAGATGATCAGTCAGGTGCTTTGGAATAGTAGGATTAGACTAGATGTCAGTCCAAACTCCGCTTTTATGGGGTGGGGGGCACTCAGAACCAGAGAGGGAAATGAATTGTCCCAGGCCACACAGCCATCAGTGAAGAGCCAGGCCTGTGATCTGGATCTCTGGATTCCAGTTTCTATTACATAGCACTGCTGGCTTCCGCCTCTTGGCAATTTGAGTGACAAAAGTCATGCAAGAATCTAATATAATGAGTTGTTTAATAGTAAAATTTTGAAAACTAGTATGAAGCCACAGTATACAAGTACATGCTTTCCACTACAATCTTCTAAATCTGCTAGATGGATAGGATTTAGCTTGGGACCTTTGGTACCTTGAGAATAATTTTCCCAGAAACAAATGAGGGAAAAGACGCAATACTTTTTCTAAGTTTTTGCCTTTGCTTGGCTTTTGAAACTTATAGCATATGCATTTTTAAAACCCCCTCTCTTTTAACAAAGGGGAATAACGTGCTTTCCTCTATATGAAAAAGTGGGACAGGTGATGCACTGCTCCCAAAGGATGAAACTGGACTGCTTTTTATAGTAGTGATGATGTTTTGTTTTGTTTTAAATTGGTCAGATGCCAGTTTGCTTGTGATGATGGGGTGTGCAGTACCAGTGTCTACTGGTCCCTATTTCACCAAGCGTAAACATTTGCAAGAAAGCAAGCTTAGGTGGCGAGTGCATCCCTTGTTCACAAAAAGCTGAGCTAAGTGTGTCTGGATGGGGATTGAACCCTTAACCTTAGACCCCTCAGCACCACATTCTAACAGCTGAGCTAGAGCATTCTCAAGTGTTACAGTTAAACACCCACATGTCCCATCATGCAATGTTGAATCTCTACAGATCAATTAAACAGACACTGTTCCTGCTGGAGCCAGTGAAAGCTCCAGCTGCCTGAAACAGCCAGGCAAGCAAACACAATGTTTTGTATCCTTTTACTTTCAAAGTGTATTAGAGGGCAAGTAAGCCACTTGCAAATTACCTGAACTCAGGAGTATTAAAACATGGCATTATACCTTCTCCTATTAAACTTACCTAAAGGGTTTCATAGAGTTTTTTGAGACTAAGCACTCTTCTGTAGTAGCAGACCCTCTGGAGCAGCACAGTCCTGTAAAAATATAATGCAATTCACACAAGTAAGGTACATTTGTAATTTTACATTTTCTAGTAACCAAATTTTAAAAAGTGTAAAGAAACGAGTGAAATTAATTTTAACAATATATCCAATAATCTATTTTAGTTAAACTGATATATCCAAAATGTTATTTTAACAAGTAATCAATATAGAAATTATTAATGAGATATCTTACATTATTTTTATGCTAAGTCTTCAAAATCTGGTGTGTAGTTTACACTTACCACATGTACCACTTGGACCAGCCATATTTTAGTGCTCCATAGCTGTGTGTGGCTCATGGCACTGTGTTTGACAGTGAGGCTCTAGAGTCGATGTGAAGACGAGGTCCTTCTCAGCAGGGGGTGCGGGGAGAAGGTGCTGGGGCTTGCTAGCACTGTCCAGGACTGACCTCTGGAAAAAATTGTTTCTCTTAGTCAGTACAATTAAGGGGGCTTCCCTGGTGGCGCAGTGGTGAAGAATCCGCCTGCCAAAGCAGGGGACACGGGTTCAAGCCCTGGTCCCAGAAGATCCCACATGCCGCGGAGCAACTACTGAGCCTGCACTCTAGAGCCTGTGAGCCACAGCTACGGAGCCTGTGGGCCACAACTACTGAGCCTGCGCACCTAGAGCCCATGCTCCACAACAAGAGAAGCCACCGCAATGAGAAGCCCGTGTACCGCAGTGAAGAGTAGCCTTTGCTCACTGCAACTAAAGAAAAGCGCCCGTGCACAGCAGCAAAGACCTAGTGCAGCCAAAAATAAGTAAATTAATAAAAAAAATTTAAAAACCTGTAAAAAAATACAATTAAGAACAACTCAATATCAAACAAGCAAGAACCAAAATAGTTGTTTTGCAGTAGATTTTCCTCGTCACTCAATGGATTGATTCATTCAGCTATCTGGGGGTTGCATAGGAGGATAATGTGTTCTGACAGGTCCACTGGGGTCAGTCCTTTTCTGCTTAAAAATCACAATTTCTTTGGCACCCTTCTGTGGTAGCAGACAATTGCATGTGCAAGCTTGGATGCAAAGGGCTCTGTATTTTCTTTTTGTCTCTGGGCATGCTTTGAAGGATATTATATAGACATACCCACTTTCTTAAATGCTTGAAATTTTAACTAGAGAATTACAGACTTTTTTCCTTGTCCCAATATCAAACAATCAGTTATTTCTAAGGGTGAAGCTGTTCTTTCTATTCACTATTTAGGACCGTGTAAAAGAAAGTGATCTTATCATTCTTGAAATTGTCTAATGCATTTTTTGCCTCTAGGCCAAGGGAAAAGACCTGCCCTTTCTCCACAGAAGGCTCATTTTGCGAGTGGTTACAGTTTTATTGTTGACACTGTACCTCTGTATTAGTGTTAGTGCAAGGTTCATAACCCTTAGCGACTTCATTACTCACCAATTAGTTTCAAATGAATTCTACTGTCTTGGCTGTAATGGTGCTCTTCATGGAGTAAGCTTCACACTCATAAGGATTTCACTTCTAACTGCCTGGAGTGATGGCATAGAGTTGGAGTCACCAGTTCTTTAGTTAGGAATTCTTATTTGAGGGAGATCCCTCAAGGCCTCTGAGGACACATTGCTTCCTGTTGTCACTTCTTTCCGGTTCCATTGATTTCACCTTTCCTTTCCTCAGAGGTCCATGCAAGTGTGACAAATGACTAGGAAATGGGACCAGAAGACTTGCGTTTTAGTCTGAGCTCTTTTGCATTTCGGTATAGGACCTCAAACAGGTTGCATAAGCTTTGCAAGTCTCAGATTGTTCATCTATGAAATGGAGATTAAAAGGCTCATATCACACAGAGTTTTGTGAGAATTAAGTGAGATAATGGACATTAAAGTGGTTTGTGAACTATAAAGTGTTCTGCATATTTGAGGAAGGAACATTATTGAGCCAAGGAGGAGTATAGCCCTGTAAAGATCACGCTCATCCTGAGACGTATTCTTGAGATAAAAAAAATTGGGATACCGTCCTAGATCCTCCTCTCTGACGAGCCCCCATTACAGCTTTGCAAGGCAGTGACTTAAGAAACAGGTGAGGCCTTATGTGCAATGTAGCTGGTAGAGCAATCCTTACCCTCACCTTGTTCTTTTTTTCCTCTCTACTCAACATTATGACATCACCTCCCTTCCTGGCTGTCATTAATGGATATTTCATCCTGGTTTCACCTGGATTGAAAGACTGGGGAAGAGCAACATTTTTACGTGTTCCAAGTCCAGGGTGGATAGGTTAGCCTTATACATTCTTAGCCCTATGTTAGAGGAAACTTCTCTGAGTTTGGTTCACTTTGTGGGCTTTTAATTAGCCTTGGAGAGGTTATGAATTTAGGTAGATCTCATTATCCTGTATTTCCAGGAACCCTGTCTCAGAGCTTAACTAGCTTAGTTTCTTCTCTCCCTCTCTCCTTCCCTCCCTCTCTCCCTTCTTCCCTTACTCCCTCCTTCCCTTTGATATTAGGATAATAGGAATAGATATTAGGGTAACTTACTAATTTGAATACCATTAAATGGCCAGGTTTGTTTAAGTATTAGCATTAACCTGTAAGGCTTTTGACTGTTGAAAAGTCAAAATAATAAGGACACCTTATTCATGCCCTTCTCTTTTTATTCCCCAGAAGCTGGTACAGATAATAGGTGCCTAGTAAGCATCCGCTGAATGAATAGTGACTAGTAACGATCAACACTTTTCAGGGTATAAAATGTGTCGTGAACCCTTTAGAGATACTCTCATTTAAAGTTCACAGTGGCCCTATGAGTAGATAATGTCATTCACATTTTATAGATGATAGAACTGAATGGCGGGCACTTAGATTTATCCAAAATCATGCAGTGACAGAATGTATGGATTGAACTTAGGTTAGTATTGCTCTAAAGCCCATACATCTTGTGCTATATTTATGCACCTTAAAATTACTGTCTTCTGGTCTTAATATAAGTAGTTCCTTAGATTGTGTAGCATCTAACAAAGGTAAAATGGTGCTAGAGCAGGAGCTGTGGAAAATCTATATTTAAGAAAGGGGAAGTGTCTGGCATGGAGATGAGATCCTTTTTCTCTTCTTGAAATCTCATTCTATTAAATTTCTACTCAACTTTCATGAAAATAACCAATATTTACCCAATACTTATGTGCCAGGCTGTGATTAGTGCTTTACATGTGTTTAATTCTCACAGCCACCCCATGAAGCTGATACTTTCGTTTTTCCTAATTTTTAGATAAACAAATTATGACACAGAGAGAGTAAGCAGCAGCTTGTCCATGGTCGCACAGCACATCTTGGCTTAGATGTACACCTAGGTCTAGCTGACTCCAGAGTGCATTTTCTTAATCACTTCATGGTACTGTTTTTCACTTTTCGTGCCTTTATAGTCAGAACCAGCAGTTACATATTAGTTTGTTTGTGACTGTTGATAATCCCTACCAAATTGTAAACTCCTTGGGAGTTGGGCACCTTGCCTTTAACATCTGTATTTCCCCATACTGTTCAGATAGTGTTCAATAGGTGCTCATTTAATACTTGTCAGGCAATTCTCAGACTCAGCTACCTGATCAGTTAGTCCCTCTCTAGCGCTAAGAATTAAGAGATACGATTGTTCACCCTTTCAGTGTTATCACTGGCAACAGCCCTTCTGTGCTGTAGCAGATATTTTTGTGTCCTGTGCCACGTTCTCTTGATCCACCATGAATCTCAGCTGTAGCTGTGCTGGACAGTTCCCATGTAAGCTGACCACATCGTACCTGAAGAGCCATCCACTTCTCTCGGCTCTTCTGCTTCAGGACTGTTTTTGAAGTCCCTGAAGCTCTCTTAGTCCACTTTTTGGGCAGGACAGAACAGCGTGGAGTTAATGACTCCAGTGGCAAACCTTAGCCAGTGGAGAATAGGATAAATGCCTCAGCCTCTTGTCCTTCAGTGGAAATTCTTAGGTGCATTCTCTGTGGTCTCTCAAGAATCAGTCCCCAGATTCATTGAGCATCAGTTGCCCACAGTGGTTATCAGCACCCCCTTTTTCCTACTTCTGTATCTTATTTTCTCTATTTCATAACTGCTGCTCCCTGTATTTCCAAAGTAAATTCTTTGCACCCAAGTCCTTATCTCAGTGGGTTTGTTTTTTTGTTTTTTAATTGCGTGGGATGTGGTGTGGGAAATGGAAAACCCAAATAAGATACATGCCTATTTGCTAGTGGCTTTGTGCCAGAGGCCACATATAATGTCACATAATGTGAATAAATCATGTTATTGGATTAATTAGAGAAGTTACCTCAGAGGAGATTGAACCTCAAAGTCTTGTCCTTGGATAAACAGGTTTAACGTAAGTGGAGAGACAGCTTAATTTTCAGAATTTCCCATTCCGCCTTTATAACCAGTTATATTGATGAAAAGGTGCAATACTTAAAAAGGATGTGAGAATGAGCCAGTTAATTTTCTGAAACCTAAGATGACTACAGATTCAGTTTATTTCTTACTGCATTATTGACTTTGGTGTAAAAAAGCGTAACCCACAGTGCATTCCTAAGTCTGTGCTCCATGGCACTTCCCAGTTGATAAGTCTTATGACTCTTTTTTTCCCCTTGAGTCTCTGTTAGGGTTTTATTTTTTTTAAGACGCCTGATATGATATTCATAATCACTGAGCAGTCACCCCACCAAAAGAGTTGAGAGGAGAACGTGGCAGATGGTGTCATGCAAATTTTACTGAAGAATATCCCTCATAATGATGAAAGATACAGCAGTGAAATCCTGGCATGCATATGGGTGGCAGAAAGGATTTATGCCTGGTGTGTCTGGGCTCATAATAACTAATGTATCAACTTGTTTGAAAACTTTTTAATTAGGAGGATCAGCAGGACTTGTGAATGAATCATGAAGAGAAGACCTTTCACTTTCAGTAAATGAGGAGAAAATAACCATCAGCAGAAATAGCTGCATTTATTTCAGTGCCTGAGGTAAATGGCACTGTTCTAATGGCGATAAGGCCAAGGGTCTGGGTCTCTATATGGGCCAAGTCAGGTTGCCTGATTTCTTGGCCCTGACTGACCTACTCACTCTTTAGCAGTTATCACATGACTACATGGGTATAGTACAGCACTCCACAAACTACAAATTTAAATCTGACCTTGTCACTTACCTGATGAAAATCATTCACTAGTTTCCCACTGCATGTAGCATAAAACGTAAACTCCTGCCTTGGGCCTTAAGGCGCTGTATAGGTTGGCTTCTTTCCCATAGGTCTATTACCTCATTTTGAGGAACGCTCCCCTTTTCCCCTGTTTCAGCCAGACTGTCATCTGATAGGTCCAAGCTCTTGCCAAGCATTTTCATAATGCTTAATATGCTGTATTAGTACAGCATAATAAGTTGTATTATTATTTTTTAAATGAGATAATATTTATAAAAACATATATTCCAAACTGCAAATACTGTACAATAATTATTATTATTGATTATATCATTAGCAGATCTGGAATCTTAGAAAGAAAGGTCTCTATAAAGCAATGGAATATTTAAAGGGCAAAAAGACTTTCCAAGTGAAGCATTCCTTAACTGAGAACATTCCTCATAGAAAGAGATCTTTCTTTCTAAACTGAGGTCTCCTGCCGATGAATGAATGTTTGTGCGTTCATTAAAGCTTTCCATATTTTTTGATCTACTTGGACATGGTCAGACTTTGCAAAGATCCCCAAAAGAAAAATCCAATTTTGGTTTATGAGGAGTGTCTGCTATTTAAGGGTTTCGTTGCCGGAGTCCAACAAGCTATATTATTTAGTTTGTTTGCTTGCTTACTGCCTATCTCTCCCATGAAGACAGTGTGTATTTCCCCAGAGCTAGTACAGTGCCTGCTATCTAACAGTTATTCCACAAATATTTGGTGATTGATAGTAGACAATGCAGAATGTATACTCTAGGGTTAGTGGACTAAAAGTATCATCTTTGGTACATAGGATGGAGTTTTAGACCTTCAGGAAGGCTTATGAGTTAGATTTGAAACAATCTTGAGACTTTCTACAAGCTTCAGATCTAAGCCTTTCAAGCATTAGTTGATGATTCTTGTGTTGATCCTGGCTAGAAAGCTACTGACTCTGTTTGGAAATTTGTGTTGACATGCTTGGGACAGTTGTAGTGTTAGACAGAAGTATTTTGACATTGATGGACAGCTCTTTGGCCATTGAATAGAGTTTTGAGATTCCCACTGGTGCAGTGGCCCACAGAATTTGGGCCACTTGAAAACTACATTTCTCACTCTTGCTCAGCTTTGAAATGTACTACTATTGCTAGAGTAATTTGTGACTGAGATCAACTGTTTTGAATGGATTTTACCAAGGTGGCACTTAGTATTCTGGATAGCACATTGTAGATATTCAATAGATGTTTAGTGAATGAAGGAAAGATTTCCATTTTCTATTATTAATCAGTATTATTGGGCAGTATTATGACTTTTAAGCCCTAGTTTGTCTTCTCCCACATTGAATGGGGCTGACCCATGTAACCAGTAAGATGTTGTGAAAGTGACAGAGTGTGACTTAATGAGGCTATATCATAAAGTACATTGTGGCTTCTCTCTTGTTCTTTGTTGGATCATTCACTAAGGGGGAAGTCAGCTGCCATGTTGAGAGGATACTCAGGCAACCTGTGGAGAAGTGAGACTGAGGTCTCCTGCCGACATCCATGCATGTGAGCTGTCTTAGAAATGGATCCACCAGCCCCAGTCAAGGCTTCGGATGACTGCTGCTCCAGTCAACTAAGCTGCTTCTAAATTTCTAATTCACAGGAATCATGAGGTAATAAATGTTTAGTATTTTAAGCTGTTAAATTTTGAGGTAATTTGTTATATGACAATAGGTAACAAATATACATAGGAATCAAAGCAATGACCCAAACAAAACTACGTTAGAAACCAGACCTTAATTTGTCTTCATCATTCTTTACTTGTTTTTCCATTGGTATCTTGGTGACCTTGCTGTGTACTAAAAAATGCTAATCTGGTGTCTACCATATTATTTGCCAGTGTTTCCCCCAATCTGTTATTTGTCTCTATTTTGGATTTGTTTGTTTGTTTTTTGTATTTGGAAGTGTGTTCATTTGATGGTGATGTAGTAAGTCCTTTTCCTTTTTTATTTTCCTTTATGTTTTTTAAATTGCTTCTAATTGCCCTTTCCAAAGATTTAATAAATATTCAATTCCTTTTTAATGATTTGATTTTTTGTATATTTAAATCTTTAATACTCCTATAATTTATTCTGATGCATTAACAACTCTTTGGCTATAACCTTCTAGCCACTTCATTATATTTCCCCTTACATGGTACTAGGTATTGCATGGTAGAACTCAGAAGATTGCTAAAGTTATGATAGATTGCATATCCTTGTCTCCTTTATTTTAATGATCTGCTGCTTTGTTAAAGAAGAAAATTTACATTGGCCTATTCTATATTAAGTCATGCTGATTGGTATCTAATATGTTTCTGGCAAATTTCTTGCCACTTAAGTTTTAGATGGTTCTCTTTTAGACTTTTTATAAGCAAAAAGGTCCACAGGTCTGCAACTTCATATGTCTTAGCTTATTCAGAAACTTTTAACTTATTTTCTGGCACGTGTAATATCACCTTGACCTTCTGTCTTCCTTTGGGTTTGTGCTTGATCTACTAGCTTGTTGCCAGAAATGTCAACAGTCAATTTTCATTTAATTAATATCCTTATCAGGGTTGACATTCTATCGCCCTTATTTATAAGTCTATTAGTAAATTCCCCAGCAGTGTTCTTAAGGAAGAAAAAAGACCCACCAATTCTGTTACTTTTCTTGAAGTTTCATTTAGGTTCAAAATAAAATACCCATTTTATTTTTAGTAGAAATTTTACTTGTGGCAAAGTCAGCTTATAATTTCTTTGGTTGGAACTTGACTCAGGAGTTCAGGAAGTCAGGTGACTGCGTTTTGAATTGTTTCCAAGCAGCTGCATTTGATCGCAACCTGGGTGGCTGCTGTTCTGGCATTTCATCTCTACTGTATCAAACTAGGTTAGCGTTCATTGGTGGCTCTGCAGTGGAGACTTCTGACAAATCCTGTCATTTGCTTTCCCTAAAGTCAGACCCTTCTTTTAAACATGGTGAACCTTATATCTTTTGCTGGAAGATTTTAAACATGGTGAACCTTATATCTTTTGCTGGAAGATTTTTAACTTGAAAAAAAGTTACTGCGGTGTTGTTATATTCCATTCTTGCCTTTATTGGCAAAGTACCCTAGTCACTGAGCAATATCAGCTAGTATTCTGATAATGCCTTTGAGTTGGGGGGAGAGTTGTTTCAAATGATTGTATACTTTTTCCTCCTATTAACATCTAGCATATCTTGTGCTTTAATCATTAAAGCAATGTTCTATGCCCTGTTTCATATCATCTCACAACTACCCTGTGACATTCACTCCCATGCTTAAAACTTTTCAATAGCCATTTTCATTGCCTTCTTTTAGTTCCTCAAACCATCTATGCTTTCTGCTACCACAGGGCCTTTGAACATAGTGCTTCCTATTCCTGGAACATACTTCCTCTTTCTCCCCCCTCCTTTCACCAAGATAACGACTACTCGTTCATCAAATACAAGTTGAAGTATCACTTGCTCAAGACTAGGTCAGGTACTTCTGTTATATGCTCTGAAATGATCATTGTTTGTCTTCTAATCCTTATCCACTTATTTGTATGATTATTTAATGTTCAACTCTCCTTCTAGACTACAAATTCCGTGAGAAGAAGGACTAGCTGCATCTGGTTTGGCCCAACATTGTATCCTCTACATCTAGTACCATGGCTGGCACATGTGGGCGCTCAGATATTTGTTGAATAAATGAATGAATGGCTTCCAAATTATACAGATGAGAACTGAGGCCTAGAAATCTTAACTAGCTTGATCAAGGTCCTACAGCAACCAAGTAACAGAACTAGGATTTGAACCTAGGTCTTTCATTTCCTAGTTTTGTGATCTTTCTATTAAACATAGTTGCTTTATGCTTCTAAGTTGACCCTTTAAAATTTATCTTCCATCTTAAAGTTTGTTTGGTTCCTTGGAAGTGGGTAGGGTAACTCAGATCCACACCTTGAGTGTGACTGTAGCCTCAAAATAGATGGTAGGTATATGTCAGTGTGCCTACGTATAAGGGTGGGAAAAAGGAAATGGAAATCATCCTTTTTAAAGAATCTTTCCCTTTTAATCTGTTACAGTTTCAGAGGAGTAAACTGAGCAGTGGGAGGTATTACGAAGAGACTCATCAGATGTGGGCTGTGAGGTCTAAAGCGTATTACACTCAGTCTAGATATGATTACATGTTTGTAGTCCTGCATTGTCTTCTCATTAACTGTGAGATTTTGTGAAGGTCCCCTTTACCTCTCTGGAGTAAATTTCATCTCTAAAAATGGCGTGTGTGTGTGTGTGTGTGTGTGTGTGTGTGTTTGTGTTTGTATGTAGGGAGTCATTATAGAATTATTGGCAGAAATTCTGACTGCAAGTCACAAAAAGGCCCTGTTCCCTTTTCCCTCACATTTGTTGCTTAGTCAGCTAGAATGTGCTTGTTATTTGGGGATCTAAGATTGAAATGTATTCCTTTATGTAACCCAGCTCTTCCAAAGGTTTGGGACCACTCCCACCTGTCTTTGAATTACAGCAGTTTTGTAGAGCTCATTGCAGGCCATTTCTAATAAGGGAGGATTGAATCCTGGAATGTTTATTTCCAGTTAGCATAATGAAATGTTACTGCTTGGAGGGACTTTGAGAGCCAGTAAATATAGCCACTTATTTTATAAATAAAGAAGCTGTGGTTTGGAGAGAGAAAATGGAGAGCTAGGATGCATAACTGAAGACTTTGAAATTTACATCCAGTATTCTTTTCAGTATACCAGGTGGCTTATTTTATTCCACCCTTTATTTTCAGTACACTTAAAGAGATTTAAAAATTATCTCTAATGTAAGTAATATTTACATCTGGAAAAGTTAATGAAGTCTCGTTTTCTGTCTTCCTTTTCTGATAGAAATACCCTTTCTCTGATTGTAAAAATAATATATGCTTATTGTAACAAAATTCAATCCATTCTGAAGTACACTAAGTAGAAAATGAGGATTCTCCATGATATCAAACCCCTAGAAACAATCACTGTTAACTTGTTAATTTGGTTCATGATTTTTAGGCTCTTCTTTCTCTCATACTCTTGTATATATAATTACATCTATCTATCTATAAATATATCTCATTCGCTGTGATATATATGTACATATATATGCTATATATATTTTTTCATACATTGATCTTGAGTATATACCTTACATATTTATATACTCATTTATATATACATTTAAATTATATAAATGTGTATTTATATATAAACATATATATTTAAAAATTAGATTATGTTATACATACTGTTTGCATCCTATTTATTTTTCTGAGCAATATTTAAGGGACACATGGACACCTTCTCTTGTTAGTACATCTAATTTATTCTTTTTATTGGCTGGCTGGTAGTTCATTTTGTGACTGTACTTTACTTAAACAAGTCTCTCCTGTTGGATATTTATATTGTTTCCAGTCTTTCGGTATTTTACGAAATGCTGCAGTGAACATCCTTCTGCATGCATCTTTGCATATTTGTCTGTTTCTTCATAATAAATTTCTAGAAACCACACTTGACAGTAGTCATAGTATTTAGACACAAAATTGTATAAGTAAAGCAATATAGTTAGCTAATTCCTGTAGTAGGAAAGGAAGGAGATTTCAGACTGAGTGTGATTTCAGATACAAGGTCATTAAACACATGAATCTTTCCTTGGTCAAGCTTTGTGGTTTTGTAATCACAGTTTTGTAGAATCAGCTCAGCACAGCAAATTCCAGTTCAGTGAATCCCGCAAGTTCTTTCTAGTTGCTCTGTAAATAGTTGCTTCACTTGGCTCGAGTTCACTGTAAATGGATTTAATCAGGATAAGGACGCCTAGAGTTTAGGTTATTCCGTCTAGCCCACAATAGTTATTTTCCCTTCAGCTATTTAATGCAACTATCAGATGTTGGGAGGGAGTACCACTTATGTGTCAAACAGTGAGGTAAAGAGGAAAAATATTACTTCCCTGCTGAGAAATTGTGAGAAAACAAGCTCATGATGTCTCTGAATCTCTGAACTGACTTCTTGCCCAAGGGGATCACCAGGAAGAGAAGAGCCCCCTCTGGCTTGGGTTTTCTATTCCCTTTAGTTGCTTGAACTTTGCTCTCTCTGTATCACCTGTGATATAGCCAGTGCTTTCATAAGGCATTTAGTAGCTTTCTGACACTCCAAGCCCTAACACAGCTGATGTGGCCATGTCTAAATTGAAGGATTATTTCTTCTTCAGCATGAATCTAGAAACTCAGGGGATATGAGAGGGAGGAGAGCCATCAGAGGTCATCTGGTAGGGTGACCTCTTGCCTCTGGAATTCCTCTGACAAGAGCTCTGAGGGGTCATCATCTTTGAGTGGCTCCTCTTGGTCTTCAGAATAAAGTTTATGTTCCTAGGCTAGTGCTTAAACCCTCTGATAGATGACCTTTCCATCCATATTCCCTAGCTTCCCCAAATATGCCCTGTACTCCAGTCAGTCTTCACCTTCTCCTCTCTGTCTTGGCTTATGCCATTTTCTCTGTCTGTTAATGCCATTCTTCTGGCTTAAATGTCATCACTTCCACAATATCTTCCTTCGTGAACTACTGTGACATTTAAACTGTACTTTTTTTGGTGACACTAATACTTTTCTATTCTATATTGGAATTTTCTATGTATCTATCTTATATCTCCTACAAGAACCTAAACTCTTTGAGAGCAAGATTGGCATGACTATGACTATTCTTTGTGTTCCTCCAATATCCAGGATATTGCCTGATATTTGATAAGTATTTATTATGGAGATGGGTAGACACACTAACCCAGTCTTCAGCTGTAAATAAATGTATATATACGTATGCTTTCCCTTTCTGTTTCCACAACCTCCAAATGGTTATTAAGAAGTGCTCTCCCTCCCTTGATGTGCATTATCAATAGAGGAGGTGTTGTGGGAACCAGGGCAGATAGTCAGACTGTAAACATATCAGCCCTGGGGGAGAACTTAACAGGGTCATGAACGAGATGCGTAGTTCTCCTCTTTGTTCATCAGATTCTGGTGTTGCACACAGCAATCTGGCATGGCTGGAAGTCATATTCTGGGAGGGAGATTCCCATCCTTGGGCTTTGGGGCTCTTAAGCCGAATTTTTAGGGAAGCATCAGTTCACCCTTGCTGCAGTCAGTAGCCAGTCACAATACGATAGCATCTTGAGTTGGCTCCAGCTACATGCTCTTAACTCAGCCTTTATGGTTGGGGGTAGTAGCATCAGCCCCTCTCCTAGAGTGATTAGCAGGCTAGAGTCCAAGCCTTATGGTTGTAGCTATATGACCTAGCACGCTATTGGCAGGATTTGCCACATCAGCATTCAGGCTGGGGAAGCTGGCATGATTGGGGGACTGGGGTCTAAGACTTGCCATCATTGACCAGGATTAATTGACTTAAGCAATAGGCCACTGATGAGTTTCCATGGAACTTTTCAGAAAGCTGACTTCTTTCCTAGGAGGCCTGCCTTCCAAGGACAAGTCTTGGGCATGTTAAACCTCTGTCTCAAGGGAAATTGTAGCAGTACAGAGAAGAGAGATAGGTAGGTAGCTGGGGAGTTTGTATTTGAGCCAAGATTCAACACCCCAGCCTTCCTGTCCTGTCCCTCCAGTCTTACACACTCAGAGCCCAGGTTTGAATGCAGATGTTTTTATTCCACATCCACTGTTCTTTGCAACATCCTTCAGCTCTTCATATATTTTTATCAGGAACGATTTTAGAGCCTCTGGGTGTTGGGTATAGTATGTATAAAGGGATTATTCTTTTTGGCAACAGCAGCTTTGCCTAAGTAATTCCAAAATAAAGTTAAGATTTACTCTAGGCTCAGGAAGTTACCCTGCCCTCTCTGTTGGCTGTGAGGGAATCTTAAAGACATATGAACACTTTATTCATTTTACTCCATGTTAGAACTTCAATTTTATCACCTCTTTCAGTTTTCTTTTAGAAGTATCAATTCTTGTTTTAAATTATGAATTAAAAATTTGTATGTTCCAGGCTACACATCTTGTGGATTTTCACTTTTATTGCCCTTGTTGTTTTACTTTCTGCCATTCCTGGATGATCACTCATAAATTCGCCAAACTGCGTGTCACGAGAATAAGTAAGTTCAGCCCTCCCTATCTGCAGATTCTGGGTCAAATTCCGTCAGCAGTTGGTTGAATCTGTGGATGCACCTGAGGATATGGAGGGCCAATCGGACTATGCCATTTTTACGTAAGGGACCAGAGCACCCACACCTTTGGTACTGTGGGGCCCGGAACCAATCCGCGAGGGATCCTGAGGGAAGACTGTTCTCCCGTCAGCCTGGGGCAGAGAGTTACACAACTGAGCCCGAACTAACCTGCACGCTGGCTGCCATTCTGAAACGGAAATACCTGCACGTCTTTCAAACGTGTGGAATTGTGTGAGAAGGTGCCCAGAGCCATGCTCTTCGTTGAAGCAATATTTTTGACCCATAAAGAGTGAAAGCATCTCCCTGAACCTCTGTGATTTCACTGAGGCCAGTTTCTACGATTTTTACCCAGACCGTAGACTTATGGGGCAAAACTACCTTGGGAATACAACCTAAGAAAAACCACCTTTGTTTACACTGTCTTTTAGCTTTGAATCTCTTTTCCTGAGATCTTTGCCTGTTAAAATCTTAGTATTACTCTTCTCATCCTCTCTATTACTAAAAAAATATATAATTAGTAGCTAGTAAACACTTATGGGCCATTTTGGTGTCAAGAGATGTACATGCACACCCTGATTCATTTATTTATTTATTTGTTTGTTTTTAACATCTTTATTGGAGTATAATTGCTTTACAGTGGTGTGCTAGTTTCTGCTTTACAACAAAGTGAATCAGCTCTACATGTACATATATCCCCATATCCCCTCCCTCTTGTGTCTCCCTCCCACCCTCCCTATCCCACCCCTCTAGGTGGTCACAAAGCACCGAGCTGATCTCCCTGTGCCATGTGGCTGCTTCCCACTAGCCATCTATTTTACATTTGGTACACCTTCTTCCTTTACTGGTTTATTTTCCATTGCCTATTCTGTGCTTGCACTGTGGACCAGCAAACAAGGAAGATATGGTCTCAGTGCTCATGGTGCTTACATTCTAGTAGGGAAGGTAATAGAAAGTAAACAAACCACGAGATAACGTCAGAATAGTGAGTGTCGTGAAGAATGTGAGACAGAGCAATGTGATAGAGGGTGACTGGCAGTGTGCGGTGATGGGGCAGCTTTTAGATAGAGTTACCTCAGAAGGCCTTTCTAAAGAGAGAAGAAGGAGCCAGCTATGCGAAGAGCTAGAATTTCAAAGCCAAAGGCCTGAGGCAGGAGTGAGCCTCATAACAACCCCCTGAAATTACTAGATCTGTCTGTGTGACTTGGTGAAGGAACTTAATCTCTCTGAGTCCCTGTTTCCTTATTTTGCAAAGGCAGATTGTTTAGCTCATTCATAATATTTTCCTTGAGTGCTTGCTACGTGCCAGGTACTCTTTAGACTCGGGATGTATTACTGCCCTCATGGAGCTCATGTTCAAGCTTAGGTAATGTAAGTGCCTTGAGGAAAATGAAAGCAGAGCAAGGAGACGGAGAGTGAAGGTGGGAGATGGAGTATTAGGAGAGTCAGGGAGAGCCTCTCTGTGGAAGTGACACTTGAGTAGAAACACTGTTGAGGAGAGGGAGAGAAGCAGGCCACATGGCTATCTGCGGGGTGGGGGAGCATTTCAGGTGGAAAGAACGAGTATCAAAGGCTGTAAGGTTGGAAGGAGCTTGGAATGTTCAAGGTACAGTGAAGGAGTTGTGTGTGGTTGGACTTACGGTCAGAGAGGAAGCAAGAAACGAGATCATGGAGGACCAGGTCATTCTAAGTGTGATGAAAAGCCTCTGCAGGGTTTGGAGTACGGACGTTTGGGGAGTAATGTTATTTACAGTGGTGTTGGGAGAATTGAGAGGTAAGGTGATATAGAGCCTAACACAGTGCCTGATACATAGTAAGTGCTAAAAGACCTCTTGTTTCCTTTCTTCCGTAGTCACCCCTCAATGTTTCCTTCCCTGTTCCCTTCCTTCCTCCCTCCTTTGTACGCCTGTACTTTTCAAATATATCTCGGAATAAAATGCTTTAATTTGCTGTTATCTGTTTCTTTGTCATCTTCATGCCACACTATAAGTTTCTTGAGGACAGAAATGTGCCTCTTATTTCTTTGTAATAGCTATATCACCCTAGTGCCTGGAAAATTGGTGGAACGCAACAAAATGTATTGAATTGGCATTCAAAAATTCTGCTCTACAGGGAATGGCAATGGTGCCTGGGAGTTAAGATGTATGTTTGGACTGGTAAGACCTTCTTGTTTGCACTGGAGTGTCCTGAGTTTGGTCACAGCAAAAACACCAGGAAGGCTGCAGCAGTATCGTTGTTCATGAAACAGCTTGCCAGTAGTTTGGACCCAGGTCCCAGTTCCAGTGGGGTTTGGGCAAGTCACTTACTCATCTGTACAACTGAGATGAATATCCACAGGATTATTGGGGTATTGAATGAGATCGTGTGTATAAAGCTCTAAGTATAGTAGACAGCTCTGAGTGATCAATAAATATTCTTATCTAATATTGAAGGTGCTGTCCTGATATCCTGCCCTTCCCCCAAGACAGACCAATTCCAGAGTCAGCCTGGAAGCTGTAGAGAAGGGGGAGGGGTTTATCCCTCCCTAGCTGAAGTGGGACGGACATTCTACCTCCTTAGTTATAATTATGATAAGCCTGTTGCAGGGCAAAAAGTCAAATAATTTAGTGCTGGCTCCTGCTGTTTGACCTTGTCTACCTATTTGTGCCAGATTTACATTAGCTCTTTGAAAGCAAAGAACTTCTTTCATTTATCCTGATGACAAAGAGGAAAGTAGCTTGCCTAAATTCACACCTCTAATAAGTGGCAGAGTAGGCTTTGAATAAAAGCCTGGCTCATTCTGGAGCTCGAGGGAATGGAAGAAAGCATGCTCTCCTAAGAGGCAGGAAACAGGATCTGGGGACTCTACCACTTACCTTGTCACCTGGGGGAAATGCACATAACCTCTCTCAGGAGGACTAACCACCTTCTTGATCCCCAGTCCAATGCCCTTTCCCTTGACCTTCTCCGGTTTCATTTTCCACATGTACCAGTCGAAGGTATAGTAATAGTCTCTGACTCTGTACTGCATTTTTTTATACCTAAGGGTTGATGCACGTGCCTCAGAGTCTTATAGCTGACCTGGTTCTGTCAGGTGACCTTTCTGCTGAGAGATCTGTGTGATTATTCCTAGGCACCAATCTCTACCAATACTTTATAAAGCCACTTAACATTGCAAAATAGTCACTAGAGTGTGTTTAGTTCAGCTGGGGAGATAACCTTACATTTCCAAATCCTTTGCTCTCCTTCTAAGTCCTCTATATACCCTTCCTCCAGCCTTGCTGTTTTCTTTCATCAGCTAACTTCTGCTTTTAGTCCCATCTGTTCTTCCTTTTGTTCGTTTTATCTCCAGTGGGGACAGGAAGGAAGGAAAACATACACCTGAAATACAGACTTGTTGTCTGGGAGAGATCAGAGGATTATTTCTTTCTTTTGTCTTCTTTTCCTTAACAGCATGATCAAATCTTGGTTTTTTGCTGTTGACTTTTCCAGGCTGCCAATTACAAGGTTGGATAATGAGCATTTAGTGTCCTGGTGATTAAGACCTCCCCCACCTCGCAGGTCATTGCCACCTGAATTAATTGGCACTTTCTCAGCTGGAGTTCAGTTCTCACATGTCTTACCTACAAAGAATGGCATTCAGAGATCTCTGTAATCCATCACCATGCAGTTTTCCCAGCCCTTCCTCAATCTAACTATACCACTCATCTCTTGACTGAGCGATTTACCCTCTGTCACTCTCTTGCTATGTGATTTGCATCACCATGGAGTCTGTTCCTTTCTTCCCCCTCTGCCTGGAATGGTGTGGTTGCCACTGCAGAGTCAGGAGACGGTCTGTATTGAAATCATTGCTACCAGCTCTGCAACACTAGTTGTTTAAGCCCAGCTTTCTCACCTGTAAAAGGATATGGTAGTCGCTTACTCACTTTATTGGATAGTTGTGAGGATGATATAAGGTAGTGTAAAGGGTTTAGCAGAGTACCCAGCCCATAATAGTAAATGCTCACTAACTGTTAGCTCTGTAATTTCCCACTTAAACCTATTCAAATCTCACTGCTTCTTCAGGGCCGCCAGTCAAAATACACTCTCACTTCCTACACCAGAAGTCTTTTTTGACTATCTTCTAGTCCAAGGGGACCTCTTTCTCCTAGCGGTCTTATTTTAGGACTTGTATAGAATTATTTGGTGGATCTGAGATTATGTTCAAAGTCCCCACTACAGGTGAAATGCTCTTGGAGGCAGAGACCTGAGCCTCTGGCAGAGCCAAGGCACATCTCTGTAGGATGGAACTGTCTGTCATCTCCTCCCCCTGAGTTAAGGGACTTTCATTCTGTTGACATTAGGTTCTTGAGTATTCTACTGATCTAATGAGTGGTCATTTCTCACTGTGTCAAGAAGCTGGTATCCTGGATGTGTTGCTTCCAAGAGAGTAGACGGTTCAGACTGCTAAGGCTGCCACCTGGAGTTTGGTTTAAGTCAAGGGTCAGGCTATTTGGCAAGCATTGGTAAGGCCTGTTTTGGGCCACTAAGGTCATTTAACTTTGGCATGCTACCATACAGGACGTTTTGAAAGAACCTTTAGTGTAAATCACAGTATCATCTATGTGCATCTGCAGTTCAGGTTTACAAAGAGAAATTTGGCTCCTGATTTCTAGTAGCAGTATTATCAGACTTTTTTAACTGCAAGAAATTTCACATATATTTTACTTAACAAATACCTATAATTAGGTCAGAATTCAGAAAAGTGGGCTTCTATTTGCATAGAATGACATTAATTCTGCATTCTCTCCTAACAAGGTTGAAAGAGAGGATTAATCACTTATTCATGCAAAACCAACTCACATGAATCATTTATTTATCTTGTTCTGCTAATTTTGCAGAGCTCATTTTTATATGCCTGAGGTTGCAGATAAAGTGAAAACTCAGAAGGTGATTTACCCTCTACAATAAAGACATAATGGCCATGTAAACAGGATGTTTCCTATAGGAAATCAATGGGTAACCATGGAAATGACTCTACAATGGGAAATTCTATTTCCTTATGAACGAATCATCAGAAAGATCAATTGTAAGATGAAGGAGCTTTGCCTGGGCCTATACCTCTCACAAAGGCTCTCAGTCTGTGCAAAGGAGAAAACATGCACATCAGTGCTCGTCAGGAGTTATCTTAAGCTATGTTGAGAACGAACGTCATTTTTACTTTCTGAAGTTTAGGCTGGAATTTCTTGAGCACTCTTCTTAGAGGTCTAGCTAAGAAACTTACATCTAATGACAAGAATGGTCCAGAGTATAGGATGCTTGAACTCTTGACCCAGCCTAACTTCAAGCAGCAGTGAGATCTTCGACAAGATCTTCGGACCTCAGTTTCTTCGTCTGTAAAATGAGTGAATGGGACTAGCACAGGGATGGCAAGAATGTTGTTTGTGTATTGTCATCTCCGTTTCCCTTCCTTGGAAGATATTCCTAATCAATTATGGAACTCCTTCTCACTGAGCCTAGACAGGGTCTCAGAATCCTTATTAATACATTTCTCCAGGCAGCTGCCTCCTACATGTCAGAGTTGTCATGTGGAAGACATCCATTTGCGTCTATTTGACCTTTAAGGCTCATGTAGCCCTGACATTTGCAAACTAACTACAAGTACAAAATGTCTGTTCATGTCCTTTCAGTTACACTTGAACACAAAATCCAAGTAACAACAATTAGAAATAATAATTATATTGTCTGTATTAAGCCCCAGGAATTGTTGGATCTCAGTAATGAATCAAATATCACTTCAATGAAAAAGGTACTTTTGAATCACTTATTGATAAAAGTGAAATGGTGTTTGTAGCACTTGGCAGCTGTCCATTTTTATTATCAGCTCAGAGACACAACTTAAATAGCAAGTTTGTTTGCTGTTTGCACGCCTACTCCTTTGTGAACAGTAGAGGGCAGCACAGTTATTTTCAAGTGTCTTCATGATGGGGAGCCATTTGCGTGTGTACATCAGCATTGTACAGAATGGATCCATAGATATGGGCTGTGGTGGGTTGCAGTGGAAGAGTAAAGAGTATATTCACATGTCAGAAGAGCCACCTTAATCGAATCTCCTAGATTCGAATTGTCCTCTTTAAGGCTTTCAGAAATTACCATTACCCTCCTTGTAGGGTGTTTACATGTTTTAGCATTTCATATTGATTCTTTTTATTTTAGTCTTGCTGGTGTTTTTTTTCCTCTTATTGCTTGTCTCATGTGAGAGGCAGTTTTATTTAGGCCAAAAGAGCACAGCTCTTGGCTTCTGAAGGTGTAGACTTGATTCCCAGCTCTCTCTTGCGGGATCTGTGACTTTGAGCCACTCAGCCTCTCAGAGGATCAGGATTCTCCATTGTTAAGCAGAGACAGAAATGCAAAATCTTTCCTACCATCTCCTTGTTGTAAATATCAAATACAATCAGTACATGTGAAAGCCTTCTTCTTCTTTTTTTTTTTTTTTGCGGTACCTGGGCCTCTCACTGTTGTGGCCTCTCCCGTTGCGTAGCACAGGCTCCGGACGCGCAGGCTCAGCGGCCATGGCTCACGGGCCCAGCCGCTCCGTGGCATGTGGGATCCTTCCGGACCCAGGCACGAACCCGGGTTCCCTGCATCTGCAGGCGGACTCTCAACCACTGCGCCACCAGGGAAGCACTGAAAACATTCTTAAATATAGGCTTTAAAAATAATTATTAATCTCTCATGTGTTATCATTGTTAACATGAACTTAGCTTTTAATTCAAATGGATTATAAACATAATTTTTAGAATTTCTTTTTGAATTATAGGATGGCACCTATAAATGGGTAGTCTTGGCAGCAAGGCATACTGGGGCATCCTCGGCATGGAGGGAGCAGGATGGCAGGAACTGGTGTGGCTGTAAGGGCCGAGTCCTGAAAGGGTGTGCCAAGGATGCACAGGTTATTGTGAATGTTTACCTTATCCTGAATAAAGGCTCATATTGATATCTCAAACCTATCGCACCTAACATCTCTTTCCAACAGATATTTGGTAATGCCCACTTTACTTTCAAAGATAACACAATTCATAGGTAGTAAAATCTACTACACATATCATTTCACACAGAAATAAATTAATATAATTTTAATGAAAAGGGCTAGCAAGTATAATTTAAAATGACAATAATCCCATTGGACGTCCTAGGTATTTTTCCATATTGAGTGACAAGCAGTTTAATAACACAACTGCTGACATCCGGCGCTGCTAATGAGATATTTCTTTAATTCTAGGACTGAGTAGCTTGAGCAGGTCAAAGAAGAGGCAATGTCTTCAGGCATTTTGGTGCATAATGAAGTTTAATAAAATCTTTACTTTTAGGAGTGGCGGCTGTGCTTCCCCTGATAATTCATGAGAATAACAAATTGCGACAATAAGGCTGAGAAGCTGACGGTTTGTGCAGCATTAATTTTAGTTTACTGTCTCATTGCATTTTTTGTCAGTAGCCTCATTTCCTCTCATTTGCACACTTAGCAATGAGTTTAACACCTTTATAATGGATTACATGCCCGGTGATGAAAGAAAAACCAGACATTTTCTCCCCCATACACTTGTGTTTAATACGTCTAAATTATACCTCAAGATCTACCTTTGGCGGCCACCCTTTATGAGCTCTAAGCATGCAACAAGATCTGAGTTATGAGTCTGACTAGGTGGAGTTTTAAATCAATGCCAAAGCATTGTATGTGAAAATCTTTGGATAACAGTTAGGACTTCATCTGATGGAAATGTTTCCCTGGGGGTTTCAAATCTGAAAATTATTCTTCCACATATGAGTTATACATGTGTCTATTTCCCTGGAGGACTTGTACTATGCATGTTATCTGTCTATCACCCTTTGCACTTAGATTTTCATCTAAAAAGTCACTCATTCTTTCACATGTTTATCAAACATACAATTATCTAAAGGTCTGCTGTCTTTGAGACCTTCACAGACGTGTTCAGAAGATAGACAGGTATGTAAACAAATAAAATGCTCTTTAGTAAGAGATACAAAAATTGGAGCACAAAGAAAGAATAATAAACTCTCCTGAGAGGTTGGAGAAGTGGTAATTTTGGAGCTCCATCAGGGAGAACAGTGGGGCATTGGCATGGAGGAAGAGGGGAAGGGCTTTCCTGACAGGGGGCACAGCTTGGATTAAAGCAAGTGGAACATGGTGATGCCCTTTAGAAGGCCTGTGGAGTGCAGAGATAATTTACATTGTACAGCTGTGAGGCTGCTTTATCATATTAGGTTTGTGTAAAGGCAAAGGCTGTCTTGTTCATGATGTGGAATGTCTTCCATGCTTTATGTTTGCTGTTTCTCAAACGTGCTATTCAAACCCATGCCTTTTTTCTCATGGTTCTTTCTGCCTAGAATATCTCCTACTCATCTTTTGGGGCTTAACTCCCCTGTAAAAACTTCTTCCCACTTTCTTGGCAGAAATTATTGCTCTCTATTCCATGTTCAATTTGCTGATGTTGCTATGCAGTTACCATATAGCTCATTGTTTATGATGAGTTTTTCCTTGCTAACTTCTTCAACTTAGCAATTGTGAGTTCTGCAAGTGTTAAGACTGTATACTGTTTCCTTTTCGTATTCTTACTGTCTATCATACTGCTTGTCAAACAGTGTGCTCAAAAAATGTAGAATGAATATAAGAATGTCCACTAATGCTCCAAACAGAATACTTTTTAGAGGAGAAGCAGCTTGGTGCAGTGGGAAGAGGTCTGACAAGGATACTGGAAACTGAAATCTAACTTCACGTTGCTTCTTGGTGCTAATCAGCTGTCTGCCAAGAGGCCTGCCCTTTAACCTTCTGAGGCTTCCTTTACGCTCACATGGATAGAGCAATACCTTATCAGCATAAAGCCAGCAGAAGTGAAATGATCTCTTGAAGTTCCTTCTAACTCTAACAGCTGTGATTTTAAGACATATCTGATGAGTTGACTTTATATTTACTCACATTTTCTTCATTTTCCTTTGAAGTGGCAGGAGATTTTATTATTTACCTGCTTAACTGTTCTTATCAATGATACATGGAGGTTTTTTTTTTTTCAGTAGGTATTAGTGAAGGGAGCTGGAATCCTAGGTTTGTGCTCTGAAATAGTCATAGGGTTAGAAGGGATGTGGGATCGTCTTTAGAATATCTCACTGTCTCTAGGCAGTTCTCAAACTATGATCTTATGCAAAAGCAATCGTATGTTGTTTTCTCTGCACTGTTGTTTAAACATTGTATGTCCAAGAACTTCCTTTTTGAGTTGAATTTTTAATGAATTGATTAGCAGACAGATGACCAAAATCTAGGAAAGTGAGAATAAATCATTTGATAAGTATTCACAACCAAAGTCCTTTGAAATTCACAGGCTAAAGGAAATAACTCAGGAATTCTTTTTCATCTGATTTTCATTATTAGGAAAACGTGTTTAAACAAGTATCTCAGGTAAGAAGAGATGATTTTTTAAAACGTGCAATTCATCAATGAAGTATTAAAACAAAGCAAATATTTAAGATACTGCTTTCCAATATGTACATCAGTAATGTTATCTAGCTGTTCTGATATCTGGGCAGATTATGACTCTGTTCTTCCCTTGAAATGCATTTTATTATTAAGTGGTATCATGAACAGAGCCCTGTAGTAATTAACATATACACTAATGATACAGTTTCCTATCAGGGGTCATGGGTATTTGAAAGAGGCAATGGTGATGAGAGGGTGAGAATGGGACCTGTGGCTTCAGGGCATTTAGGTGTTATTCAGAACTTTGGAGAAGGTGATGGGCAGTGAGGATAGCAGGTCAGAGCCCACAGAGGGCTGACTGGGCAGGAGGGCTGAGGAGACCATCTTTGGTTTCACTGCATTCAGTGGTATATGGCAGGTTAACCTGACTGAAAAACTATTGGTGTCTTTGTTTTTTTTTCTGGTTTCATTGAGAAATAATTGACAGACATCACTGTATAAATTTAAGACATATAACTGATGGTTTGATTTAAATATACTGTGAAATTATTATTGCAACAGCTTCAGCTGACATCCATCCTCTCATATAGGAAAGAAAGCAAAGAAAGAAGAAAGCAAAAAAATTTTCTCCTTATTATGAGAACTCTTAGGATTTTCTCTCTTAACAACATTCCTATACATTATACAGCACTTTTAACTATAATCATCATGTTATATATTACATCCCGAGTACTTATTTATCTTATAACTGAAACTTTGTACCTTTTGACCACCTTCCTCCAATTCCCCCTCCCCCCCACCCTCCTCCTGTCATAACCACATGTCTGATCTCTTTTTCTATGAGGTTGGGGTTTTTGTTTTTGTTTTTTTAGACCCTACATATAAATGAGATCATACAGTATTTTCCTCTCTGACTTATTTCACTTAGCATAATATCTTCGTGGTCCATCCACGTTATTGCAAGTAGTAGGATTTCATCATTTTTGTGACTGAATAATATTCCATTGTGTATTTATACCAAAATTTCTTTATCCATTCATCCATCATTGGACACTTAGGTTGTTTCCATGCCTTGGCTATTGTAAATAATGCTGCTATGAATGTGGGGTGCAGATATCTTTTCAAGTTAGTGTTTTTGTTTCCTTTGGTTATATTCCCAGAAGTGGAATTCCTGGATCATATGGTAGCTCTATTTTTAATTTTTTGAGGAACCTCCAAACTGTTTTCCACAGTGACTATGCCAATTTACATTCCCACCAACAGTGCACAGGGTTCCCTTTTCTCCAGATCCACGCCAGCATTTATTTTCTCTTGTCTTTTTGATGGTGGCCATTCTAACAGGTGTGAGGTGATATCTTATTGTGGTTTCCATTTGCATTTCCCTAATGACTAGTGACGTTAAGCATCTTTTCATGTACCTGCTAGCCTTTTGTGTATCTTCTCTAGAAAAATGTCTATTTATTACCTTTGCCCATTTTTCAATTGGGTTATTTGTGGTGGGTTTTTTTTTTTTTCCTGTTGATTTGATTAAGTTCTTCATTATTTTGGATATTAACCCCTTATCAGACATACGGTTTGTAAATATTTTTCCCATTCTGTAGGTTGTCTTTTCACTTTGTTGATCGTTTCTTTTGCTGTACAGAAGCTTTTTAGTTTGACATAGTCACACTTGTTTATTTTTGATTCTGTTGCTTATGCTTTAGGTATCATATCCCAAAAATCATTTTCAAGGCCCATGTCAAGGAACTTTATTCCTATGTTTTCTCTTAATAATTTTGTGGTTTCAGAACTTATATATTTAAGCCTTTAATTCATTTCAAGTTAATTTTTGTGAGTGGTGTAAGCTAAAGGTCCAGTTTCATTATTTTACATGTGAATATCCAATTATTCCAGTACCATTTATCAAAGAGACTGTCTTTTCTCCAGTGAATATTCTTGTCTCCTTGTCAGATATTAGTTGACCGTATATGCTTAGGTTTATTTCTGGGCTCTCGATTCTGTTCCATTGGTCTATCTTGGCTGTTTTTATGCCAGTACCATACTGTTTTTATTACCATAGCTTTATAGTATATCTTGAAATCAAGAAGTATGATGCCTCACGCTTTGTTCTTCTTTCTTAGGATTGCTTTAGCTATTCAGAGTCTTTTCTGATTTCACATAAGTTTTAGGAGGGTTTTTTCTACTTCTATAAAAAATGCCATTGGAATCTTGATAGGGATTTTATTGGATCTTTAGATGGCTTTCAGTAGTATTGAAATTTTAACAATATTAATTCTTCCAATCCATGAACACAGGATACTTTCCACTTTTTTCTGTCCCTTTCGATTTCTTCCATTGGTGTCTTATACTTTTCAGAGTAGTGATCTTTCACCTCTTTAGTTAAATTTATTCCTAAGTATTTTACTGTTTCTGAATGCTGTTGTAAATGGGATCAGTTTCTTTTTTCTTTTTCAGAAAATTCATTGTTAGTGAATAGAAATGCTACAGAGTTTTCTATGTTAGTTTTGTATCCTACAACTTCACTGAGTTGATTAGCTCTAACAGTTTTTTGATTGAGTCTTTAAGATTTTCTGTATATATAATCATGTCATCTGCAAATAGAGACAATTTTACTTTTTCCTTTCCAATTCTTTTACCTTTTATTTCTTTTTCTTGCCTGATTGCTCTAGCTAGGACTTCTAGTACTATGTTGAACAGTAGGGGTAAGAGTGGGTCCCCTTACCTTATTCCAGATCTTAGAGGAAGACCTTTCAAAGTTTCACTATTGAGTATGATGTTAGCTGATTCTCTAACCCTTCTAATACAATATCTCTTGGTTCCTGTGGTACAGGGGGTGCTTCAGCCTCACCTCTGCGTTCTAGGATTCTCTCAGTGGTGTCATGTTCTTGAAGAGTTGTTAGTTCTTTTTGTGAGGGGGACAAAAGTCAAGGACACCTATGTCACCACCTATGGTGATGTTATGCCCCACTACTCATGTCTTGAATGAGAGAGACCTGTCTTTTTTCTTATTTCCTCTCCCTCTCAAAAGAGAGTAGCTAAGTCACAGACCTTGGTATTCCCTTGCCCCAGGGGAGAGTTTAGAAGTTTTTGTTTTGGATATTCCACTGTTCTATAAGAGATAAAGAAGGCTGGGCTCCCTCACCTCCACTGGGCTTCTAGGCTTTACCACCCTGCCCCCCTGCTCAACTAACCCCTCATGACCTGGGCCAGGGTCTAGCTAGAGTTACCCTCAGCTGGCTCTGATCTTTTCATATGTGTAATTAAAAATATTTCAGGGGCTTCCCTGGTGGTGTAGTGGTTGAGAGTCCGCCTGCCGATGCAGGGGACATGGGTTCGTGCCCCAGTCCGGGAAGATCCCACATGCCGTGGAGTGGCTGGACCCGTGAGCCATGGCTGCTGAGCCTGCGCGTCCAGAGCCTGTGCTCCTCAACGGGAGAGGCCACAACAGTGAGAGGCCCATGTACCGCAAAAAAAAAGAGAAGAATTTCAACATTTTTATGATTAAAAAGCGATACATTATTATTTTAGAAAATGTGGGAGATAGAGACCAGGAAGTATAAACAAGAAAGTAAAAGCCATCCCAAATCCTACTGCTCAGAAGTAACCACTGCTAATATTCTATGCATTTTAACATAATTGAGATCATAGTTTGTATACAACGTTTTTCACTGAACATTAAATCATAAGCACCTATTAAGCCTTTAAAAATGCTTCTTAAGTATTTTTTAAATAGCTGCTTTACATGAAAGAATATCCAGAGTTTATATAACATATCTCCTATTGTTGCATATTTAGGTTGTTTTAAGGTATTCCTGTGTATATATTCTGTCAAGAAGAATGGTTTTCCACTTAAAGTTTCTTCTACTCACTAGATTATAGTAGAAGGATAATCTCCTAAAATATAATTATCACGTTGAAGGATAGGAATATTTTTAGGACTCCTGATACATAATATTTTCATAGAACTGTTGTGGTGCTGTATCCTATTTAACCTTTTGAGTCTCTTCTTCCCACACTTTGCAGATAACATGCAAGATATACTGACACCATAGGAATGACTTTGGTCCTCTACTCTAAGCCTTTGGTGCCAAACAGCCAATCAATGAGGGCCTTTGGCATTGATTTAGACCTTGAGATAAGAATAAGAGGTGAAAGGTATAGTTGTGTGTTATAGAAGTTTATAATCCAACTGAGATAACAAATGAGGCATATGGAAAAATTAACAAATAATTTAAAACAGAATCTCTGTAATCTTTCTTTGTAAGCCACCTCTCACATTTGGAATCTGAGGTCTCTACAATATAGGGTCTCTATTATTAGTATGATCCCTGAGCTGAGCCTGGGCCTCCGACTGCTCTGGGTTTCCAGGGCAGGAATTTATTATCCTTTCTTCTCAATGAATGGCATCTTGATACACTAACAGTTTCTAATCCCCACCATCTTCTCCTGGATAATCACAGTAATGATGATGATGCCTAATATTTACTGCGCATTTACCGTGTGCCAGGCATAGTTAAAATCTTTATGTCCATTATCTCATTTTATCAGGCCAAAACCCTGGTGAAGTGATAGTATTATTTCTATTTTATGAATGATAAAACTTGGACTTAGAGTGGTTAAGAGGTTTCCCCAAAGTTACACAATAGGGACAGATCTATTATAACATCCCAGGTCTGTCAGTCCAGGGCCCATTGTGCTGAACACAATGTCATACAGCCTCTCTTATTGGAAGGGCTGAGAGGCTGAGCTGTTACTGGGAAATGTTCCTAGCGAGACCCTCTAGCTAGAGCCCAGCTGCTCTCCACAAAGGCAGCTCCAGACAAACGATTTTCCTATTGCTTGTGGCCTCGGCCTCAGGAGCGGTTCTCCTTGGTGTCTCTCCATGGGGGTGTTACTGGTTGACGTTGCTCCCAGGGGACTCTCCTGTCAGGGCAGTCTCATAGACTCTTTGATGTCTATTGGAGTCTGGCTTTCTGGGCCCTCAACTGCATATTTGAGTGTACTCTTAGCATCACCTCAGAGGAGCATCTTACAGCACTGCACCCACAGCTCTGCGTCAGTTCACAACCCTTGGGAGGAATGAAGGAAGCCACAAAGGCCCCTGTCCTCCAGGCCTGAGTGCCCGGACCCTTGGCTCATGGTGAGCACTTGGTTTTCCCCAGGATGCAGAATTTTCTACAGAATTGCAAAGTTTTAGAATATTAGAGACCCTATTGTTCTCTCCTTGCAGTATTAAAATTCAGTCCTCTTAGATTTGACAATAGCCCCAAATTCCTCTTCTGGTGCCCTCCCTGTGGGCTTGCAGCACTTATGGAAATCAAGCCTCAGGAATATTTTCCCAAGCTAGATAGGCAAACTCAACTCTTGCCTGGATCCCATGTAGGAGGTACTAGGTATAAGCTTTATAGGAACTCAAAGAAAATGCCCATAAAGGCTGTAGTGACCAGGGAAAATTCCTTGTCAGAGGTGAAAGCAGAGGTGAGTTTTGAAAATGGCTAAGATTAAAACAGCTGAGCTGTTCTGGGAGGACGTTCTGAGTGGGAGGACTCCCATGCGAGATGTCAGGATAGAAGAAACTGTATTTACCAGAATGTGAGAAAGCGGGGCTGACGGCAGATCCCTGCTATGGGCACAGAAATTATTTAACCTTCTCTTTTGTTGCGTACACCCCACAGCTGCTCTATGTAATGCACTATTTACAAGACCAATGCTGAGCATCTCCAGGTGCGACAGCTCTTACATTAGCTGCTTTTCCTAGGCAGGTCTTGGTAGCCCCCTCTGAATGTTTCCTTTGCAGGAAGGCTAGCTAGCTGCATACTCAGTACTTTCTAGTTGTTACTGAGGCAGGTGTTTAGGTTTTTCCTTCTTGTGATTTTGTTGTTGGTGGTTGCAGATATCAGAAATTCAAAATAGCTCAAATATCAAGGAGAATGTATTGGTTTGTGTAACCAACTGAAAAGTTCAGCTTGGGTTTCAGGAGTGGCTTGATTAAGGAGCTCAAAGTTCCCTTGTTTTTATCTTGCAACTCTTCATCCCTCTGTGTGGTCTACTCAGAGTCTGGCCATGTTGATGGCCCTGGAAGCTTCAGCCATTCTTCCTTATGGGTCCAAAAAGAACTTTTTCTTCCAGTCAGTTAGAAAAAGTGTCGTGGGTCTGAGTCTCACTGGAATGAATTGTATCTGTGGCCCAACTCGAAACCACTTACTGGGGCAAAGGAGATAAAGTACTCCGATTCGTCAAGCCTTAGTCATAATCTCACCCTTGAAGGTAGAGTTGAAGTACATTCACCCCAACCATACATACCGAGAGTAGACCAAGTGTGGTTCCCAAAAGGAAAATTGGGGTGATGTTAACGTAAAGAAGAAAGTATATGCTAAGTGGTAAAAACAAAAGACCATCCTCTACTCTAGTGAATCTCTGAATCCCCAAATATTAGGCTGAAGAGTTTCACTGGCCCAAAGGATTAGGTGCTTTCTTTGGAGGGCACTTTAGTTCTGCCTGGATTACCTGGAAGGCCATATAGCCACGCTGCTCCTCAAGGGATATGCCTGCCTCACATGGCCATTGTAGACATCCTGGAACTCAGTGAGAAGGTTGAAGAGTCGCTTTGATCTCAACTGAGAGGAAGTGAGGAATACTCTGGATGTGCATTGGATCTTGTGAGAAGGAAAAGAGGATGAGTTTATAATCTGACTTGACTTTGTTGGAAGTGAACAAGGAAAGCTGCTTAACTCAACCTTTCAGAGCATTTTTGTCAAAGGCAGGAGAGCACAGTGATTAAGAACATTGGCCTCTGAAGTCAGACTGCCTGTGTTTGAACCTAGCTTCTTAATCTCAGTAAGCCTCCATTTTCTGCCTCTACAAAGGGGTAGCCTGAGGGTTCAGAGAAATTATGCATGTAAAGTACTCAGCACAGTGCGTGGCACATACTCTAGTATGTATATGATACATGTGAACAAATGCTCTTTGCCCTAGCACATAATGTCACAACAGCTGACCCGCAAGAGAGTCTGTCTATCCAGAGACCAACAAAGTGCAGGGCATATTTTCTCTTACTGAATATGAAGTCCTTTCTTTCATCTCCATTTTATTTCCTGAGGGGCAAGCAAGTTTGACTTGAATCTTTCTAGTGCTCTGTGCTCTGACAACTAATGGCTTCTGGCCATCACTGTCACACCCCCTTTTCCCTCCTACACCAGTGAGTCCCTGAGTCCTGCCTATTCTGTCTCTGAAATATTTCTTGAGTCTGACCTCCCTCTTCACTTCCTCTGCCCCTGCTCTAGCTTACATGCTCTTCTCTCCTGCCTGGTTAATTCAGGAATCTCTACCTTATTTTACTTTGTCTTGTCTCTTCCCATCTGGTCTCCTCCTTTCCTTTGCTATTTTCCCTTGCCTACAGAATAGTGTCCTGACTCCTTAGCAAGACATTATTTAAAATCCTTTTCGGTCTGATTCCAGCCTACCCTTCCATCTGCAAGAATCTCCCCCATAAAACATCTACTAGTTCCATAGCCACTGATGTTCATGGTTCCCTGAAAACTCCCATGCCCCAGCACCCGTGAAGGCTTTTGCCCATGCTGTTCTCGCTGCCTGTCTGCCTTTACCTCTTCTCTGCTTGGCTAACTTCTGCTTTTCTTCCAAAGCTCAGCTCCTCTCCCCTGGGTCCCTAGCCTTGTACTTTCATAGCTAGATGTACCGGCAGCATTTAGCACACTATATAACAATTGGCTGCATACCTGTCTCTACGCTTATATGCGCCATAAATTCCTGGAAGAAAAGGAACATGACTTATGCATTTTTATGCACCCAGGGCCTAGAAAAGTGTTCTTTTCTACAATGAATATTGTCCTTAGGTTGTAAATCAGGAAGGATAAAACACACTACTATGCATTTCTCTTAATATAGCACCATTTTGTGTAGTACTTAGGACTTATGCTTTCTTACTTTTTTTCAATATTTTTTATTACACAGTTATAAATATGGGAATTTATTCTTATTAAAAAGTATATTAATTTCCTCCCCTGAAGAAACCACTGGTTTAGCTTGATGGGCACCCTTCAGGATTTTTCAAAATTATTTATTTGTTTACTTTTAATAACAGCTTTATTGAGATAGAATCCACATACCATAAAATTCACTCTTTTAAAATGAACAATTCAGTGGCTCTTAGCATTTTCGCAGAGTTGTGCAACCATTACCATTATCTAATTTTAGAACATTTTAATCACCCTATTAGGAATCATTCCCCATTCCTCTCCCCTCACTTCCCCCCCCGCCCCTCCCAACCACTAATCTACTTTCTGTCTCTATGAGTTTGCCTACTCTGGATACTTCACATAAATGGAATCATGCAATAAACCTTTTGTGCCTGACTTCTATCATTTAGAATAATGTTCTCAAGATTCATTCATTTTGTAGTGTGTGTTAGTACTTCATTCTTTTTTATGACAGAATAATTTTCTATTTATGGATATACCATATTTTGTTTATCTGTTCATCATTTGGTGGACATTGGGTTGTTTCCACTTTTTGGCTTTTGCGAATAGTACTTTATGAACATTCCTGTATACGTTTTTATGTTGACATATATTTTCAATTTTCTTGGGTATGTACCTAGGAGTGGAATTGCTGGGTAATATGGTAACTCTATGTTTAACTTTTTGAGGAACTGCTAAACTGTTTTCCACAGCAGATGTCCCATTTCACATTCCCACCAGCAGTGTATGAGGATACCAACTTCTCTAAATCCTTGTCAACACTTGTTCTTGTCTTTTTTACCATAGCCATTGTAGTGAGTGTGATGTGATGTCTCATTGTGATTTTGACTTTTATGTCCATAATGACTAATGATCTTGATCGTCTTTCATGTACTTATTGCCATTTTTATTTCTTCTTTGGAGAAATGTCTATTGAAATCCTTTGTCTAAAATTTTTAAATTGGTAATTTATCCTTTTATTGAGTTATAAGCATTCTTTTTATATATTCGATATAAATACCTTATTAGATATATTATTTATTAATATTATCTTCACAACCTTCTTATATACATGTAAATAAATGTGTGTTTATTTTTGTGCATATGTTTGTATATGTAAAGATTTAAATAGGTTTCTCTTTTTTGTACGTTATGTTGTTTGTATTGTCGTGTAGATATCTTCCTGGGTCATTGTACATATCAGTCTACTTCATTATTTTCAATTTTTGCATAGATGTACATGTAGCCATTCACCTGATGATGGGCATTTTCGTGAGTCTTGATATTTTTATCATTAAAAACAGTGCTATAGTCAGCATCTTTGTAAAGGTCCTTTTCTGCACAGGTGCAAGTATCTCTCTAGGATACATTGAAGAGGAGTCACTGAGTTTACAGGTATCTGCATTTTTAATTTTAATACATACTATCAAAATGTCTGTTAGAGAGACTGTACAAATATGTTCTCACAGTAACATTGCATGACAATATTGTTTGTTTACTTACTGGCCAAGATTGAAATTTAAGCATTTTTGCCTAGTTGATGAGCAAAAATGGTACCTAACTGTTGTTTTAATTTACTTGAAATAGTTTCAATATCCTGATTTTCATAATTCCATTATTTGATGTTCAGAATAGAACCCATCTTTCATCTAATTCTGTAGATCTTCCCTTCACATGGGAGCCCCTACGTGACACGGAAAGGAAATAATAGGTGGGCTGGAAGAGTCTGGATTTATACTTTAGCTGTTATGCATGGTGAGGCCAGCTTGAGGAAAACATGGTTCTTAAAAGACTTTCCATTGTTTGGGTCTGACCAGACTTTTAACCACAATCCAGAGACTTTTATCTTCACCAAGATGTGGCATTTTATTTTAATAAAGCTATCGACAGTTCTCCCATTTCTAGTGACTTTTCAAAAAGTGTCTTTTGTCAGCAGAGAGCTTTTATTAGCTAATGTAACCCTGCTGTACTCCATGTTAGCAGAGAGAGAAAAGAAGTGTCCTTGGGTACTGAATATGGAAAGTGTGCAAAAACTCTCAGGGGCAGAGAGGTTTTTCAGCCTTTTGAGGCTACATTTGTCACTCCGTGTTGTATCTTAACTAAGAATAATAAAGTTCTCCAAAGCTAGTGTCCAGAAGGTAAAGCTTTACAAGATTATGCCTCCAGTCTGACAGTTGTATAAAAAGAAATGACAGAGGATTAATATGGAGAGACCAGGTAGAAGCGTGGCGTTAGCTGTGAGCATAATAACTTGGATAGGCTCAAGTGTGAATGTCTGTGGTCTGATCCCCTGGAAACAGGGAGTTAGGCAAGAAAATCTAGGAGTGAGAGTAATAGGCTTGGCTATGAAATAGGGTAGCTAGCTGGTGAGGGCTTACTTTGAACCATTTACTGATAAGTGAGCAGCACCAGTAGACTGGAGGATCATGAGGCAGACATACAGACTGTGGGCTCTGGGCACAAGTCAGGTGGAGCGTCAATGGTGCGGTTCCAATAATCAGTCCTTTGATGTAAGCCTTCAGTCAGTAGTGGGGGAGACTGGGGTTAGGGGCCTAGACAGGTGTCAGGACACTAGAAAACAGATTGGAATTCTGGGACAGGTCCACTGCAGTGTGGGAACTGATGTACTGTCAGGACAGAGCTGTCTGACCTCAGCCAACATGGTAGGAATGGAGAAAGTTGCATCTCCAACAGAGTCTGTACAATACTTAAACTGAATGACTTAATTTCTAAAGCCATGAACAGTTAAGGTAGGATAGCTAATGCCTCTTCTGCTCTGTTAGGGACTGACTCACAAACTGAGGAGAGCACCTAATGGATACATGTGGACTTGATGCTCAGAGCAGAGAGTCACCAGAGAAGGCAGGAAGGATATTCTGATAACACTGGCCCTGAGTCCCCTGATATTACTACAGATTTTCTCTCATCTTTGCTGGGAACCGGTAGGTAGTGGTGCTTGATGTCTATTAGACCCCAGTTCAATTCTGAAGTCCATAATTCAGTGAGGATAGATATAAAAAAGGGTTCTTTTTTCATCAGAAGGGTAATTACCTAGTTATCAGTGTGTTAGAAGGCTGAGAGCTTATGGATTTTTCATAAAATCATAAGTTCATAATGGGCTGGGTGAAGTCATTTCGTTCTGTCTTCAAGGAGGGCTGAATTTAATTCACCCGTGATGGACGGGATGCCGTTTCACAAGAATCTCTAAAGAGAAAGGGTTGACAACCATTAGTATTTTAACAATTTTCAATTGTGACATTCCTTCTGTCTTAGTGAATATGTTGGCATAGAATGGAAGCCCATATTTTGTGTCCTCTTTGGGTAGAGAGAACAGTATTATAAGTGTCTTTCATTTTCATTAATTCAAAGAACACTTATTGACTACCTACCATGTGCTAGATGTGGGTGATACGGTAGTGAAACAGTAGGAAAGACAGACTTGATTCTTGTTGGCATTTAGCTAGGAGACATGATGGATAATAACCAATAACCAAATAAATATGTGATTACAAACTGTAGTAAGTGCTATGAAGGAAACAAGGTACTGCTGTAGAGAAGAGCAGGAGGAAACTTTACGCCTAGTTTAGCTGGGTGATTAGCAAAGGCCTCTTTTTATAAGTGACATTTACTGCAAGCCCTGTGGTATAAAAGGAACAAGCTTTTTAGAATGCAGAGAAGAACATACTTGACAGAGGGAGCACCATGTGCAGAGGTTCCAAGGAGAAAGAGTGTTGTGATTGAGGAATTTGAGGTTAGTTTGGCTAGAGCAGAGGGAGAAGATGGCATGCAATGAGGTTAGAGAAGGAAATAAAGGGCCAAATAATGTCTGAACTTGTGGACAATGATGAAGGTTTTGATTTTATTCTAAATGGAATGTTTCTAAAAGATCACCCTGGGTGCTGTGTGGCAAATAAATTAGCAGTGAGAATATCAGAACAGAGAGACCAGTTAGGAGACCATCCAGGAGGGAAATGTTGGTACTTTGGACTGTACTGGTGGCAGTAAAAATGGATAGAGACATTTTTGAGATGTACTTAAGGAGTCTCACTGATGGGTCGGATGTAGTGTAAGGTAAAGGAGATACAGATTCTAGGCTGACATCTTGGTTTCTAGGTAGAAGAACTGGAAAGAGTAGTACGGTAGATGGAGAACAATTAGGGAGGAGCAGGTTTATAATGGGAAGGATGGGAATTGAAAGTTTGCATTTCTACATGTTAAATTTGAGATGCCTGTGAAACACACAAGTGGAATTGTTGATTCAAAGTCTGGAGTTAAGAGAATTTGTCAGTGGAGAAATACATTTGGGTGACACTAACCTGTCCATGGTAATAAAAGCTATGGGGAAGGATGAGATTGTGAAGGGAAAGAGGAAAGAGAAGGAAAGGGTCCCCAGGTGTGAACCCTGAGAAACTCTAACATCCCCCACGACCTTGGGAAACAAGGAGTTGAGTAGAGAGAGCATCAGACTGAAAAGCGTGTGGGTTCTGATCCCATTTCTGTTTTAAACTTGATGACCTTGAACAAGTCACTGCCTCTCTCTTGACTGTCAGTATCTATTTCTTTAAAATGAAGAGTGTGAGCCTTCAATTCTTTTCAATTGCCAATATTCTGTGATTCAGCTCTCAGTCAGTGTTAGGCTCATTTCCCAATTATTTTGGCCATTACCTGTTACTTCCTTTACTTACCTAGGTTTAGCATATCCAGAATACCCTTTTCTAATTTACTCTTCTAATTTTGGGTGCATTAAGTTACTCTAAATCTTTGCCATCCCCTGCCAACTTGTGCCTCTTTGGGCAGTTGGAGTTGTTACGTTCCAGTTCAGTTTGGGGATGGGGAAGTCTGTAGCCCTGTGGAGACTGATATTGATAGGCTTCCTTTTTCATTGAAAATTAGTCCCTTTATTTTTACTATTCCTCTTCAACTCAATTTTCTGGTCTCTTTTAAATCAGCTTTAGAGATTTGAGGAATGAAAGGGGTTACTGTTTGTGTTTTGTCCATATCATAAAGCAAACCAAATTGACTGCCATTGCTCAGTACCCAATAGGACTTAGAACCCAGGTGAAAATTTGGGTTGAAAGATGTATTCCCAACTGCAATGTAGTGGATATGTTTGTAGCAAATGAAGTTTCAGAACATTGCTTAAGGATCTCAGGGTAGTATATGTCCTAGATATTTTTTTCTTAACAAATTAACACTCACACTACTCATGTTGGAATGATTTTTCTTAACAAAGTGCCTTTGTTGCCCAGTCATGATGCCTTATTGCTGATTTTTCTTGTGAGATGATTCTCCCTGTTGCTTTTGCTTTTGTCTCACAATGTACCATCTGAATCTGCTGAGAGTGTCGGAAAGAAAAAAAAAGAGTTCAAGCTGAAACACAAAGGTTATTGGTTAGTGAAAAATGATAGATAAAATAGCAATTAGAAGTCTCATTAACAGACATTCTTTTTTACTAAAAAAAAATACTCTGAAACTGGCATTGGGTCATCTCGGGAAAGAAGGAATACAATTATATAGTGATGACAATCTTCCTGACATAGGTAAGGCCTTGTCAGCAATTTATTTCTTCTATGTGTCACTCTTTCCACGATTTGAGGCTCTAGTCATGGCTGATATGGTTGTTATAAAGGGAGAGAAGGGGTTAGATTAAATGAAAACAATCATTCCCAGTTATGTCTTGGGTGATTCAACTTAATTAACAGTAGTGTTAAATGTGTAATGCAGAAAGTGGTGAGAAGGTATGAGCCAGTAACGTGATTGTGCTTGGATGAAATGGAACATTATCAATCTAATTGCATTCTTCCTCATGCTCCTAGAGTTCTACATGTAAACCCTTTCAAATTCTCTAAAATAGACCCAGCTGAGGTCAGCCTTAATATCTGTGTTTATATGAGGCAAACATTTCCAAACTGTTATATGATTTTGGCTGTATAATTTGTCCTTCCCTCTTCCCACTGTAATGAGTTGAATGTAGCCCCCCATCAAAGATATATCCAAGTCCTAACCCCTAGTACCGGTGAATGTGACCCTATTTGGAGAAAAAATCTTTGCAGATGCAATTAAATGAAAGATTTCTAGATGAAATCATCCTGGATTAACTGGGTGGCCCCTAAATCCAATGACAAATGTCCTTTTAAGAAGAAAAGATATAAACACACAGGTATAATAAGGTCATATGAAGACAGAGGCAGAGATTTGAGTGATTTGTCTGTAAGCCAAGGTACACCAAGGAAGACAGAGCAGAGATTGGAGTGATTTGTCTATAAGCCAAGGAATGCCAAGGAACATCAGAAACTAGGAGAGAGTTACAGAATTGAATCTCCCTCTGGGCCTCCAAAAGCTTGCTGACACCTTGATTTTAGATTCTTGGTCTCTAGAATTGTGAGATAATACTTTTCTATGTTTTAAGCCACCTAGTTTGTGATAATCTGCTACAACAGCCCTAGGAAACTAATATACCGCCTTCTATTAATCATTCTGTAGCAGCATGCTGGAATAGAAGGGCATTGGACTTACAGTTAGGAAACATAGGTTCTGAGCTTAATGCCGTTACTAGTAGCTGTGTGACCTTGGGTGTGTCACAATCTCTCTCTGCGTCTTTGTTGCTTCATCTGTAAAATGAAGATTTGGACTTCCCTTTCAAGTCCTTCTAAGTCTAGCCTTATTCTCCCACTATTAAAAAAATTAGGAAACTGTATGAAACATAAAATAATGCTTTTTGGTTATTGGACAACAGGCAGTGTAGGAATGTGTTCACTGAGAGAACCAAAAAAAGAAAAGACCCCTACGATTACTCTAGCTTTTGGCTTGCAGGCACTTTCTGCACTGTGCCTCAGAGAGGGTGAAAAGCAAAGCCCGGCAGTATTGCTGAACTGATGAGAAAAATGTTGGAATTTGTGGATGACAAGGGCACTGAAATTTGTGATAAAGAGCGTCAGGGGGGAAAGAATTATGTAGAAAAATTGCTCCAGAAATCTGCATAGCATTCACCTGAATCTTTGCTCAGTACTAAGATATAATGCATATGGTGAAACTACATAATGTCAGGCAATGGAGTGACTTGGTAGTCGTGAACTATGTGGCTTCCACATATCACGTAGCCTGGGGACTATTTCAGTTCCAACCAGTCATATTGGAGAGACTTCATTGAACACCTGGCATGTCATTAGAGACCCCAGAAGGGTTATGTCTTAGTAGTAGGACTAAACTAGCTTTAAAGTAAAGGCTGCTCTTGACCTACCTTAACAGAGCAGAAGAATAAGCGTTGAAAAGATCAGGCTCATTTACCAGTAATGTTAACTGCCTTTCAGAACAGACTTCAACACTCCTTAAAGGAAGACAACAAAATCCAGATACTCAGTAATATACTTTCATAATGTCTTTGATCTAATTAAAAATTACTGGATATGTGACTTATAGCCAGGAGACAAATCAGTTAGTTGAAACAAACCTAGGAATGATAGAAACAATGGAATTATGTAACAGATAAGGATTTTAAAACAGCTCTGATAAATATGCACAGAGATTTAAATGAAAATATGAATGTAATGAAGAGATAAATGGAAAATGTAAAAAGAACCAATAGAACTTCTAAAACAGAAACAATAGCAGAAATGAAATGTTAACTGAATGAGTATAACAGCAGATGAGGACCCCCCAACCCTTCCTACCCACCAGAAAAAGAGACCATAGAACTTGAAGACACAGCAGTAGAAACTATTTAAACTGAAGCACAGAGAGGAAAAAAAAGTTCTAAAAATAGTGCGAGAGTCTCAGTGAACTCACGGAATCATAAATGGTCTAACATATGTAATTGGAGTTCCAGAAAGAAAGGATGGGACAGGGACATAAAAAGATAATGGCTGAAAAATCTCCAAATTTGAAGAAATCTCTAAGTCCCTTGATCCAAGAAGCTCAATGGGCCTCAAGCAGAACAAACACAAAACTATGCCAAGGCATATCATAATGAAAGTATGGAAAATCAGTGATTTTAAAAGTCTTAAAAACCGCTAAAGAAAAAAGACACCTTACACACAGAGGAAGAAAATAAGAAAAATGTCTTATTAGAAACAATGCAATCCAGAAGAAAATGGCATCTTGACTACGCTGGGCAGAAAACAACCATCAACTTAGAATTCTATATCCAGTAAATATATCCTTCAGAAATGAATGTGAAATAAAGAAATTTCCAGACAACAGAAAAAGCTGAAAGAATTAATTGCCAGCGTATTGCACTTCAGTAAACGCTAAAGGGAGTTGCAGGATGAAGGAAGATAACGCCAGACGGAAACTTGGACCTACAAAAAGAGTGAAAGGTTCAGGATGTGGTAAATGTGTGAGAAAATACAAAAGACTCTTTTCTCATGTATATGTTTCTTTGAAAAATAATTATAGTAAAAATAATATATTATGTAGTTTATAACACAGGAGTAAAATATGATAATAGCACAACGGATAGGAGGGGGAAATGGAGGTATTCGGTTGTGAGAGTCATACATTATATGTGAAGTGGTTTAATTTCATTTGAAGGTAAACTGTGATAAAATGAATATACATCCTGCATTCCCCATCCTAACTAATCTCCTTACTTCCGTCCTCAATTTTGCAGCTAAGTAAGATCATATCACACCTCTGCTCAAAACTCTCCACAGACTTCCCACATCAGAGCAAAGGCTAAAGGTTTATAAATTTATACTTAATCTTGTCTAACATGACTTCTCCGACCCCATCTCTAACCTCTGCCCCTGTCACTCACTCCATTTCAGCCACACTAGCCTCCTTGCTGCTCTTTGAACCTGACTGGCAAGGTCTCTTCTTGGGGTCTTTGCACTTTCTCTTTATTTGGCTCTCACCCTGCTCATCCCAAATAGCTGGCTTACTCTCTTCTCTCCTTCAAATCTTTTTTCAGACTTACTTTCTCACTAGTGTCTTCCTTGAACACCGATTTAAAATTGCAAACCTACCATTTGTTCCCCTGGCTCTCCCCATACCACTTCCTTTCCCTACAGTACTTATAATACTTCTGTTTTCTTTGTAGTACTTTTCCTTGGCTTAATTTTCCTTGTAGTACTTTTTATTTTCTAAGGTATCATACACTTTACTCATTTGTTTTATTTATTGTCAATCTCTCTCCCCAGAGTCCATTACAATATAACCTTTACACGAGCAGGTTTTCTTTTGTTTCTTTTGTTTTGTGCACCGGTGTGTCCACAGGGCCTAGAATAGTGCCTGATATATAGTAGGTGTTCAATAAATATTTGATTAAATGACAGGATCTGCAACCAAAAGCTTGGGCACTCCTGGAAAAGCACTAAGACTCCTTTCCTTTGCCATCGCTGCCCCAGTGTGTTGGGCCCTGTACACCAGCATATAGAGTATGGCACTGTCCCCGCCTTCTTCAAGCAGTTTCCCCATCATCTCCTGTCCTTGTTTGCCTCAAAGCTTCAAGGGATTGGAAAGATGTTCCTTATTACAAAAAGAGAGACTTGAGAGCCCTGCTCTAGGCATTTTTGTTTGCTCTGACAGATATGACAACCTGCTTTTTGTTTGTTTGATGTGTGGTAAAGGATATGTTAACTAACTTTATTGTGGTAAAACATTTTGCAATATATACATGTGTAAAATCATCATACTGTATACCTTAAACTTGCCCAATGTTATATGACAACCTGTTTTTATCTTTAAAGCATTTGAGGGTCTGGAAAGTAGTCACTCTGAGAAGGCCCGGTTTTCTCTATTTCAAAGGGAACTTGTGGTCTTTTTTGGATTTTGATTTTTGATTTCTATCTTTTGGAAAAGTCAGCGCCCACAGCTCTGTTGCACTTGAAGCTTGGAATCTTTTATCCCTGAAGGTAGGAGGATAAAAAGGAGCTCACCATGGTCTACTAAGGAGACTTTCTTATGCTTAAGGCAGCTCTGGATGTAAGCAAAGGCAAAATGACCGCAAGACTCTTGCTTTTTCCTGGCCCAGTGTTGAGGAAAAGATAGAGCCTAGTTTGCCCTACACTAATTTATTTTGCAGACACAGCATTTGGAGGGGCAAGACAGTCTTCAGAGAGAATCTGTTTCGCAGTCTGCCTCTTTGCCCCATGACTTGTGCTTTGGTGGGAGAGCCCAGAGCACTCTGATCACAGCCTCAGCCTAGCAGCCAAGTTCCTTGATGTCTAGGGCGCTGAAAGGAAAGGGCAGCCCAAGACTAATGGGCAGATGTTGAAGGGTCTAAGGTACAGTTTGTGACTAAAGCCTACTTCACTGGAAATGATTAAATATCTTTTAGGTAATGATTTTGAACCATATCTGAAGGTTAAGAGATTAGGTGGCTATTTCTTCTTTTAAACAGATTTTATCTTTACATGTGTCCAGAAAATGAATAGTGGTAGTTTCCATTAGTAAATTTAATTTTCTTTTGAGTTGATTATCCAAATAGCAATGCTTCTCCATTTCCCTAACATATTACGTGTAACTAACCCACTTGATTCATTTCCTTAGTGGTAATGAGTAAAACTTTCTGGGGTCAGGACTTCTGAGTGTCTGCTGATGACTAGAGGTGTTAGCTGTTTTGCCAACAGGTGACAAACTAAATTATATTCTCGCTTTCTCCTTCTTGACTCTTTCCCCAGCTATCCTGGAAGGATAACCATTTGTGAAATAGAAATTCAAAAACAGAGTAAGACAAAATCTATGTTGGTCTGTGTTTATAAGAGGGAGGAAGGGCTTCAACTAGAAGGTAAAGGGTGCAATCAGGTTGGTGACTGGGGTGAAGGTATCACATGTCCCCTTTGTTTTAACTAGGGTCTTGTTTTAAGATCAGAGATGCATTTATCCTGAGAGATTAATTGGCCAAACAATTTATAAAAGGTCACAGATGATTTCAATGTGCCTCTCATGCTCTAATTTTACTTTTTACTCCGTAATCTCTTGGGTGCAACCAATAGACATCCAACTTTAACTTGAAAAATAACAGGGAATTTATTACTCTTATGACTTTGAAGTTAAGGGTTAAAATGGCTTCAGGCACAGGTGGATCCAGGGCCCCAAGTGATGTTCTCAAGACTTTTATCTCCCTCACTTCTGTTTTTCTTGGTGGATCTCATATTTTTCTGCAGAATATAAGCTTTTTCCATGTAGCAGGAAAGATGGTACTAGCAGTATTTGATTCACATCCTTCTGGATCAGTGACTCAAAACTCAAGCTCTTCCTGTATCAGCTGTAAATCTAAAATTTCTTAGGGGGAGAAATTTGACTGACTCAGTTTCATCACATGTCTAGTTCTGAGGCCAGGTGGCAGAGTATTTTGATTCTTAGTTATTATAGTCACACATTTAAATTTGGAGAGACATTGTTTTGTTAAGTTTGGGTAGTTTAGTTTGATTTTACACTTAATTTTTATTTTGTTCTTTTGCTTATATTTTGATTTCTTGTGCATAAAATATCACTTTAAAAAAACATTTTTTTGTCTGAATTACATGGTTATGTAAATAAGTGCTGACCCCAATACCAAGGTTTAATAATTTTATCTCATTATTATGATTTGCATAATACTACAGTGGTATGTCTTTTGAGAAAAGATTCATTCATTGAATGCAGACAGGTAGGTATGAATCAGTGAGTGAAAGACAAAGGACATGTCTGAACTCCCATCTTTTGGAATTCTTTATTTACTTAATGTGCAATCTGGACAAGTTCTTTAAACTTGCTGAAGCTTGTTTTTCTCAACTGTGAGTAGGGTTGTTTTGAGGACTTATTGAGGTCATGCATGTAAAGTAGTAAGCTCAGTGATTCAGGTCCATAGTACGTATTCAAGAAATTGTTAGCCATTGTTGTTTTGGTTATTGTTATGGTTAAAAAATGAAAGTCAACTAAATTTTGTTTTGATTGTGGATAAGCATACGATACCACCTAGGGAATACGTTGGTGTAACGATATTTGACCTGGGAATTTCTGATACAACAGGATTGAGCCTTAGTCTTCTATTTGTGTAATTAAATCACTGGTCTCTCTCAGTGCTGCAGGCTTCACACAGGTGGAAACAAAACATTAGGACCACTAGTAGGTCATTATGATCTTTCAGATCTCCATGAGTAGGTATAACTCGCGTATGGCTTTGATTTCAAAGGTTGATTTGGGTTGTTCAATTCTAATAATAATAGTCAAATATTTCCACTTGGAGGGCAAATGGTGTGAAAGAGCAAACATATTGGTGTACCTTTAAGTAGATGAAAGTGTACATATAATTTGACAAAAGTCACTTCATGATTAGAGTTGTAAGGTGATACTGGGCTAGAAGCAAGCATTTGAACACATAATAGATGTGGAATTTATTATGCCAGTATCTTAATCTTTCTGTGGATAAAGACTGAATGTTAGCTGATATCCATAGAAGAAAAGAAACAATTACTAAAACAGAACTCTTTCCACCCAAATCTGTTCCTCTTGTAGTCTTAACCATCTGTGTAATTGGCTCAAGCCAGAAACATGATCCCTCTGTCTTCCCTTCATCTCACCCAGTCCAGAGGCTAAGATCTAAGATCTGTCTTCAAATATATGTTCTGATCAGACAACTTCTGCATTTTTCTTTTATTATCCTAATCCAGACCTGGTCACCTCCAGCCTAAATTATTTTGATAGCTCCTAAGTGATACCTCCTACTTCCACTTTTGTCTTCATGCTGTCCCTTCTTTGCATAGCCACCTGCAGGTTCTTTAAAATCTTCTAGTGCCTCTCCATTATTCTTAGAATAGAAGCCACATTTCCTCTCTTGGCTCACCTACTCTCTGACCTCATCTCCTACCACTCTCCTCCCTACTAAATGAGCTCCAGGCACAGTTACCCTATTTCTATACTTCTAGTACACCAAACTCAAGCTTGTTTTTGCCAAACTGCTTTGATACTTGCTGTATCTTGTGTCTGAAATTCTCTCTGTTTGGGTTATTCCCAAAGCACCCTCCTTCTTGTCATTAGGTCTCAGCTTGGAGAAGCTTTCCTTGACAATTCTTGACTATGGAAGCAAAACCAGCACCCCCCCTCCTAATCATTTTCTGGAACATCCTTCATAACTTTGAGCACTTACCATGCTGTGCAATTATTTTGGTCATTTATTTTTCATTTGTTCGCTTTTTAAAGACACCAGTGCAGTGATCTTGTATTTCTGCTTTATTCGCTACTGTAACCACAGCACCTAGAAGGCGTCTGGGATATTTATTGAAGGTGCTCAATAAATATCAGTTGAATATTTCCAGGCATCTAACAGGGCAGAAATCATCACTACCTTCATGAAACATATGCTTCTTTAGTCAGTTACACTCACACGTGTGTGTGTGTGTGTGTGTGTGTGTGTGTGTGTGTGTGTGTGGCTGCATTGGGTCTTTGTTGGTGCGCGCAGGCTTTCTCATTGTGCAGCAAGCGGGGGCTACTCTTCATGGCGATGCGCAGGCTTTTCATCGTGGTGGCTTCTCTTGCTGCAAAGCATGGGCTCTAGGCTCGTAGGCTTCAGTAGTTGTGGCACAGAGGCTCAGTAGTTGTGGCTCACAGGCTCTAGAGCGCAGGCTCAGTAGTCACGGCGCACAGGCTTAGTTGCTCTGAAGCATGTGGGATCTTCCCGGACCAGGGCTCGAACCCGTGTCCCCTGCATTGGCAGGTGGATTCTTAACCACTGCACCACCAGGGAAGCCCTCACACATTATTTTTTAAAAAGCATCATGACTTTTTAAAAGTAATCAGTTTTGAGAATATATGAAAGTAACTTGGTATTCCTGGTACTTGAATTAAATTCACGTTCCTATTTTCACTGATTGATCTTCCTTCCTGCTGATTTTAGTGATTGTTCTGCCGATAGGCTAAGCAATGTGTTAGAACAATATAAAGGCTGTCATATTTTATTGATGTTGGATATGTGGATGATACTTAATAGAAAATGAAAAGCTTTATAGGTTTTCCACTTTTCAACATTTGCTTTTAGTAAGTCAGAGATCAGAAAGATTTTAAATAAATCTATTGAACTAATAATATGAAAACTGAAAAGCGAGCCAATATGTAGTTTTCTTCCTGGCTTTGAAATGGTCTTTCATTATTCGCAAATAATCTTTCTGAACGTTTGGATGTACTTCATGAAAATAGGTTTTGAAATAGTTCTCAAATATTCAGTTTGGGGGTCTTTCAGAAGTGAACAACAATTTTGGTCTCATCATTAATGTGTGCTCATTACAATTTAAAATGTATTTTTTGATGTGGTTTTAATTCTTGATAGTTCAATCTGAGGTACTTTTCACGTTTAATAGTCTTATCTTGCCACAATTTGGTAGCAAAGTTAGAACAATCATTTTTATAACTCATTGTTGCTTTAATTTTTATTTTAAATTGCACAGGGATTTTTGTTAAGATTTGTTTAAAACATTGCCTGATTCTTTTGGGGGCATTTTGGTCAAGTCATTGAAATAAAATAATAAAAAATAAAATACAATATTGAATGCATACTAGATGCCAAGAGCATTAATTCAAGTTCTCACATGCTAGCACTTTAAGGTAAATATTATTACTTATTAGCCTCATTCTTCAAAATAGAAAACAAATTCTCAGGCAGGTGAAATAACTTGCTCAAAAGTATGTAACAATATGGCAGAGTCAGCATCTAATGCAAGATCTAGGCAGTTCTGAAAGTTTTTGATGATCCCACAATACTAATGTCCCTTCTTTAGGGTTAGTATCATCTTACATGTTCTTCATGACCATTTGAAATACTGGTGATGAAAACTAGAGAACACAGAAAGGGAATCCAGTGCAAGACCATTAAGCTCAAAGATAAATTAATTGGAAAATTCCTAACTTGGGATACATATTTCTAATTTGACATACATGTGCAGCCATGGAATTTCATAGCAGAAGGTACCTTAGAGATGATTTACCACTTCTAATCCAACTTCATTTTGCAGATAATAAAGTTGAGGCACTGATACCTTAGGTTCCCACTCTGACAAAGAGGTGACTGGGTTAGAACCATGCTTTCTGTGTCTAAAAAGAAGATCTTTCGGCTACTGGAAGACCACATTTTTCTGTCATACCAATACTCTTGAACTACTCTTTTCTGCCTATGATACCACTTTATGATAGGCATATAGCTAGATTCTTTGCAACACTATCTCATTTAATTTCCATAACAGATTGTTGGGATAGATATTATAATTCCCGTTTTACTGTGGTGAGCCCTGGAACTGCTAAATAACTTGAATGGCAAAATAGCTTGCCCTGTCAATAGCTGAATTGGGAGTCCAGCTTAGGTCTATTTGACATCAAGCTGTAGTGGTCTCTAGGAGCAGTTTAGAGGTAGCAGTCTGATTGGAAATGGGAAGTGGGGGAGGGAACTTGAAGGTGCATGATTGATTTAAACCCTTGATTTAGCACTGCCAACGGCTCCTTATGCTGACACCAGATACCCAGGATTCTATCCTGTGCCTGATTTCAAGATCCTGTTCTTTTGGTTGTTGCTGATTATAACTATTGTGAACATATTTTAGGGTATTTGCGGAAAGATGAGTAAATTAATTTTGAATCTGTAAGTGATCAAATGTGTTATCAAGAAGGGAGCTGAAGAGGAAGCTCTACTACCCCTCTAAAAAGTAACCCACTTGAATGATATGTGGGAGTATTTTCATTCCTGTCTTTTATTAATTTCCCTTTTTTTTTCTTGAAGTTGTGTTCTCAAATCTTAATCCTCTTAACAATAACTTTATGTGCCTGTCACGTTCTTTACCCATGGCTTCCTTGTATCCTCCATCCACCAATCAATGGGCTTTGGGTGCTTCCAGGACTCCACTTCTTTGGATCTTAGCCTGACCTGCCTTCTCTGTTATGTTCAATGCTTCAAATCTCTGATTTTTTTTTTTTTTTGTGCCTCATCCTACCATATAAAAATGGCTGTTTAGAACAAACCATTTTAACCTCCTCAAACTATAATGTTAGCACATACTGAAAAAGGAGTCCATAGTAGAACAAATGTAAAATCACTGTGGCTTCAGTTGATCAGAATCAATAAAGTAATGAACTTATAACAAGTGCCAGTGTTAAGAACTTTGGTGATTTGATGAACTTTGAATGTTCATTGCACTTAATCTATTTTCTGAACTTATAACAAGTGCCAGTGTTAAGAATTTTGGTGACTTGATAGGTAGATAAATAGATAGACAGTTGAGTTAGTTTTCATTTAGTTAGTTCTGTTTCTACTGAAACTGACTTAACATTTTGAATGGCACTAACAGAGTCCTCTACATTTGGACTTTTCTCAAGGATAGACATAAGATGCATATTTGTACTCCAGGTAGGAATGCTACCTTTAGAATTGGTGTTCAAGGACAGCTAATTGAGAAACTGCGTTACAAGTTCTGCTGGTTCTTTTGGAAATAAAGATTCCATTGATAAGAATGAGGATGATAATGGTGATGATGAAGATGGAGATGATAATGGTGGTGAAGATAATCATACTGGCACTGTGCCTGGGTACTCAATTTCTTATATAATTCTTATAACAAATCAATGCAATAAGTTCTTTTATTACCCTTATTATAAGATGAGGAAACCAAGACAGTTCAAGTTTACATTACTGTTCACTCTTGGTGTAGTGCATTCTATTGGTTTTAACAAATGCATAATGATATGTATCATTGTGGTATCACGCAGAGTATTTTCACTGCCATCAAAATGTCCTGTGTTCCGTCTATTCACCCCTCCTCCAACATCAACCTCTGGCAGCCACTGATCTTTTTACTATCTCTATAGTTTTTACTTTTTCTAGAATGTCATGTAGTTGGAATCATATAGTATGTAGCCTTTTCAGATTGGCTTTTTTCACTTAGTAGTATGTACTTTTGTTCTTCCGTGTCTTTTCATGACCTGATAGCCCAATTCTTTTTCAGTGCTGTATAATATTCCACTGTCTCTGTGTACCACAGTTTCCTTAGCCATTCACCTATTGAAGGACGTCTTTATTGCTTGCAAGTTTTGGCAATGATGAATAAAACTGCTATAACCATCCATGTGCAGGGTTTTGTGTGGATATGGGTTTCCAACTCCTTTGGGTAAATACCAAGGTATGTGATTGCTGGATTGTATGGTAAGAGTATGTTTAGTTTTCTAAGAAACTGCCATACTGTCTTCCAAAGTGGCTGTACCAGTTTGCATTTCCACCAGCAGTGAATGAGAATTTCTGTTGTTCCACACCTTTGGCAGCATTCGATGTTGTCAGTGTTCTGGATTTTGGCCATACTAATAGGTGTGTGGTCGTATCTCAATGTTGTTTTAATTTGCCTTTCCCTGATGGCAAATGATGTGGAACATCTTTTCATATGCTTAGTAGCCATCTGTATATCTTATCTGGTGAAGTATCTATGAAGGTCTTTGGCCCATTTTTTAATTGGGTTGTTTATTATCTTGTTGCTGAGTTTTAATAGTTCCTTGTGTATTTTGGATAACAGTCCTTTATTAGATGTGTCTTTTGCAAATATTTTTTCCAAGTCTGTGGCTTCTCATTCTCTTGACAGTGTCTTTTGTAGAGAAGAAGTTTTAAACTTTAATGAAGTCCAGCTTATCAATTATTTCTTTCATGGATTGGGGCTTTGATGTTGTATGTAAAAAGCCACGAATTCCAAGGAATTCATCTAGAATTCCTTTATATTGTAGTTGTCCACTTTATATTTAGGTTTGTGATCCATTTTCAGTTAATTTTTGTGAAGCATGTAAAGTCTGTGTGTATTTCTTTTCTACTTCTTTTTTTGCGTGTGATGTCCTACTGTTCTAGCATCATTTGTTGAAAAGACTGTCTTTTCTCACTTACTTTACTTTTGCTCATTTGTCAAGATCAGTTGACTATATTTATGTGGATCTGTTTCTGGACTCTTTATTCTGCTCCACTGATCTACCTATCCATTCTTTTGACAGTATCACACTGTGTTGATTAGCATAGCTTTCTTCTCTTTCAATAGTGTGTTAGCCATTCTGGGTCTCTTGTCTCTCCATTCAAACTTTAGACTCAATTTGTCAGTATCCACAAAATAAATTACTGGCATTTTGATAGGAATAGCATTGAATTTATCAATTTGGGAAGAATGACATCTCCACAATATTGAGTCTTCCTACCCATGAACATGAACTGTCTGTCCATTTCCTAAGTTCTTCTTTAATTTCTTTATCAGAACTTTATAGTTTTCCTTATATAGATATTTTTCATATTGTTATATTTACACCTAAGTATTTCATCTTTGGAGGTGTTAAGGTAAGTGGTATTGTGTTTTAAATTTCAAATTACGCTTGTTCATTGCTGGTATTTAGGAAATGATTAACTTTTATATATTAACCTTATATCCTGCAACCTTGCTGTAATTGGTTATTAGTTCCAGGAGTTTTTTAATTGATTATTTTGGATTTTCTACATAAACAATCATGTTATCTGCAAAGACAGTTTTAATTCTTTCTTCCCAATCTGTGTGCCTTTTATTTCCTTTTCTTGTCATATTGAATTAGCTAGAACTTCCAGTATGATGTTGAAAAGGAGTGGAGACAGGGGACATCCTTGGCTTGCACCTGATCTCAGTGGGAAAGATTTGAATTCCTCACATGAAGTATGATGTTAGCTGTGGGTTTTTTGTATTCTTTTATCAAGTTGAAGAGGTTCCCATCTATTACTAGTTTACTGAGAGCTTTTTTTTTAATCACGAGTGAGAGTTGGATTTTGTCAAATGCTTTTTCTGCATCTATTGATATGATCATGTGATTTTTCTTTTTAGCCTATTGAGATTATATTAATTGATTTCAAATGTTGAATCATTCTTGCCAAAACTTTCTCTTTTAGTCATTCTGCAGTAAAGTCCTAATGAACTGTATAAGAGTGAACCTGGTTGCTAGGAGACTCTGGTCTATCCCAAACAGAAAGAATTATTGGTGCAATGTCTAAAAGACCATCACCCATGATTTAAAGCGCTTTTGATGATGAAAGTTTAGAATCTCAGCACATAGTACATTGATCTCTAGACATTGGCCCTTTGGGTTATTTTCAGCATAATTTACTTCATTACATCTCTAGCCATAACTACTGAGAGTCATAAAAAATAGTTTGGATGAGAGTCTTAAAATTATTTTCTCTACAGTCAATTAAACTAAGATATAAACATTATCGGAATTCTCTGCCCATCCAGTGGTTAGGACTTGGCACTTTCACTGCTGGGGCCTGTGTTCAATCCCTGGTTGGGGAACTAAGATCCCACAAGCCATGGTGTGGTCAGAAAAAAAAAAAAAAAAAAAAAAGATATAAACATTATCATATACGTTTCCTCCTGTTTCTCTCTCTCTCTCTCTGTTTTTCTATCTCTGATATCTCTATCTATCTCAATGTATTATATATGTAAAGCGTAATATGTGTGTATATATATATATATATATACACTCAGTTTGCCACTTTCTAATGTTTACAGACATGTTCCTTAGCTTAGGATTCTTCTCTTTTGCTGATCACTATTTTATTTTTTGTCAACATAACCCATAATTGTTCACTTCATGAGTTTTGAAACTAAAGTATGTAGGTTAATATCCACAATTTGCAAGTGAACTTTATGGAATGAATATTGAGTACAAACTTTTATCCTTGGCGTCAACTGCTTTCATATGCCTATTTTCCTTTTGCTTTATCTTTATTTTTGGCATTTTAAAAGTCACTTTAAAACCCTTTTAAAATAAACATGACATAAATGATAAAACATATTTACACTAGAATTCAGTATTTACATTTCACATTATTATTTATGAACTATTTAGAGATACATTTAATACTCTTAGCTTGAAAATAGTCGCCTTCCCTGAGTAAGCAAAAAGAATGTTCATTGCACTTAATTTATTGTCTGTTTCTAGCCACAGGGGATTGTGAAATGGGTGGGGGGGTGGTGACAGAATTGGTTTTTCATTTTAAAAATAAGGTGCATGTCCATGCCACTCTCTCACTTCGTCCCAGCTTACCCTTACCCCTCCCCGTGTCCTCAAGTCCATTCTCTGCATCTGCATCTTTATTCCTGTCCTGCTCCTAGGTTCTTCATAAACTTTTTTTTTAATTTTTCTTTTATTTTTAGATTCCATATATATGTGTTAGCAGTTAGCATACGGTATTTGTTTTTCTCTTTCTGACTTAACTTCACTCTGTATGACAGACGTGGACTTATTTTTACTACCAAATGTAAAATAGCTAGCTAGTGGGAAGCAGCCGCATAGCACGGGGAGATCCGCTCAGTGCTTTGTGACCACCTAGAGGGGTGGGATAGGGAGGGTGGGAGAGAGACGCAAGAGGGAGGAGATATGGGGATATATGTATATGTATAGCTGATTCACTTTGTTATAAAGCAGAAACTAACACTCCATTGTAAAGCAATTATACTCCAATAAAGATGTTAAAAAAAAATAAGTTGCAGCATTATAAACTGTGTGTTGTATTAATTTTTCTAAACCTGTTAACGGTCTACTTAAAATGTAATAATTTTTCATCTTTGAATATGTTGAAGAGTTAGATGCAATGTCTGAAAGCATTTATAAGAAAAAATTTCAGTTTTCCTTACAAATATAGTGGGCAGCAATGTGTAAGTAGTAAATGTATCATAATTTAGGCAGAAGAGCTAAAGGCTATTTTCTGTTTCAACTGGAAGTTATGAAGAGTTGGATTTTCCCTAAGGAGCTAATTATTTGCTGAGATCACTATGGTAGCAGATTTTATAAGAAGTTCGAGATCTCTGTAAACAGCCATAAAAAACTGTAGATGTCATTTAAATGCAACACTGAAATCATATAAGCTAGTTTTTAAAAAATGGCTGAATGTATAAACAATAGTTTAACTATAAAGAATTTTTAATTAAAAATTTTATAGTCCCTATGAGGTAATATTGGAAACTTTTCTGATTCTCTAGTTCCTTGGCCTACTGTTAAAAAGATAATAACATTTTATAATTTTCCAATTGATGTATCAAGTTCATAGTCTTTCAGAAGATGACGTCTTTATCTGCAAGATACTAAAAGTTGTAGTAATGGTCCTCCATAGTGTGAAGTATATTGACACATTTTTAAAATACTATCTTTGGGAATATTCCATGGTATCATATGTGTTTTCATGAGGTACTTATGTCCTTTCCAGAGTATGTGTCCTGTTAGTGGACATTTTTGTTTCTTGCACCTCAGACCAGCTTCCATTGTCTCTTCCGGTAAGAAAACCAGATTTTTGTGTGGGAGGGAACTACTCCTCCCTCCCAATCAGCCTGTATAGTTTGGATGGGCCTGAGTCCACCTTGTGACTCTAAAGGGCATGAAAATCCAGATTGGACCAAAAAGGAAACTCACATGCTATGTCAGGGATGGGTGCATGACCCAAATCAGGTCATGATCAGGGAGCACCAGTCTTGGAACATTTTACTGGAACTTCTGGAAAGAGGTGCTTTTGTTCCTCTAGGTTGCTAGGATAAGAGAATGTAAGTGGGAAGCTTCTGTTTCTCATATTTGCCACGATATGGTTATGGATATGGATATGGGTAGAGTCTTCCTGAGGATACGGATAGAGCCTCTCTGAGAATACTGAGGTAGCAGAGCCCTAAAATGGAAAAAGAGTATTCTGATGGTCTTTTTGATCCCCTAGATCTAGCTATGCCTATAGACAGATATACCCCTGGATTGACTAGCCACTTGAGCCACTATTTTACCTTATTTTTCTTAAACTAGTTTGAATAGTGGTGGTGTCTTTAACCAAAAAGGCTGGAAGGTTCACACTGGATCTTCCATAGTCCACTATATTGTGGGTTATAGTAGGTGATTTAATAATAAGATAGTTTTACTAAGGTCCAGCCCATGCGTTTTTGTGGAAGGGATCATTGAGGCAATTATCCTGACAATTCAAGGAACAATATCCTCAATTACTTATCTATTTCCCACTGAATTCTTTGCATGTTTAAAGGTTTAAATAGCCAAACAATCTGTCACTGACTAATATTAATCTTGAGCAGACAAAAGAGGAAGAGCAGGAAGATAAAGCATAAAGAACACTAGGTGAAGTGTGGGAAAATAAATTATGCTGGACAGGATTAAATGGAAATATTCAAAAAGAATTAAGAGGAACTCTAATGGGCACCTAGCTTAAGATACCAAAGTCTGGACCAGTAGACATTCCAAGCCTACTTTGGGAAGCTTTTAATTCCTCTCCATTCTCCTTAATATGGTTTTACGTCTTGGTAGTACCTTAGTTTTTTTTAATCATCAGCATGACTTCCTACAGACCTTTTTGTTTTAAACCATTTTTACAGTATGCTGTGGTGATGAGAATTTAGTAATTTAGTTAGAGCTGGGATTGCCCCTATCTTTGCTATGCAGGATTTATATAATTGGGGGGTTATCTATAATTACGTCTTCTAAATATTATGGAAGGCACATAAGGAGTCATGGTGATTATCTTTGCTTGACCAAGAGAAGTTGGAACTATCTGGATTCATCTGGGAACATTTTTCAGTTCTAATTGGATAGTGCTGTAACAGTATGACTCTTCTACAAGACAAGATCATTAGATCTTTGAAAAGAGTCAAAAGCTCTACTCTTTGCCTCTGTTGATAATGGCCCCTCCTCTGCTTTTTATGGAATGTGGTTTGTGAAGGTTATAGTTGGGGGAAGGGCACAGAACTGGGAGTGGGTTGGCAAAGATGGGCTGGAAAAGATGTTACTATGTGTAATGGAATTTAATATATATTATATGGGTTATAATATATACCATCTATCTATTATCTGTACATTTATATACCTCTAGTAAAAAGTGCGTGTGTGTGTATTACATATTACTCCTTTGGGTAGGGTTTATGATGTGACCTTGTCTACCCATATACAGTAGTATGAAGAAAGTCTCTTAAGTACCTGACAGCTAGATATGCCTCTTTTTTTTTTTTTTTTTTTTTTTTGTCTCCTGACCTCTTGGGAGGTCAAAACTACTGAGCAGTGCCTGTTATTGGTAACAGGTTCTATTCCTTGCTCTTTTACTATCTGGCTCTATGACCTTGGGCAAGGTACCTTATTTAATCTGGATATTTGCTACAAAGGTATTTTCAGTTAAATTTTTTTATCCTCTGAGAGTGCTTTTAGGTCATTCTAATATTAACACCAGAAGTATTTGGGGCTGAAAAACATGGGTAGTCATATTATTTCAGTTTCTTTAGGTTTTTCTCTTGCTTAATTACCTAATGTTGCTCTTCATATCCTTGGGGAGCACAACATACTTCATTAACATAGACATTCTAACTGGATAATGAATCTATTATTCTGTCTGTTTATCAGGTAACATTCGAGTGGGTCATAGTGCCCTTCTGAGACATTTTGTTTACTTTTGATAAAAGTTGTCCTTTATGTAACTCCCACCTTGAATTCTCTCACCTTGGTGATCTCCAAATTTGAACAATAACAGTTTCCTTTAATGTTGCCACTTATTACAGAGATATACCAGTTCCTGACAATAACTTGTACAGCTTGATGACATGTTTGAAAAGAACGTAGTCTTTCCTAGAAGAGTACCCTCTTCTGGATGCATCATTGATTTTTTTCCTTCCCACCATTGTTTCTAACCAAGTGTACTGCAGATTTCTTATCAGTGGTATTGGAGATATATGGGAAACCCAGTATTTTTTCTCAGAATATTATTTGTGTTGTCTCTCTCCAAAAATGCAAGGGAGAAAAAGAGATTCTGTACCTTCATATAGTCTTTCAGACAGAGTAGAATACTAAAGCGTTGTAGCACAATTATATGTTCTAGCTATATCAATATTAATATTGATTAACAATCTTAAATTTCTAAAGAAGGAAGCGACACTTTCAAAGTTGATGTTACTGAACTAGCATCATAAATTAGTAACTACTATGACTTCACGGTTATGAATGATACATATTTAAGGACAATTAATGGACAGAATCCATCTGTGTATTTTATGCCAGAGTTAACATTAGCTAGGATAATACAATAAATAAATAAACTACAAATGAAAATCAATTCTTCCCATTCTTGGAACATTTTTAAGTGGGTGTCTTTGGGAGTCTCTCTTATTTAGTGTTTCAGTGACAAATTGAAAACAATAGTGTCTAATTCAAAGCCACAAAGATCAGTTTGTAAGTAAGTTAACATAGATACCAATCTAGGCTAGTATTAGGGTTTTTTGTTGTTGTTTGTGGCTTGTGGTTCAAAAAGGAAATAGTCTTTGGCTTTTTCATTTTTCTTCCCTATACTTGGGAAAGTTCCTCATATTTCTTCAGGTTTATAAGAGCTGACACCTATTTTAATGATTTTATGCAACATGAAATAACAAGAAACTCAGGAGGAATCTTTAAAAAAAGGAACTTATGATATATAGACATAAAACGTATGATTTAAATGCATCTTTTGTAGTGCTGTTTGTTTATATTGTGAATATTGCTAATTTAATAAGTATTTTATTTTTTAGCTTGTGAATTCAGTACAATGTTTAAAATCATTTTCTATCTTTATGTGAATATCTGTGCATATGTGTTTTTCTGTAGGATCTGTCTGTGTAAACAAAATAATATGTATTAAAAAAGTTACATAAATATATTAAAAAGTGCAAATATTCATATAGCTCAATGAATTTCCACAAAGTGAACACACCCATTTCACCATCACCCAGATCAGAATAAGACTTTATCAGCAATGTTTTTTTTTTTTCGGTATGTGGGCCTCTCACTGTTGTGGCCTCTCCCGTTGCGGAGCACAGGCTCTGGACACGCAGGCTCAGCAGCCATGGCTCACGGGCCTAGCCGCTCCGCGGCATGTGGGATCCTCCCGGACTGGGGCATGAACCCGTGTCCCCTGCATCGGCAGGCGGACTCTCAACCACTGCGCCACCAGGGAAGCCCTATCAGCACTCTTGAAACCCTCTTCATACACCCTTTCATACCCAGAATCAACAATTCTCCTGACTGCTATAATCATTAATCATTTTTTCCTGTTTTTTTTCTTTATTGAATTTGTTACAGTATTACTTCTGTTTTATGTTTTGTTTTTTTGGCCCCAAGGCATGTGGAATCCTAGCTCCCCAACCAGGGATGGAACCCTCACCCCATGCATTTGAAGGCAAAGTCCCAACCACTGGACTGCCAGGGAAGTCCCTTTTTCCTGTTTTTGACCTTTAAATGAATGGAGTCATATCCAAGGTACTCTTTTGTGAATGGCTTTGTTCATTTATGTTATATTTGTGAAATTCATCTATATTGTCGCATGTGGTTGTAACTTGTTCATTTTCATTGTTGTGTAGTATTCCATTGCACAAATACACCACAATTTATCTGTTTTATTGTTGATGGACATTTAGGGTGTTTAGCTATATAAATATTGTGCTATGCCCATCATCTACATGCCTTTTGGTGCACAAATGTGTATGCATTTTTGTTGGATAAATAAATAGATAGCAATGAAATTATTGGGTCAAAGTGTATGTGTATGTTCAGTTTTTATAAATACTGCTGAACAATTTTCCAGATTTATACTTAACAACAATATGAAGATTGTAGTTATTCCTCAACTTCATCAATTCTTGGCATTGTCAGTCTTTTAAGTATTGCCATTCTTGTAGTTATATAGTAGTATTATATTTTATTGTGATTTAAATTTGCACTTCCTGGATACTAATAAAATTCAGCACCTTTTCAAACATTTATTGACCATGCAGATATATTCTTTTGGAAGGTTTTTATTCAAGTTTTGTGCTCATTTTCTTCTATTTTATCATTATCATTATTATTTTTGCAGTAGACCTTTTATATATGCTCTTTACAAGTGTGACATATACTGCAAATAAAATTTCCTGCTCTGTGGCTTGCCTTATAAATATCTCTTTAATGAACAGCGGTGTTTAATTTTAATGTAGTCCAATTCATCAATCTTTTCCTTTATGGTTAGTGCTTCCTGTGTCCTGTTTAGAAAATCTTTGACTACTCCAAAGTCATGAAAATATTTTCCAATGACATATCCTAGATCTTTATTGCATTACTTTTATATTTAGATCTACAATTAAATCAAGTGGTTGCATATGTGTGAGACAGTTCCTTTTCTCTTTCATTGGTATATTTGCTTGTCCTTAGGTCAAAACATGCTATCTTAATTACTATAGTTTTTTTGTAGGTCTTCATGTCTGCTAGTATAAGTCCTCCAGCTTTGTTCTTCTTCAAGATATTCCTGGAGGGAGGATTGTAGGAAGGTAGCAGGGTAGGAAGCATCAGGAATCTGTCTCCCAACCTAGATAATAATTATACTAGCTGAATCTGTCTGTTGTAACTATTTTGGAACTCTCGGGTGTACTGAAGTCTTGCATCCTCCAGGGTAAACTTAGATGGTAAATTGTGGCTAATTTTGATCCATTTCACCTCTTAGCACAGTAGTAGCTACACATCCTCCACCCTTAGCCATATAGCAGGCAGCTGGCCAAGTGTTCCTGGAGCAACCTGCACACAACTTTTGGAAGCCAGAGTGAGCAAAAAGCACACTGTCTTCCACATATCAGGGATCTGTACTCTCATTGCTGATTGCTGCTTCTGATCACAGAGGTGCAGACAAAGGGGTAAGTGGCCATTGTTGCTGTACCTCTGCTCATTGTTGTAAGACCCTCCCTTTCTGGATGAAGTGACTTCCAGAGAATTTCAAGAGCCCTTCCTCTCCTCCCCCTTTCATTTTTCTCTTTGTCCTCTTTTGGGAGCCAGATATTAAGTAGTGGGACATTCAAAAGGAACCACATAGAAAGGGAAAATTAGAAAGTGATCCCACATGCCCAGGGGAAGGTGCACATTCATAAAAGATCTGAGAAGACCTTAAGTTTACACTTCAGGCTGATACTTGGCATATAGAAAGCCTACAGCACTAAAACACACACACAAGCACAAAGAAAAAAAAAAAGCAGCAAAACTTGAGGATAGGTGAGAACCTAATTTCCAAAGGTATCACATCATTAAATTCAGATGTCCAGTTTTCAATAAAAAATCACAAGGCATACAAAGATTCAAGAAATTATGGCCCATTCAAAGGAAAATAAAAAACCAACAGAAACTGTCCTCGAAAAATATATTCCTGGGTATTCTTGGCCTTTTGAATTTCTATATAAAATTTACAAGCAGCTTATCAATTTATGTTTTAAAAATACTTCCTGAGATTTTGATTGGGATTACATTGAGTCTATAGACTAATTTCTAGAAAATATTTTTATAATATTAAGGCTTTAGTCCATGAACCTTGTATAGTTTCCATTTAATTAGATTTTCTGAATTTATCTCAATTATTTTTAATAGGATTTATTTTTAGAGCACATTTAGATTATTAGCAAAATTGAGTAGAAAGTACAGAGAGTTCTCATACATTCCCTGCTCCCTCACACTCCAAACCTCCCCCACTATCATCATCTCTAACCAGAGTGGTACATTTTTTTTACAACTGATGAATCTACATTGACACCCTAAGTTCATAGTTTACATTAGGGTTCACTCTTGGTCTTTGGCATTCTGTGGATATTAACAAATGTACAATACATGTGTTCCATTATCATATCATGCAGAAAAGTTTCACTGTCATAAAAATCCTCTGTGTTCAGCCTCTTCATCCCAACCTCCCTTCTAAACCTTGACAACCACTGATCTTCTTACTGTCTCCATAGTTTTGCCATTTCAAGAATATCATATAGTTAGAGTCTTACAGAGAACAATCTTTTCACATTGGCTTCTTTTACTTGGTAATATGCATTTACATTTCCTCCATATCTTTTCATAGCTTGATAGCTCAATTCTTTTTAGCACTGAATAACAGTCCATTTTTGGATGAATTCTAGTTAATTTATCCATTCACCTATTGAAGGGCATCATGGTTGCTTCCAAGTTTTGACATTTATGAATAAAGCTGCTATGAACGTCCACATGCAGGATTTGTGTGGACATAAGTTCTCAACTCATTTGAGTAAATACCAAGGATCATGATTGTCAGATTATATGATAAGTTTTATAAAAAAAACTTTCAAACTCTCTCCCAAAGTGTCTGTACCATTTTGCATTCCACTAGGAATAAATGAGAGTTTCTGTTGTTCCACACTGTCATCAGCATTTGGTGTTGTCAGTGTTTTGGATTTGGGCCATTCTAATAGATGTGTAGTGGTATCTTATTGTTGTTTTAATTTGCATTTCCCCAGTGACATATGATATTGAACATCTTTTCATATGCTCACTTGCCATCTGTATATATTCTTTGGTGAGGTGTCTATGCAGGTCTTTGGCCCATTTTTAAGCAGCTTGTTTGGTTTCATATTGTTGAGTTTAAGAATTCTTTGTGTATTTTGGATAACACTCCTTTATCAGATGAGTCTTTTGTAAATATTTTCTCACAGTCTTTGGCTTGTCTTCTCATTCTCTTGGCAGTATCTTTCACAGAGCAGAAGTTTTTAATTTTAATGAAGTCCAGCTTATCAATTATTTCTTTTATGGATCAAGCCTTTGGTGTTGCATCTAAAAAGTAATCACCATACCCAAAGTCATCTAGATTTTTTCCTATATTGTCTTCTAGGAGGTTTATAATTTTGCAGTTTACATTTAGGTCTACAATCTATTTTGTGTTATTTTTTGGGAAAGGTATGTGTCTAGATTCTTTTTTTTTTTTTGCATTTGATGTCCAGTTGTTCCAGCACCATTTTTTGAAATGACTATCTTTTCTCCACTGTATTGCTTTTGCTCCTGTGTGAGAGATCACTTGACTGTGTTCATGTGAGTCTGTTTCTGAGCTCTTCATTTTGTTCCAGTAATGTATTTGTCTATTTTTTTAATCAATAACACACTGTCTTGATTACTGTAGCTTTAGAGAAAATATTGAAGTTGGGTAATTTCAGTACTCTGAATTTGTTCTTTCTTTTCAATATTATGTTGACTCTTCTGAGTCTTTTGCCTCTCCATATAAACTTTAGAATCAGTTTGTCAATATTTATGAAATAACTTATTGAGATTTCGGTTAAGATTGCAGTTAATCTATGGATCAATTTAGGGAGAACTAGCATCTTGATAATATTGAATCTTCCTATCCATAAACATGGAGTATCTGACCATTTATTGGTTATTTGATTTCTTTTGTCAGTGTTTTGTAGTCTTCCTCATATACATCTGGTACATATTTTGTTAGATTTATACCTAAGTATTTAATTCTTTGTGGTGTTAATGTAAATGGTATTGTTTTTTATTTCAAATTCCTCTTGTTCATTGCTGGTATATAGGAAAATTATTTCCTTTTGTATGTTGATGTTGTACCCTGCCAACTTGTTATAATAGCTTTTTAGTTCTGTGAATTTTTCTGTTGATTTCAGACTACTCATGAGCCCAAGAAAGCATTCTTCATTTCTGTTACAGTGTTTTTGATCTCTAGCATTTCTTTTTGTTCTTTCTTTGAAAAAATATTCTTTCCTTTATTTTGGCTTGTCAAATATGTCATCCCATTTTTTTCCTTGGGTCTTATCACTTACTTTGACAAGTCACCTTTCACCATTATTATTGTTTCTCTGAAGGTAATATGTTATTTTTCTCTAGTAGCTCTTAAGATATTCTCTTTGCTTTTTTCCTTTTATTAGCAGTTTTACCATGATGTGTCTAGGTGAGATTTTCTTTGTATTTTTCTTTCTGGGAGTTTGTAGGACTTCTTGAATCTATTGGTATAATGTCTTCCATTAGTTTTGGAAAACTCTCAGCCATCATTTCTTCACGTATTGGAGCCCTATTTTGTTCTTTTTTCTATTCCCTTGTAAGATGCAATTACACTTTTGTTAGAGCACTTCACCATGTTTTCTGTAGTGTATTAAGGGTGGCCACAGATTCTTTGCTCCTCTTCCCAGGAAGGGGTGGAGTCTGTGTCTTTTCCAGCCCTACCCCCCTTGAAATCTGGACTGGCCCCATGACTTGATTTGACTAAGAGTACCTCATCACTGCAGACAGTGGTACACGAAGTATGGTACCTGGACAAGCAGTATCAGCATTACCTAGACCTTGTTAAAAATGCATATTATTTTTCTTATCCCAGACTTACTAAGTTAGAAACTCTGGAGATGGGGCACAAATCCTCAAGGTGATTTTGATGCATGCTAAAATCTTCAAATTACTGTCCTAGGCAGTAGTAATTGGTCTAAGAGGTGGTCAGATGAATGAAGTCCTTGCCTATGATTGTATGAACTCTAGAAGGAGGATGCTGTCTTTTCCTGATGGCATTGCTACCGTGGTATGATATAACCCCGGAGCTGTTGGCAGCCATTGTCTTTCCCTTCGTAGTAGAAGTCCCCATGGAGCAGGACAGAATGAGACTGACCCATAGGTAAGATAATGTCCATACAACTTTGTCTGAACCTTGAATCCAACTGTGCCTGAAGCTCCAGACTAGTCCTTAATTATGTGAACTTTTTTCTTTTTTTCTCAAGTTAATTTGATTTGATTTGTGCACTTCCAAGTAAAGAATCTTGGCTAATACACAAGTAACCTCCCGCTTCCTCTTTCAAATGATGTCCCATGCAGAGCCCCCAAAGTATAAAATAGATAATTGGAGGTCTTGTCTGAATGGAGCAGAAATAGAATCCCTCAAATCTTGCCGTATGGCTTTTCCCAGGCCTCCCTCAGCAACTCCTGGAGACTATGCAGAACAACACTAAAGCTCTAGGCAACATACATTAAAGCCCACTTGCAGTAGACCTTTTCGTGGCCTATGGCATAACCCCTAGTTCCACCTGATTTCAACTGCAGCTGTCATGCAAATTTGCTTTATGTGGCCCACCTCAAGCATCCTGCTGTGTCTGTCTGCTTTTTTGTCCCTGGGATTCTCTTAAGTCACTTGGTTTGCTTAGCATAGACATAGGCAGCCTGAAAATTCAGGAAAATTTATGCTTCTGGGGGCAACCTTGTACAGGGATGATATATAAGTGTCCTGGCTTTCCATCCTGTGGAGGCACATTCTCTAATTCTAGAGGGTCCAAGGGATTGGGCCCTAGGAGTCCACAGTAGTAACAAGATTTATGTTGCATGTTTTTTTTCCTTCCCTGCCTCATCTTCCTGTTTCTTTGCTCCTATTTCTTAGATTACTTCCAAAATAAACCACCTGCATTCAGTCCTTTTCTCATGCTCTGCTTTTGGGAAAACCCAAAGTAAGATATCAGTGTTAGAAAGTATAGAACTCAAGTTAGGATGTATGGTTTTGAATCCCACCTCTGCGAGTTAGGTTATGATATAGGTCTAATCATTTCTTTTCTCTAGGCCTTAGTTGTGTCATTTGCAAAACAAGGAAGGTGAATTAGCTGCTTACTTAGTTTCCTCTAGCTCTGACTTTTTAGGTTCCTTCTGGCTCTGACTTTCATGTAACTCTATGTACTGTTTTAGAAACTGAACAGTTACACATGAAACTAGAATGATGAGTAGAGTCAGGTCCTTGTGGTTTTTCCCTCTTTTCTAAACATCATTTCTATTTTTTCCCATTTTCCCCCCACAGAAGTATCCAGATGATCTGATTCACCGTTGATTGGTCTTTGTAGATATAGACCCAGAAAAACAACCATAAATACCCAGTCCCACACAGACCACACACAGCTATTCTGACAGGTCAGAAGCTCTCAAAACCACTGACATTCAGAGTCTCAGGTTTATGTAGGACATAAAGTCTGAACATAAAAGCAAGTATTATATGATGAATATAATCAACTATCTGGATGACTAAATGCAGCATAATAGCCTAAGTACTTTAGGGCTGGAGCCAAAGATACTTAACAAAAAATGGCTTCAGGCTTCCCTGGTGGCGCAGTGGTTGAGAGTCCGCCTGCCGATGCAGGGGACACGGGTTCGTGCCTCGGTCCGGGAAGATCCCACACGCCGCGGAGCGGCTAGGCCTGTGAGCCATGGCCGTTGAGGCTGCGCGTCTGGAGCCTGTGCTCCGCAACGGGAGAGGCCAAAAAGTTGAGAGGCCCGTGTACCTCGGAAAAAAAAAAAAAAAAAATGGCTTCAATTTCGTATTGATTTTTAAAAAATGAAATGTTACACCTGGGGATCCAGCTATGGATTTCAATCTACTTTTTCTTGTAATTTGAGACAAATTGAAATCTATGATAATGAACCTAATCAGGAAGGGAAAGTCTATTCTTTTCTTCATTCAGCAACTAGAAATGATCAATGTGAAACTTTATTGTTGTTGTTTTTACACAGTGGTGGCTTCCAGTGGGGCCTTAATGCAATGATTGTGTTGATTCCTCTTGGGGAAAAAAAGAAAGGGAAGAGGTACTTGCTGTTTTAAAAGGAAGCAGGAATGTGGAGGGTAGGGCACAGAGGACATTCCTGCATACTACTGTCAGGTGAGAGAGGTTTCCCCATGCTCACCAATGGCTTCCCTCAGCATGGCTGGTCTTACACAAGAAGAGGGTAAGCAGCTCCCTACAAATGTTGTTTAAGGGGTTCATGAAAGGCTCCTGTCTTTCAGTATGCTTTGTCCATTTGGTCCTTGATGCGTGAAATTTCTTTGAGGTCAGAGCCCTTCCTTTGCCAAGTAAAGAAAAACTCTAGTGGAAAACACCTTTGTGAAGATGTAGTGGGTAGGGTCCTAAGTTGGGAGTCAGATACAGAACGCTTACCTCTTCTCTGTAGACAGTTAGCTCTATGAACTCTGATAGGTCACTTAACCTTTCTATGGCTTGATCTCTACATCTCTAAAATGAGTGTGTTCATAAAGGATGATTTCTGTCATTCTTTGCAGCTCCAGAATCTGGATTATTGATGGAAATTCATGCTAGTATATAACTAACAGATAGATATTTTTTCCTTAGAGTGGCTTTAATGAGAGAGGGTGAGTATCAGGGCTTGGAGAATTTGAAAGTGGCCATAGATAGAGAAAGGATAAATTCTGCTTCTTTATAATTTTTACCTCTTGTCCTTATGACCACCCCATCTGCAACATTGCATAAAATGACAAGACATACATAGGAGGCTTGGACTAGTCTAGAATTAATGGCTTTCACTGAAAGACAGACTGAACTAGGTTCTAATCCTGGTCTGACCCTTATCAGTGGTCACAAGAAGTTGCCTAACAGCTCTGAGCCTCAGTTTTTACACCTATAAAATGGGAATAATACTACCTTCAGTGTGAGGTATCAGGTATCCTGGGAAGTGATGGTCAGGCAGAAGTGGTCAGTAGGGAGGAAGATTACAAGGTTTTATAAGCCAGCTTTGTCCTCTGGTTGACATTGTGTCATCCTGGTACAGAAGAAAGTCGTAGAGCTCTGCTATCTGCAAGGTATTTATGTGAAAGGTAGAGGATGTCATCAGGCATGCTAATGCTTTGGTAATTACACCAACAGTTAAGTTACATTATTACTACTCAATGCTGTGTCATTGCCAAGGTGGGATCCAATGTTGATGTCTTTAGAGCTTGCAACATTTATCAAAAGTGGCAATGCATCATAGATCTCATCAATGTCTCTTGGTATAGGGACTCATATCTGGGCACATGAAAAGCAAAAGCACAGTTATGGATTATTGTGTAACACGTATGCTGTGTTTACATAGAAAAGAGTCTGAAATAATTAAAACCATTTTTTTGACAAGGATAGTATAAACTCAAATGCTTACTTTGTGTTAACGTTCATGATGTTGTCAGAAAAGCTTATTAGTTTCTTATATTATAATCGGTTTAAGTGTAAAGCTTCAATCATAGAGAAGAGAAGAATATCTCAGAACATATCTTTAGTTGATTCTGGCAATTCATCTTTCCACAATGTGGTCTTTGTATCTTGGAGATGATTTGATGATAAAAACTTTTATAATCGCTGATATTTTATTAAAAGGTTCTTTAATTCTTCTTTAGACCAATGACTCCCAATCTTTCTAGTGATATGTGACCACCCTCAAACCAAGAGCAGCTGGAAATTCATCTTAACTCTGAGGATGATGGATTTAGAGCAGTTTGGACCTAATATGTAGACCACTTAAATTTAAATGCTGCAACCTTTCAGCTATGGCTATTATAGAATCAATAACATTTATTCCTCCTTTCATTTCTACACAGTAGGAGTAATATTCAGATTTCCTGCAGCTTATTCTTGTAGAATAGGGGATTGAGATGCAGATTACTTAAACCTACTATGAAAAGTTAATGTGGGAAAACATTCAAGTTTCCAGTAATATTTCCTTCCCATTATATCCATTTTATTTTATTTTTTTTTTTAACATCTTTATTGAAGTATAATTGCTTTACAATGTTGTGTTAGTTTCTGCTGTATAACAAAGTAAATCAGCTATGTGTACATATATCCCCATATCCCCTCCCTCTTGCGCCTCCCACCTACCTTCACTATCCCACCCCTCTAGGTGGTCACAAAGCACCGACCTGATCTCCCTGTGCTACGCAGCAGCTTCGTACTAGCTTTCTCTTTTACATTTGGTAGTGTATATATGTCATTGCTACCCTTTCACTTTGTCCCAGTTTACACTTCCCCCTCCCCATGTCCTCAAGTCCATTCTCTACGTCTGTGTCTTTATTCCTGTCCTGCACCTAGGTGCATCAGAACCATTTTTTTTTTTTTTTACATTCCATATATATGTGTTAGCATATGGTATTTGTTTTTCTCTTTCTGACTTACTTCACTCTGTATGACAGACTCTAGGTCCATCCACCTCACTACAAATAATTCGATTTTGTTTCCTTTTATGACTCAGTAATATTCCATTGTGTATACGTGCTACATCTTCTTTATCCATTCATCTGTCGATGGACACTTAGGTTGCTTCCATGTCCTGGCTATTGTAAATAGTGCTGCAGTGAACATTGTGGTACTTGTCTCTTTTTGAATTATGGTTTTCTCAGGGTATATGCCCAGTAGTGGGATTGCTGGGTCATATGGTAGTTCTATTTTTAATTTTTTAAGGAACCTCCATACTGTGTTCTCCATAGTGGCTGTATCAGTTTACAGCCAACAGTGCAAGAGGGTTCCCTTTTCTCCACACTCTCTCCGGCATTTATTGTTTGTAGATTTTTTGATGATGGCCATTCTGACCAGTATGAGGTGATACCTCATTGTGGTTTTGATTTGCGTTTCTCTAATGATTAGTGATGTTGAGCATCCTTTCATTTATTTGTTGGCAGTCTGTATATCTTCTTTGGAGAAATGTCTATTTAGATCTTGCACCCATTTTTGGGTTGGGTTGTTTGTTTCTTTGATATTGAGCTGCATGAGCTGCTTGTATATTTTGGAGATTAATCCTTTGTCAGTTGCTTCATTTGCAAATATTTTCTCCCATTCTGAGGGCTGCCTTTTCGTCTTGTAGATGGTTTCCTTTGCTGTGCAAAAGCTTTTAAGTATGGTTAGGTCCCATTTGTTTATTTTTGTTATTTCCATTTCTCTAGGAGGTGGGTCAAAAAGAATCTTGCTGTGATTTATGTCATAGAGTGTTCTGCCTATGTTTTCCTCTAAGAGTTTGATAGTGTCTGGCCTTACATTTAGGTCTTTAATCTATTTTGAGTTTATTTTTGTATATGGTGTTAGGAAGTGTTCTAATTTCATGCTTTTACATGTAGCTGTCCAGTTTTTCCAGCATGACTTATTGAAGAGGCTGTCTTTTCTCCATTGTATATCCTTGCCTCCTTTATCAAAGATAAGGTGACCATATGTGCGTGGGTTTATCTCTGGGCTTTCTATCATGTTCCATTGATCTATATTTCTCTTTTTGTGCCAGTACCATATTGTCTTGATTACTGTAGCTTTGTAGTATAGTCTGAAGTCAGGGAGCCTGATTCCTCCAGCTCTGTTTTTCTTTCTAGAGATTGCTTTGGCTCTTCGGGGTCTTTTGTGTCTCCATACAAATTATAGAATTTTTTGTTCTAATTCTGTGAAAAATGCCATTGGTAGTTTGATAGGGATTGCACTGAATCTGTAGATTGCTTTGGGTAGTATAGTCATTTTCACAATATTGGTTCTTCCAAGGACATGGTATATCTCTCCATCTGTTTGTGTCATATTTGGTTTCTTTCATCAGTGTCTTATAGTTTTCTGAGTATAGGTCTTTTACCTCCTTAGGTATTGCTAGGTATTTTATTCTTTTTGTTGCAATGGTGAATGGGATTGTTTCCTTAATTTATCTTTCTGAACTTTTGTTGTTAGTGTATAGGCTGCAAGAGATTTCTGGGCATTAATTTTGTATCCTGCAACTTTACCATATTCATTGATTAGTGCTAGTAGTTTTCTGGTGGCATCTTTAGGATTATCTTTGTATAGTAGCATGTCATCTTCAAACAGTGACAGTTTTACTTCTTCTTTTCCAATTTGGATTCCTTTTATTTCTTTTTCTTCTCTGATTGCCATGGCTAGGACTTCTAAAACTATGTTGGATAACAGTGGCGAGCATGGACATCCTTGTCTTGTTCCTGATCTTAGAGGAAATGGTTTCAGTTTTTCACCATTGAGAATGATGTGTGCTGTGGGTTTGTCATATATGGCCCTTATTATGTTGAGGTAGTTTCCCTCTATGCACACTTCCTGGAGAGTTTTTATCATAAATCCGTGTTGAATTTTGTCAAAAGCTTTTTCTGCATCTATAGACATGATCATATGGTTTTTATTTTTCAAGTTGTTAATATGGTGTATCACATTGATTGATTTGCATATATTGAAGAATCCTTGCATCTCTGAGATGAATCCCACTTGATCATGGTGTATGATCCTTTTAATGTGTTGTTGGATTCCATTTGCTAGTATTTTGTTGAGGATTTTTGCATCTATGTTCATCAGTGTTATTGGTCTGTAATTTTCTTTTTTGTAGTATCTTTCTTTTTTGTAGTATTTTCGTCTGGTTTTGGTATCAGGGTGATGGTGGCCTCTTAGAATGAGTTTGGGAGTGTTCCTTCCTCTGCAATTTTTTGGAAGAGTTTGAGAAGGATGGGTGTTAACTCTTCTCTAAATGTTTGATAGAATTCACCTGTGAAGCCATCTGGTCTTGGACTTTTGTTTGTGGGATGATTTTTAATCACAGTTTCAATTTCAGTACTTGTGATTGGTCTGTTCGTATTTTCTACTTCTTCCTGGTTCAGTCTTGGAAGGTAATACCTTTCTAAGAATTTATCCGTTTCTTCCAGGTTGTCCATTTTATTGGCATAGAGTTGCTTGTAGTAATCTCTTATGATGGTTTATACTTCTGCGGTGTCTTTTGTAACTTCTCCTTTTTCATTTCTAATTTTATTGATTTGAGTCCTCTCCCTGTTTTTCTTGATGAGTCTGGCTAAAGGTTTATCAATTTTATCTTCTCAAAGAATCAGCTTTTAGTTTTATTGATCTTTGCTATTGCTTCCTTTGTTTCTATTTAATTTATTTCTGCGCTGATCTTTATGATTTCTTTCCTTTTACTAACTTTGGGTTTTGTTTGTTCTTCTTTCTCTAGTTCCTATAGATGGAAGGTTAGATTGTTTATTTGTGATTTTCTTGTTTCTTGAGGGAGGCTTCTATAGCTATAAACTTCCCTCTTAGAACTGCTTTTGCTGCATCCCATAGGTTTTGGATTGTTGTGTTTTCATTGTCATTTGTCTCTAGGTATTTTTTGATTCCCTCTTTGATTTCTTCCGTGATCTCTTGGTTGTTTAGTAACGTATTGTTTAGCCTCCATGTATTTGTGTTTTCTACATTGTTTTCTTTGTAATTGATTTCTAATCTCGTAGCATTGTGGCCAGAAGAGATGCTTGATATGATTTCAGTTTTCTTAAATTTACTAAGGCTTAATTCGTGACCCAAGATGTGGTCTATCCTGGAGAATATTCCGTGCGCACTTGAGAAGAAAGTGTAACCTGCTGTTTTTGGATGGAATGTCCTATAAATATCAATTAAATCTATCTAGTCTGTTGTGTCATTTAAAGCTTGTGTTTCCTTATTAATTTTCTGTTTGGATGATCTGTCCATTGGTGTAAGTGAGGTGTCAAAGTCCCCCACTATTACTGTGTTACTGTCGATTTCCTTCTTTATAGCTGTTAGCAGTTTTGCCTTATGTATTAAGGTGCTCCTATGTTGGGTGCATATATATTTATAATTGTTATATCTTCTTCATGGATTGATCCCTTGATCATTATGTAGTGTCCTTCCCTGTCTCTTGTAACATTCTTTATTTTAAAGTCTATTTTACCTGATATGAGTATTGCTACTCCAGCTTTCTTTTGATTTCCATTTGCATGGAATATGTTTTTCCATCCCCTCACTTTCAGTCTGTATGTGTCCCTAGGTCTGAAGTGGGTCTCTTGTAGACAGCATATATATGGGTCTTGTTTTTGTGTCCATTCTGTGAACCTGAGTTTTTTGGTTGGAGCATTTAATGCATTCAGTTTAAGGTAACTATCGATATGTGTGTTCCCATTACCATTTTCTTAATTGTTATGGGTTTGTTTTTGTAGGTCCTTTTCTTCTGTTGTGTTTGCCACTTAGAGAAGTTCCTTTAGCATCTGTTGTAAAGCTGGTTTGGTGGTGCTGAATTCTCTTAGCTTTTGCTTGTCTGTAAAGCTTTTGATTTCTCCATCGAATCTGAATGAGATCCTTGCCGGGTAGAGTAATCTTGGTTGTAGATTCTTCCCTTTCATCACTTTAAATATATCGTGCCACTCCCTTCTGGCTTGTAGAGTTTCTGCTGCGATATTAGTTGTTAACCTTATGGCAGTTCCCTTGTATGTTATTTGTTGTTCTTCCCTTGTTGCTTTCAGTAATTTTTCTTTGTCTTTAATTTTTGTCAGTTTGATTAGTATGTGTCTTGGCGTGTTTCTCCTTGGGTTTATCCTGTCTGGGACTCTCTGTGCTTCCTGGACTTGGGTGGCTATTTCCTGGCCCATGTTAGGGAAGTTATCAACTATAATCTCTTCAAATATTTTCTCAGGTCCTTTCTCTCTCTCTCCTCTTTCTGGGACCCCTATAATATGAACGTTATTGCATTTAATATTGTCTCAGAGGTCATTTAGGCTGTCTTCATTTCTTTTCATTCTTTTTTCTTTATTCTGTTCTGCAGCAGTGAATTCCACCATTCTGTCTTCCAGGTCACTTATTCATTCTTCTGCCTCAGTTATTCTGCTATTGATTCCTTCTAGTGTATTTTTCATTTCAGTTATTGTATTGTTCACCTCTCTTTTTTTGTTCTTTAATTCTTCTAGGTGTTTGTTTTTCAGTTCTTGCAGGTCTTTGTTAAACATTTCTTCCATCTTCTCGATCTTTGCCTCCATTCTTTTTCCGAGGTCCTGGATCATCTTCACTATCATTATTCTGAGTCCTTTTTCTGGAAGGTTGCCTATCTCCACTTCATTTAGTTGTTTTTCTGGGCTTTTATCTTGTTCCTTCATATGGTACATAGTCCTCTGGCTTTTCATTTTGTCTTTCTTTCTGTGAATGTGGCTTTCGTTCCACAGGCTGCAGAATTGTACTTCTTCTTGCTTCTGCTGTCTGCCCTCAAGAGTCCTATTGTTCCAAGTTCTGATTAAAATACCTATAGGGCACACAGATGAGGATGTCAAATAGGTAATTGGATAAATCAGTTTTGAGCTAAATCTAGACGTCAGAGCTAGAGAATTATTTCATAGAGACTGTATTTAAAACCAAATTTCAGGTGAGGTCATATGGGAGAATATTTGGACAGAAAAGAAGACAAAAGATAAGTTTGGTGTACTCACACTTCAGTGATTGAAAAGAGGAGAGGAAACTAGCAAAAGTGATTGAGAAGGAATAGCCAGTGAGGTGGAAGGCAAATTGGGAGAAATCAGGAGATGGGAATATTTCAAGAAAAAAGCAGTGAACAGCCATGCCACATGCTGCTGAAAGCTCAGGCCAGATGAGTATACAGAAATAATCTTTTGAGTTAGAAATATGGAAAACACCTTGATAAAAGTGGTTTCCATGGAATTGGGGTGGGGGTAGGTGTGGGAAGAAGCATAATCGGAAAGGATTGAGAGGAGACTAGAAGGCAAAGAAGCAGAAATATATTCATTTAGATAGTTTTTTCAAGAATTTTGCTAGGAGGTAGAACAGAAATATGGATGGGTAGAGGTGAATGGGGGGTTATACTACAGTAACAAAAACCAAATAAAATCATGAGAAAACTTGACTATATTACCTGTCAGTAGCTAGAGTCAGCCATGGCCCTGCACCATGAGTCTTCTGATTTCTGGTAGAAGCCGACAGAGCTCTCCCAGCATAGGATATCCTCCTCTGATGGAAGAGGGAAGGAGCAAGGAACAGAACTGTACTCTGCCTCAAGTCTTCAGCTTGCACTTGTCATAATCTATGTTTGTTCACATTCTGTTGACCAAAGCAAGTTACATGACTAGGCTCAATGTCAGTGAGGTAGAGACGTATACTCCTCCTGCAGAAGACCCTGCACTCCTCATGGTAATGGAAAGGTATGTATCCTTGTCCTCTAAGGAAGACGTAGTGATTGGTTGGGAGCAGTAACACAATCTGCCCCCTAAACATACATATTTTTTGATGGGTGAAATAAATCGTGTTTGTATGCTGTTAAAAATAATGCAAGGAATAGACACATTAATTACAGAAAAAAAGCCTGTGAGAATGTGAGGAAATAGGTGCATTTTTAGGAGTAAGGGCATCTTATTAATAGGAGGAAAGGCTTAGAGAGAGTATAGATATTAAACGGTTGGTAGTTTTGCCATGTCTTTTATAATAAGACTTCTTCCTTTCTAAATTTTGCTTCTGTTCTGACTTTCCAGTAATTTCTAAGATCAGGGTACATGGGAGGTATATTTTGCAAAACTTGAATGTTTAGGAATCTTCCTTTGTTGCCTTCAACAAAAACAAATAGTTTGGTCCAGAGTTATTTTTTAATCTTTAATTGTCTAGAGACATTGCTACATTCTTGTAGTAATTAGTATTATAGAGGAGGTTAGAGCTAAGATCTGGTTATCTCCAGGATGTGCCTCTTGCGTGTTAGAGCAGCTCAGTACATACTTATTGAATGAGTGCATGCATGAACCCCACCCATCACATTTTTCAGGCAGCTTTTTAATGACTAATTCTTTAATATTTTAAATTTGTTCATCTCTTTTAGCTCTGGGAGAATGAAACCCAATTCCCTTTAATGAATACAAGGTGTGAAAGGAAAAGATAAATCTTACAAGTATATGCTTTGAGAATGAAGTTCTTTAAAATGTAGAAATATCAGGAACAATTAAAAACTCATATATAAGTTTAGCCTCTTTTCTGAGAACAGTTGAGGGAAAGTTACGTATCTATTAGGGTGGTAAAGAGCAGGGCTTTTGCAGTGAAAACTGGATCTTCCTTATAATGTATATATTAAGAACATCAATCTTAGTAATAACTTCTACTAGATGAACACATGTGAAGGATTTCATCTACCTAGAGTTAAGAAATGAACTCATTTCCTTCTCATAAAAATATCGTTTTCTTCATAGCAAAGGTATAAGGTAGTAGCTCAAGTAATTATCACTGAAGAATGAGAATGCCTACTTAAAGTATTCTTGTATAGATGATTTTCTTGCTCTCTTCACTAAGCAAAGCCTTTTGGATTGGAGAGATGGCTATGAATGCTCAAGTTTGTGGGCACTTCAATATGCAATGGAATTTTTCAGCAGATTTTGAGCTATTGAGTTGCCACTTGTCTTCTCTGAGAACCACGATTCTTAATTATTAGAAACCCATTTTGGCAAAGATCAAGAATGGCAGAGACTTAAGTGGGAAAGTTAGCTGTCAGAATATCATCTGTCTCCCATTTTTCTGAATTTGGGAGAGTATTTTGGAACAAAGTGCCAATTTCATAACTATTACTCCTTCACAGATAAATTGGCAGTGATTTGGGAGAGTGGCTCATGACATTTCTGCCCAATAATTTTTAATCATGCTTTTAAAAAAATCCACTGGGTTAATTTTTGAAACTTAGGTGTTATCTCAGTCCCTGGCAAACTCAGAGACCTCTTTGGGAGACAGCAAGTCTTCTACTGCAGCTTGGACACAGATGGACCCAAGTTTGAAAATTGTCCTGCCACTTACTAGCTGACTGACATTGGGCAAGTTTCTTTACTTTACTGAAGCAGGTTTAACTCTTCTATAAACAAGAATACTAGTACTTGTCTTACTAATTCATTTATTTACTCTTTTAATAAACATGAAGTACTTATTATATTCTCATACCTGAGTTGTGTGTACTAGGGATGCAAATAATAATAGCTAACGTTTGGTGAATATTAACCAAGTGCAAGCCCATTCTAAATATATCTCCTTTATTTTTCCCATCAGCTTTAGGAGTAAAATAGGTACCCTAACGCTCATTTATCAGATAAGGAAGCTCTGCTTAGAGTTTAAGTAACTTGTGCAAGTTGTATAAAGTAGAAAGCAGGGAGACTAAAATTCAAACCAAGTCAGCTTTCAGTTGAGAGTGCATGTTGTTAACCACTGTGCTATACTGTAAAGATGCAAAGATACAATCCCTGCCACTCGTGTGGACACAGAGAAGAAAACAAACAGTCATATTAAGTGGATGTGCAAAGTATCCAGGCATTTTGGAGAAACAAGCCCTTAATTCCCTGGGATCAACTTTGGTTTGAAATCTAAGACCATGATAAATCTATGGAAGTTTAACCTGTAATCTTCGGATTGCTGCTGATTTCAAAGTCACTGGTATCAGAAACACACATACATGCTAGAGCTTTAGAAATGTCAGTATTTATCATTTTAAAGTCAGACTCTCCATAAAAATTCATGATGTCGCAGTGATAAGTACCAGAAATGTTACCAAATGTCTGCTTTTGGTAAATACTTAGTCCATGCCACCATTTACATTAAAGGATGATTGGACTATTTAAAAGATTCTGATATTGGTAATGACTGATACTATTAAGAATACACTTCACAGAAAATATGCTGATATTATTTTCATTAATCAAGTGCATATTTTAATAAAAATAGGATTTTTATGGGCACATTATAGGAGGATGTGATGTGTGACCTGTACTGTAAAGGCACCAATAAACTAGAATGAAACAAACGAAAATGGTACATTTTTAATGACTTGAAGTTTGGGTCAGATGAAATGAAATCGGAAAGTTTTGCATAAATAGCACACCACAAGCTTGGAAACTTGCATGCAATCCAGTGTTTTATGCTATTAACTTGAAAGCAAAAATGGCTTCTGTAAAACATTGCCTTTTGTTAATTAGACAACTTCAGGCCTTTGAACATGAATCATTAACTGCTGATATTGCCCTAAGGACAAATGTTTATGATCTCCTGGGGCTTTTAAATATAAAGAAGAGGGGAAAACAACGAGGAAAGGAAAGTGCTTATTTCTCAGTTTTAGATTATCCAATTATTTTAAGTAGAGAAATATCATTAATAGGGTCACTTAAAATAGAATTAAGTGGGAAAATAGGAAGAAAGCATCTCAGTTGCAGCCATGAAATTTTATGACAATTAAAAACATAAAACTTATGAAAAAATAGCTATTTATTATTTTAATGGTGACAGGAGACTAATGGAAGTTCCTGTATGTGAGGAAAATATGACTTGTGCCAGCAACATCTATGTCACTACAGACTCTGGAACTCCGTTTGCAAGGAAACCCATCAGCCATTATTAAGGAATCCTGTGATGTTCTTGGCAAACACTATGTAGATTGAAAGGAAATTTCATTATATCTTTAAAAATTTAAATAGTTGGATTCATAGTTCACTGATCTTGAACAGCCTGGCTCTCATTTCAGGTTTCTTTTGCTCCTTGGGTCTTTATTAATGGTGAATTTTGCATTTATTACATCACAGAGAGAGGGACTTTTTCCCCCTAAGTAGGTTTACTTCCCACGTGCTGTTTTTTGTTAGTGAGGCTGAGTGCTTTATCCAGCAGTCCAGACTATGTGACGGGAACGTTTGCAGGATTATCTCTTTGATGCTCTGGTGCCATTATCTACTGTACACATGGTGGGGAAGGGGACATGTGTCCTAGTTTATTCTGCAAAACTATATATAAACAGGCCTAGCCCGCTTTCCTCTGCTCTCATACTCCTCTGGGGCTTCTGCTAGTGGAAACAGAAAGTGTAGAGATTGTAGGTCAGAACCGAGGTGTTGCACATTTCACTGACACGGAGAGACATCAGCACCCAGAGATTAGAGACAGGGGGTTAAGGAGAAATGGAGTGAGGAGGTCACAACAGAGAAAAATGACTCTTCAACACTCTGTAAAATGCAAAAGGCCATGTTTAAAGATTGGAGATATTTTTTTTTATTGCTTTGACAGCTTAAATTCCCTGGGCTTTCTCTGAAATTATGCAAGGGTCAGGTTGGATTTTTCTTTCTAACACTTTTTCTTCCCTTTCTGTCCTCTGTGCTCTTCTGGTTCTTCCTCCTGTTCTGCTCCTAACAGTTGAGGGGTCAGTAAGTGGAGGTTAAAAGGTCTGAACAAGCTACTCCTTGCCCTCTCTTCCTTGCTCGCCTCTGTCCTTCAAGCCATGAATGAACTAATGGCAGCATATTTGTATCTTTTTTGCCTAACCATTTCATAGCATTCCTGTGTTAAAAACCTTCCATTTGAGTCACCATTTCTTTCTGCTTCAGCATCCCGGCCCTGTAAACCTGCCTGTCCCGTGTCCTCTTCCTCATATCTCACTTTCCTATGACCTATCCCTTGCCTCCATGAGAAGGTATTTTTCCTTTTTCTTTTGCTTGTTCTTTTTCTTTATGTGCTCCATTTTAATAAAAGTGGTGTCTCTTTTGCATTGGCTGTTGACATTTCATGATAGTCTTCAGGCAATAAAAGAGAGGAACACATTTTAAATGAAAGGACCAGGCACCATGTGCTCAGGTTGCCTTTGTTGGGTACAAGCCATTTTGCATGGCTAATGGTCTTTGTTGCGTGGGTGGTTATTAGATGTTTAATAACCGTTGCTAGTAGAACTTGAGGTGGTCTTAGATTTGGGTGAACAGTTTGAAATCTGGCTACATTAGCCAAGGTCTCATTTGTAGGAAGGCATATTTCTTCCTGTTTCTAGATGAGAGCCCAAGCAAGGTTTAGTTTTTGACTTGGATAGACCGTTTATTGGGGATGGGGGTCTTGGGGGAGTGTGGGTCTGTTTTGTCAACAATTTTTATTATTCGCATATTAAGCATTAATGATACAATAAGCGCTTGTGTATTTAGAAAGAAGGGAGATTCAAATGTCTGGAAAGACATACTGTTTCTAATTTTATTTACAGAGGCAGTGTGTATCTTTTTGATCACTGATTCTGGGATTCTATTTCTTTCTGTTTGTCTGAAGCCTAGGAAGAGACTCGGTCCATAAGGGACACTCCTTAAGTGTTTGCTGAATGAATGAATACAAAATGCAGGAAAGGGGATCCACTGTAAGCAGAATGAAGGCGCTCAGGCACTGTAAATGAAGCTGTCAGTCAGAGGAAAGAGGGGTGGCAACACCTTCAATAGAAATAGTGAATAAATGCATGAAGTGTGTCTTGCTTTGTCTTTGTGACCTCTCAGGGCCTCAGTTTCTTCATGGATAAAATAAAGGGTCTGAGTTAGTTCAGTATTTTTAAAACTTTAGCTTTGTGCATGATAATCACCTTGTTGAAGTGTAGGGTCTGGGAACCCATCCTCAGGAGTCTGACATCACTGGTGGTTCTGGCTGGATATCAGGAGTTTGCATTTTTTACAAGCCCCATGGACCATTCTGAGAGCAGTGGTCCATGGATGATCTTTATGTTCCTTATGTACCTTAGAAACTCTCTTTCTACTTGTCCCAAGGTACTGACATCTGCTAAGAGTCCTTCATGTCCTCATATAGTCATCATTTATGGTGCTTCTTAAAACCCCTCATTACTCCCCATGTATACCCAGCAATTCCAATCTTCAGGAAGTTGTGGCTGCAGTGAAGCCAGAGTCCTATATACAGAAGACGGCCTTCCCTGCTCGAGGAACTTCTTCCCTCAGAAGGGGCTGTGAGTGGGAAGTATTGTGACTGACCGCCCAGGTCAATGCTATCTTACTTGGCTCCCACATGTGCATCTCTTTTTGGAAACTGCCGTGCTCAAGGTCACTGACATATTTCTAATAGAGTTGAACCCACAATGGGTTCAGCTTTTGAAATGCTGTGCTTTATGTGAACAAAGGTGACAGACCCTACATGAACCTTTGCTGCTGTTATTGTGGAAAAACTGGTACCTGTTTTCACCTCCCCTCATACCTTCCAAAATTCCTTTCAGTGATGAATATTCTTTAGCTGAGTTGGTGGATTATGGCACTCCTGACTTGAGCTCCAGTATACATGCCTTGAGTAAAATGACATTTACTTTCCTTCTGTTTCATTTTTTATATGATTTTTATAGAAATGTATTTTACAGTTCAATAGCCAGAAAAAGTGAATGAGCATGGGTAATCCTGTTAAATATCTCTTTCCTCCTAGTGCACTGGAATTTCTTTTTAAATCTGATAAATCTTTCCAAACAGCTTGACACTCCTCCCATCTGTTCCTTAGGTCACTCTTATTTTCTGTCTGGTGAGGAGTGCTTGTAGCATTCTGCAAATGCCCCTGCTTTAACAGGGCCTTGTGAAACATTTATTGTGGTCCTTTCACTCAAATTGCAAATATTGTTATAAAAGTTTATTTCCATGATGTGTTTTGGGAACCAGTATGTTGCCGAGTCAAGAATACAGTGCTTGGAACATTGTAGATACGCATAAATGCTCTTGAATGAATGGATTAATGCCTGGATGCTGGGTATCAAGGAGTTTAAGGTCTAGTCCTGGCTATGCTACTTATGAGTTTTGTCTCCTCAGGCAACTGACTCAGCCTTTCTGAACCTCAGTCTCCTGATGTATAAATGTGGAACTCAGAGTAAATGGCCTCTTTCTGCTAAAAAAAAAAAAAAAATGCAGCAATTCTAATATAGCTCTAATGATTTAAAAAACACCCTGGCTAGGTGTGTTTGTATATTGAATGTTTGCCTCACTTCTGTGGATACTTTCAGCTGCATATTCAAAGTAACAAAATCCCGGACTGAAATGGCTTCAACAATAAGGACATTTCTTATCTTACATAACAGGAAGAAGAGAGGTAGTGCAGGCCTTATATTTCAGCAATTCAGCAACTCAACAATGTCATTAGGAGCCCAGGAGCTTTCGGTCTCTGATCCGTGATCTCCCATGTAACTGGTCCTCCTAGTAGCTGTACGTAAATCGGAGCATCATCCTTCTTTTTTCATATCCAGTGGGAGAGAAGAAAATCTCCTAGCCAACCACACAATAGAATTTCTTCTCTTCAGGCTGTTTGGGCCAAGCGAAGACCTGTGTCTGTCCTTGGATCAGCTGAGTCCTGGAGGACTTGAGTGGGGTGATTGGATGGGACTGGTCATCTGGGGTAGAATGGACATTGGGGGCCCAACCACAATGTCTCCTGTACACTTTTAACTATTATGCATTTGGTCTTGCAGTGCCAAGTAGAAGGCAAAATCTACTTTGAAGTCTTTATACATCTACATATGCTGTTCAGTGTACACTTGCCATTGGAACTGTGACACACCAAGAACCCAGTTTCAGGGTGGTCACTATATAGTGGGCACCTTTGATATATTTCAATCCATTCTTGGCACCTTATAAAAGACCCAGACGAAGTAAACAAAACACAGTCCCTGCTCTCCGGGAAAATAAAGTCTCATGGGAGAAGCAAGAAATAAATAACTGAAAAGGTAAATTAGAATACAAGGAAAGTATATGTCTAGTGTCAAAATAACCATAACCATAAATAACCAATTACGAGACACCTACTGTGTACCAGGCGTTGTGGTTGGTGCTTTGCATATGTGTTTATATATGATTATATTTCATTCTTGGAACAACCTTCATAGGTAGACAGTGACATCACCACTTGGCAGAGGAGAAAACTGAGGCTCAGAGAGATTCAATACCGTGCCCAAAGTTATTCAGCTCGTTAATGCCAAGGCTGAAATTTGAACCTAGAACTGTCTGTCTCCAACACCTTTGCTCATTTCTGCTTCATCCTGCTTTGGGCAATAGTTGAAAGTTGGACCAGAAGCTTCCAACCAATTAAGTCTTTTTACCATCCTATTTTAGGATGATGGGCTAAAAGAGGGTGCCATTAGGAGGGCTAAAGTCACAGAACAGAAAAAGGGGATTATCACTGGTAGGGTTCTTCAGAAAAAGATGCTGAAATGGAGTTTGTGGTGCAGGTTGTTTACTGGAGATCAGCACTTGGGAAGGAGCAAACAAAATTGGGCAGAGGAAGAAGGGAATGTGCAGGTAAGTATTGCTCTGCAGAGCGTCCTTCTTCCAGCTGAACAGTGAGGCCTTTGTACCCCACTTTGCTTACTCACTGGATACAGGCTACCCTGGAAAAGGTGTGACCTCAGTGAGCCTGCTCCCTGGAGCTGAGGCAGGCCCTGGAGAAGTGACAGCTGGAGGCTGTCTGCTGACCACACTCCTTGCAACTAGGAAGCAAGGCCTTTCTTGAAGGGGATCTGGGCAGTGCATTTCTGTGTCTATCATAGTGATGCTAAGGGCAAACTCTGACTATATCCCAATTCTGCCCATGTTCTGGTTTGTGTCCAATGAGTGTTACTACGAGTGGTGACTGGAGGCCTATTTGACTGAAATGGACAGGAGCCTGGGAATGATAAGACTGCAGATGTCATTTCCATGCTTGCTAAAATGCTTGTAGAAGGACATCTTTTAGTCTGGCCTCATTTATTTCAAACCAAGGTCTTATTTACTTCTCAAAGATGCAATTTCAGAAATGGGCCACATTGTATCAAAAGGCAGCAGCCGGGCTTCCCTGGTGGCGCAGTGGTTGGGAGTCTGCCTGCCGATGCAGGGAACATGGGTTCGTGCCCTGGTCCGGGAAGATCCCACATGCCGCGTGGAGTGGCTGGGCCCGTGAGCCATGGCCGCTGAGCCTGTGTGTCCGGAGCCTGTGCTCCGCAACGGGAGAGGCCGCAACAGTGAGAGGCCCGTGTACCACAAAAAAAAAAAAAAAAAAGGCAGGAGCCATGTTTTCTCATCACAGCAATGAGATCAGGCCAAACTAGGTCGCCAGATTTCATTGATTTTCTGAAGTTGGTGGATTTCTAGAATAGGGCTCTACTAAGGTAATTATGGGATGTTTGCAGGCTTTTAAAGGTCAAAAGTTAGTCTCAGATAGTATGTTAATTAGATTGATGTAGTAATCATTTCACTATGTATATCAAATCCTGTTATATACCATAAATATATGATTTTTGTTTTTCAAAAAAGAACAAATGTGGGCTCAGGGATAAAGCCACTCTTGGTGTGGCTAATAAAACAAATACACATGATGCGATAAAGCATGGATCAGACAGGCTCAAATTTGAATTCTGCATTCCAACTTACTTGTTGTATGACCTTGGGAAAATTTCTCTCCGAATCTGCGTCCTCGTTTGTAGAATGGATTAGCTATTGCTGTTTTTGATGTCATTATTATTTTGGTTCCCAAACATTTTACCCTCTTGGTTATTCTCTGCCTGTACTGCCTCTTAAAATGTGGAATTCAGAAAGGAATATAATATGCTGGACCTAGTATGACCAAAGTGGCACACCGTGAGACTCATCCTTCCTTGTCCTAGACGGTACACACCTATGAACACCACATAGCCTGTGGCAGCACATATAACAACCACACACATGTTGGCTCAGTTGTGATCAATACCTGCAGGTCTTTTTCTCACAAACTGCAGATAAGTCAGGTTTCTCCTTGCCTCCCATCCATCAAATGCAATTGAATTAACTGAAAAGTAGGAGTTTACATTTATCTCAGTTAAATTCCATGCTATTTCAAAAACGAGGGAGATGTTTCTCACCTATCACACACCCCAACTGTACCAGTTGTCTGTGGTTTATGGTCCATGCAAAGCAGAGGGAAAAAGTTTACTGTTTACTTCTCTCATTCAGGGACCCTGGCTGACCCCCTGACTCATCTACAGAGGCATTGGTTGCCAAAGTGACCTGGAGATATCTTCTCTCCCGTATTGCCTGCTTGCATTTTTGTGTCACAATTAGGAGATATGATAAAGTCTACACCACACTCATGTGCCCCTAGAACAGGGCTGGAGGAAAAGTGTAGACTTTCCCTTCTCACTCAGATATCATATGCAATAATATTCCAAGTTAATTTGCAATGGCTAGCCAGGTCTGGAGTAGGACTTCCTGGCTCTCAAGGATGCTGGGGTCGCTTTGAATGGGAGGTCAAGCCCAGTGCAGGTTAGTGGGGTTATTTACAAGCAAGCAGTGTGTACCTATGAAAGAATCCTCCCAAAGAGGTTTTGGGGCTACCAATAGATTGTCGAAAATCTCCCCCACCGAATATAAATTGATACAGCCACTATGGAGAACAGTACGGAGGTTCCTGAAAAAACTAAAACTAGAACTACCATATGACCCAGCAATCCCACTACTGGTCATATACCCTGAGAAAACCATAATTCAAAAAGAGTCATGTACCACAGTGTTCATTGCAGCGCTATTTACAATAGCCAGGACATGGAAGCAACCTAAGTGTCCATTGACAGATGAATGGATAAAGAAGATGTGGCACATATCTACAATGGAATATTACTCAGCCATAATAAGAAACGAAACTGAGTTATTTGTAGTGAGGTGGATGGACCTAGAGTCTGTCATACAGAGTGAAGTAAGTCAGAAAGAGAAAAACAAATACTGTATGCTAACACATATACATGGAATCTAAAAAAAAAAAAAGGTTCTGAAGAGCCTAGGGGCAGTACAGGAATAAAGGTGCAGATGTAGAGAATGGACTTGAGGACACGGGGAAGGGGGAAGGGTAAGCTGGGACGAAGTGAGAGAGTGGCATGGACATATATACACTACCAAATGTAAAATAGATGGCTAGTGGCAAGCAGCCACATAGCACAGGGAGATCAGCTTGGTGCTTTGTGACCACTTAGAGGGGTGGGACAGGGAGGGTGGGAGGGAGACACAAGAGGGAGGGCATATGGGGATATATGTATACATATAGCTGATTCACTTTGTTGTACAGAAGCAACTGACACAACAATATAAAGCAATTATACTCCAATAAAGATGTTAAAAACAAAAATCTCCCCCACCTTTTCTGCCCAGAATGTGTCATGCTCCTTCATAGGTAACATCAGGCGCCTGGGCTTGCCGGAAGGGGCATGAGAGCCCTTGATCCACCTGACCTGGGCTCCCAAGCATCAAGCGCAGTGACCACAGCTGGTGGAGGAGAGGAGCTGGCTTTTGGCAGGTTTCCACACCAGCTCTGTTGGAGTGATAATTGCAGGGGCTGTCATTACATACCTCTTAATGGCTTTCTTAACTGTGCTGACTTAAATTTATTTAGTTTCAGGGGTTCTCTGAGTACTCATAACTATATTTCAAATAGTGATTTCTATAAATTAGAAATGCCATTTTTCTTTAGCAGAAGAATTTCAATGAACCAATTATTCAAAACCAAATTTAATCAAGTGCTTTTTTCTTTCCCTGGGCAAGTGTGTGTTCCCTGGGCCTGCAAAGAAACACAAAGTTGCCGTCGGATTGGCTGAATAGAGCTGATTGATGGGGCTGTCAGAATTTATTGCTAATTTGGTTGTTAAGCCTTGCAAGGACTTGACAGCATTGGTGTCTTACATAATGATATTTAATGTCTGGTCTTGGGTTTGAATTTCAGTTTGCCCAGGTGTTGGTAAACATACAGCTTTGCTCTGCATTTGCAATATATACCCTAAACTTACTTGATTTCCTTTGGTGGAGGGAAGTTTGCAAGTGTGGCAGTAGTGTTAGTATGTGCTCTCTTTGTTATCATTATACCCATGTGCTGTGACTTATGTTGGGTTTGTGCGTGAACAAGTGACCACTTCTGACTGTGGCATGGAAAACATAAGGATATGGAAAAAATGAAAGATACAATACCCTATTGTTACTTCCTTGGGGGTAGGAATATGGTAAGGGTAGGAATTATGGTAAGAGAAGTGCATGAATTTGCCAGAGTAGAAGAGTATGGGAAAAATTAGAAATTCGTTTGTTATCATTTAGAGCCCCAAGGGTATTAAGAGCATAAAATCAAGTGTTAAGATCTCAAGTTTGCCTGCGTCTGATTCTTGGCATCACTACTTACCACTTGTGTGACCTTGGGCGAATTACTTATACACTCTGAGCCTCAGTTTTCCAGTCTATAAAATGGGGATAATATAATAATGGGAATGTAAAATGAGAATGATAATAATCTTTTTCTCCCAGACTTGTTATGAGGTGATTATGTTAAGTTGTTGGCCATTGTCTAGTTAGAAAGTCCACACTTCATGTTGGCTATCGTTATCTTTGATTCAAGGGTTAAAGCCATTGTTGAATGATTGCTTCACAGAATTCTTGGATGAAGGTAGCCCCGTGAAACAAAGACAAGGCAGACAAACCAATAAATGATTCTCTTCCTACCTTCCATAAACTTTCTTTGAGTTTTACATGTGCATAGCACTGTAATGGGATCTCTGGCCCTCCAAAAACTAAATAATAGTAACAGGGGAGTAAGGCCTTGCTTTTGAAAATTCCATAATCAAAATATGATTTGAGTAAACTATAAGTTATTTTTCAGCACAAAAGCCTGTGATTTGGCGTCTCTTCTCATTCAGAAGTGATGATTGTCATCTTCTTACACCTCCAGGGAAGTCTGGGATGAATCTAACAGTGAAGTCTTTGGATTGAAGGCCTATTTATGGAGGAGTTTGGAAATGTAGCGAGAACTCAACTCCCATCTCCACCTCAGGCTTTCAGGACCTAACTTAGCCCAGCGTCTTGGTGCAAAACTGAAGGAGAGAAGGATTTCCCCAGATAGTATGGTTGACTCCGCAGTGTTGTAGGGTGGCTCTGTACCACAGATGATTATTCTAATAGCTAATATTTATTGGTCGCTTACTATGTGCTGAACATTCTACTGAGTTCTCTATGTGTATGTCTTATTTAATTCTTACACTAAACCTATAATGTAGACATATTAGAATCCTTATAATTCAATTACCTGGGTGGAAATTGAAGCTAAGTGGGATGAAATAAGGGGAAAAGTTGGAACCTCAGCTCAGATTACCTGACTCCACAGCTTATGCTCTTAACCATTTCCGGTCTTGCCTCCCCTAATACCAGCACGGTGGCATGGACTAGTCTTTTCCTGGCTCTTATTCTCACTCTTCTCACTGTAAACTGAGGGCGCTGGGTTCTGTCTCTAAGACTCTTCCAGTTCTTACATTCTATGATTTTAGGTGTCTTGAAGGCTTTGTATCAAACCCAAACATGGTAGAATCTCCATGCATGTAACTCATCTTCCTAACTCCTTCTTTCCTTTGTCTTTCTGTCAAATTACCTGAGGATGGATTGCAGAGAAGTAGTGTGTATATGCGTTTTATTTTATTTGTTTTTCTAAAAATTTAAACTGACCCGAATAGGCCACCTACACATTTTGGACATTGCTGGTTTCTGAGTCTGATTCTGGCCCTGAGGGACACCCATCCTTGCCTACAGAGATGTCTGAGAGCAGCTCTCTGGGGACATTTGACAAGTCTTGGGAGAAGCAAGATAATGACCGTGTTCAGTAGAGTGTTGTCAGCCAAATAAGAGCTGAGACTTGAGGAAAACAGGTAATAGCTGATCCTCTATGAAATAGAAGCATTTGAGAATTTGGGAGTGCTTAGGAATGTGTGATAGTAAATATGTAGAATTATTTTATTCAGATTTAGCCTATCACTCATTCAGGTTTGAATATTAATGAGGAAGCTGTGAATATTGGAGAATGATAAAGCACTGCCTGCTCTCTGATGAATGATATGTGGACTTCAATGAAGTGTAAAGATATAGTAAAGAGAAAAGGAAGGTGAACTAGAAAAATTTCAAGTCAAGTCCATGGAAATGTTTAGTGTAAACCTTTACCTTCTTGGAGATTTTACTCTCTTCCTTCAAACAATGTGTAGCATAAATGTAAACTTACCCAGTAACTAACTATATTTATAACTAAAATAACATTACAGACAGAGAGTTTTTGACCTCAACCCAACAATTAATGGCTAAAAATGGGAGATAAACAAAAATCATCCATCTTTTATTCATATACTTCATTATCCATTCAATAATTTTAGAAAATTATCTGAAACTCAGCTCTCCTACGCCACTAACACCTAGCTAACTCTTACCATTGTTTTTTTTCAGCTTAAATGTTGAAAACTGGCTTCTTCTACCTCCAAATTGTGTTGGTGCTGCTGACGTGTGCTTTCAGAGGCATCCTGTACTTCTCATAATAGCGCTTAACACATTCTGTTGTAATTGTTTATTTCTCAGTCACAGAGCTTTTGGCATTTTGTTCATGACAGTTCTTCATTGTGTTAAATTATCCCATATGGTGCTCACTAAATGCCAGTAGATTGTCCCAATCGTTTGACAACAAAAATGCCACCATTCATTTCCAAATTCCCTATATGGGTGAATATTTTTTCTAGTTGAGAACCAATGGAGGATATACATTCTAAGAAGGCAGGCATCATACGTTCTTGCTCAATATTGTATTCCTTGTACCAAGCATGCTTCCGAGACACAAGCAGTGCTCAATAAAAGTACGTTTTATTGAGTGAGTGCAGCTAGCTCCTGCTTGGTTTGGACTAGTGTGGAGAGAGGGAAAAATAATAAGGCCATTTGAAATGCTGGGTAAGAGGACCTCAGGAAGCTTTACAGTGCCGACTGCCAAGCAGTTTGCTGCTAATTTTGTTTCTCTAGATCTTTCCTCATGTGATCAGGTGATAGAGAAGGAAGAGGGATAGAAATAATGAAATGAATGCTATCTACCTAATTAGGATAGGGTGAGGGGATTCTGAGTCTATATTTATTCTCCTACCAATTTCATTTTGTCTACCTTTTGGGAATCTGGAGATAAAATTCATAAAATGGAGAAACATGAGGGTATTTTTAGGAGTAATACTGAGATTTCACTATAGATAGTTATTTTTCCACTTGAGAGAGTACCAGGTCTACATGAGCCTTTGAAAAGCAGACACAAAATCTGAGGTATTTTGCAGCTCTCCATCTGTGTGTGGGGTCAGAATGGTTCGTGTAGGATTGTGTCTGAACTTTGGACAGCTGTTTGGTACTTCAGTCTTCAATTTCTTTCTCTGTGAGATAAATTAGAAATTGCTAAAGCCCAAAGATCTTGACACTTGAAGGCCACCATAAAAATGTATGGGAAGGCAGATTTTAGGAGGCTCCATTAAGCTGGATGTCTTATTTTCTTGGCTGTCTGACCCTCCAAAGACTGAGCAATTAGCTTCCGGAAGCTTCTGATGTCTGAAACACATATGTACACAAACAGAGCTTATATATAGGAAATATAAAATTCAGGACCAAGGCATGGAAAAGAACAAAACTCTAACCATTATAGTTAATATAATTGCTAAACATAAGATTTGGCAAAGAGGTTCCTGGTTGCCAGGACAAAAATGGAAACCCTGAAAATTATAAGATTCTCTTCTTAAACCAGTTTCCTTCTGATGGGAAGAAGGAGATACATGTTTATTTTACCTCAGGCAATAGAGATTTTACTGTTAGAATATTCCACAAGGTAAGGAAAGACTAGAAATCCTCTCAGTAAATACATAGACATGCCTCATTCAGAGGCATTCAAATGTTCACAGTAGGTCAGGGGTTTTAGTGACCCAAGAACAAACCTTAAGTCAGCTACCTTCATGACTCAAACTTTTTTCTTCCTGTTTGTTTCCACTCCCTTACTGAGTTGATTGCCAGTGCTCTTTGTTTATCTTGCATTCTAATTCTACAGGAGAGGAAAATTGATGGGAACAGTTGGTCATTAGCAATATGGAACATTCCTACTGGGCAAAGTTCTCAAGTTAAGTCACCCTAAAGGTCACTTCCCAGCATATAGACCTCCATTTCAACCATTTGTGGCTAATTTGGCCTGGGGAAATGGAAAAGAGCATGCCAATCTCTGGGTAATCATCTTCCTGTAGTAGTTTTTTCAGAAGAGAGCAGTGTAACTGGTGGAAACTTTGGGGCTTCATGACCATTTATTTGATGCACTCTCTTTGTTAGAAAGGCAGAGGTCAATGTTGACTCTCTGCTCTATATCTGGGACAGAGACACCATCCATTTCTCTGTCATGGGAAGAGTTGGATGTGCAATTTCTCCATTTCATCCAACCTATTAAGGGTGCCAGGAGAGTGAGTTCTGGGTTCCTGGGACTTCTTTTCAAGCAGCAATGCTAATGAGTAGAACATGTAAGAGAATCTGAATAAGCAAGTACATTATTTGTTTTCCTACAATGACTTGACCAGCATTGTTGAGAAAAACAACGGGTCTGCAGAATCCAGAAATCCACTTAATTGTATAAGCTGAAGTACTTTTTTGTTTATGCCTAAATTCTTCTCCTTCCTGATTTATTTTGTTTTGTTTATCTCCCAAGTTCTCCCTACATGAAGATGAAGATAACTCTTCTCAGATGAAGATAACTTATAGCTCCCCTTCTAATTACTATTTGCTTCCTGTTATGGACTGAAAGTTTTTGTCCTCCAAAAATTGTTATATTGATACTCTGTCCTCCAATGTGGTAGGATTAGGACGTGGGGCTTTGGGGAGATAATTGGGTTTAGATGAGATCATGAGGGTAGTGCCCTCATGAATGGGATTAGTGCCCTTATAAGGGTCATGAGAGAGCTTGCTTCCTCTGTCTGCTTTCTGTCACTTAACAATTCAAAGAGAAGCTGGCAGACTGCAGCCTGGAAAAGGTCCTCACCAGAATTCAACAATGCTGGTGCCCTGATCTTAGACTTATAGACTCCAGAACTGTGAGAAATAAATTTCTGTTGTTTACAAGCCATACAGTCTATGGTACTTTGTTATAGCAGCTTGAACTATTTTCGTTTTAATGCCAGGACAAGCAGGAGTGAATTATCCACAGTGAAGTATTTAACAAGAAACAGGTTTCCACTTCACCTTCCTACTCTGTTTTTGGTTCCTCCTACTCTTCAAGTCAAAATTATGTAAACCCTTCCGAGGTTCCTCTTGACTCTCTGACTGTATTATTTCCCTCTTTCACCATGATTTCTGACTGTGACCTGAGTTTATTTACCTGAGTTTATTTACTTTAAAAAATTTTACTAACCAACTTTAATACCTTTCTCTTTCCTTTTATAATTATTTCCCCTTCCATTTATAATATTGCTTCTTCAATATGTAACAATATTACAGGAGAAACAAAGCTTTTCCTGGATTCAAATTTTAAAATAAGATTCCAATACATGTTCTTACATGGAAGTTGAGTAGTGCAATTGAGGAACAATTGATGATGAGTCATATAGCAATACTAACATAGTTTGGCTTTTGTCAATACCCAGTGATCCTGGGAAAGGAGTTGTTGAGGAGTCATGCATGAAACTCCCAAGAGTAGAAGTGCAGAATTATACTTTTAGCCTGTTTTTCTTTGTCTTGTATTTCCTGCTTATGATAGGTTTATCTCAATATCTGTCCCTTTGTTGTTGTTGTTCAGGACAGTTTCTCATGATAGGAAATGTCAAGCCAAATAGCATGATGTGACTTGCTGAAGGACTGAGTCAACTATTGACCGCCAGTGGCATTGTCAACCATGGCTGCTGAATAAGAGGAAAATTAAAACTCTGTTTTCAGAGGTCAAGAGAAGTTCACTATTGTTTGACTTCACATGATTGACGACCAGTTTTCTACACTTCATTTTAACATTTTTGATATTGAAAACTACCTGAAACAGAAGGCCATTTAAGATCAATGGCAAATGTCAGAAAGGGACACTCTTCAGGTTTGAGAGGCAGCACTTTAGAAGAAACTGGTTGTCAAATGATCTGTGCTGCAATCCTAGCTGTATGACCTTAGCATATCATTGAACCTTTTAAAGAGTTGCGGGTTTTTTTTTTAACCTGTAAAATAGTTTTGGTTTATTTCAGTGATCAAATAATATGATCAGTGTGAAAGTTTGCAATCTGTAATGCACATTGCAAATCTGTTGTATATGACAATGTACTTAGTTTTTGCTTAAAATTTTCTTATTGATCAAATTTTCCTTAAAGATTTCAGTCAGTATTATATTGGATCTGCCTTTGACAGGAGAATGCTGTTAAGCGATATTTCACAGGTAGTATGATAGTTGCAAAGAAAAGGCAAGAAAATTTTCCTTTAAACAAAAAGATTCATCATATGCCTGAAAGATTGACCAGAATTCTGAACAGATGTACATCTACTTAAGTGATATGCCTCTATTAGTTATCTCTTACTACACAAAAAATTAGTCCAAACTTAGCCACTTAAGACGATAAATGTTTATCATCTCAGTTTCTCTGGGTCAGGAACTCTGCTTAGTTGTGTGGCTCTGCTTGGTGTCTCATGAGGTTGTAGTGCAGATGTCAGTTGGGGTTACAGTCATCTAAAGGCTATTGGCAGGAAGCCTCTGTTTCTTGCTGACTGTTCTTTAGAGGCCTCAGATTTTCACCATGTGGGCCTAGCCATAGGGTTGCTTGAGTGTCTTCACAAAATGACAGCTGGCCTCCCCCAGAGAGAGTGATCCCAGGGAGAGAGGAAGGAGGAAGTCACAATGCCTTTACCACCTAGTCTCTGAAATTACACACTGCTACTTCCATTAGGGTTGCCAGCTACAAAACGAAATACTCAGTTATATTAGAATTTCAGATAAACAACAGATAAATTTTTTAGTAGAAGTATATCCCATGAAATATTTGGGATATACTTATACTAAAAATATTCATTATTTATCTCAAATTCTAATTTAACTGGGCATCCTATATTTTTACCCTAGTTCATGGTACCTTTATTTTAGAAAACGTATTGAATCAAACAGGTTAGAGTTACTGCTTCCTCATGCTGTGTATTTCTATCATCCACTTGAAAAAAAATATACAGTCAAATCTATCTTCATTTTCTAGCAAAAAGGATCACTGGCCACTTCAAAAGGATCATCGGGAATGAAAATCCAGGAATCTTAGGTCTGTTACCATTTTTTTGCCCTTTTTTGCTTCACTTGGTATGTAATGTTGTCTCTTTTCCCATGCAGATTTTATGTCAGTAGGTTTTAATCTGATGAGTTCCTTCTGCTGCTGCAGCCAACCAGTTTACCTCTCTGCTGAAATAAAACCACTGCATTTACCATTTATTATATACCTGCATTATTAGAGCAAGGGGAGTTTAGAAGGGTACCAACCACAGATGTTTTCAGTACTTCTCACTTATCTTCAGGAAGGACAGGTTTTTCTCTGGGTATTATTTTGGTTTTTCTGTCTCCTGAAAAAGATTTTCTTAGGAGGAGATCATGTCTCAGCAGCCATATTGCACATAAATCTCAAAAAGAGTGAACCAGGAGAAAAATATAACACAAGATTTGATTTCACAATGTCTCTAAGCTTCCCAGAACCCAAACTGGAGACTCACTGAATGAAGAGAATTCGTTTTTCCATTGTTTTCTTCTTGAAAAATAAGAGATGACTTTGAAAGTCAGTGACTTCTTTCAATACCTTTGATAACTTCTCAAAGTCTTATAAAGTGCTTGATGAAAGCAAGTCTCTTGATGGGTTTTTCTAATGTTTCAGGATGGTTTTCTCCTGGATAGAACATACCAAAAGATTTCAAAAAGTTCTGTGGAGAAAAGGCCAGCAGAAATGACAAATTATAGGCATCAAAAAAGAAACGATGAGGGCTTCCCTGGTGGCGCGGTGGTTGAGGGTCCGCCTGCCGATGCAGGGGACGCGGGTTCGTGCCCCGAACCGGGAAGATCCCACATGCCGCGGGGCGGCTGGGCCCGTGAGCCATGGCCGCTGAGCCTGCGCGTCTGGAGCCTGTGCCCCGCAACGGGAGAGGCCACAATAGTGAGAGGCCCGCATACCGCCAAAAAAAAAAAAAAAAAAAAAAAAAAAAGAAACGATGAAAAAATTTAAATGGAATAGTTTATATGTACGTTTGTGTGTATATATATTACAGTTTCCATCGTGGGTGACATAAAACAATACCAGAAATAATTACTTTTATAATATAATTAAGACTTACAGTTTTAAAATAGACAAAAATTTTATAGTAATTCAGATTTTAGCATGATATGTTTATACATATATGATAGATACATTTTTACCTCTCATAATAGCAATGAAAGTTATTAAACAATTATGAAAATATATTTAACTTTCACTTAAATATATAGGCTGTTTCATTTAACTTCTTTCAGAATGATTTGTTCTTGTTATTTACCTTAGTTTTTGAGGGAATTCAGGAAGCTAGCCATGTTTTTAAAGTCTAAGATAACCATTCCTGCCGTTTTCATTCTAACACTTCCTATATTTTTATTTGATAAATCTGTCACCGTAACTTCCTTTTTAGTCTTTTTGTTTGAAACCAGTCGTTAAGCTCAGCCTTCATGCAAGGGGAGAGGAATTAAGTTCCGCCTCTTGGAGTAAGAACTATCAAATAATCGTGGATATATTTTTAAAGCCATCATAATGGCACAGTGGAAAAAATGTGGACTTGTAAAGCCTACAGACATTGGGTTCAAAACTTACCTCTTCTATTCATTAGCTTTTCACTTTAGGCTAATCACCTATCCTTTTAGAGCCCGTTACCTTATGTATAAATTGGGAATAGTAATACTTACCTGCTAAAGGACTGCCCAAAAGCCATTCTCCTTCTCTCTTGCTGGGTCCCACCACAGAAGCTAAACATTTAATACTCTCATTCGCAGCTTTTTTTGCAGTTTGGAATGGCCACGTGCCCTAGTGCTGGTCCACAGAAGAGAACAGAAGTGTGCTAGGATGGGGGCTTCTGAAGGAGAACTTTCACTTTCCTTATAGAAGGGGGTAGACCTCTGTTGGCACCAGTAACTGGTATCGATTGGCAGAGTGTACGTCACATGTTAGTTCTCTGGTGGGAGAATATATATATATATATATATATACACACACACATATTGTAGTGATTTATCATGAGATATATATAGCAATTTACAATAAGATATATATATGTGTGTGTATATATATATAGTGATTTATAATAAGATATATATTATTTGGTCTTCATCCCCATTTCTGGCACAGAGATTCTAAAAACCTTGGATAAGAAATAATGAGAGAGATAAAGGTGTCTTTTGTTACGTTAATGAAGTACTTTTGGAAGGCCCTTAGGTAACCTAAGGATGGGGGGAAGTTGCCAGGGGAACCAACCCTATGATAAGAGAGTTGGAACTTTCAGTACCACCCACAACCTCCTGGGAGGGGAAAGGGGCTGGAGATTGAGTTCAATCACCAATAACCAATGATTTCTTCAGTCATTCCTATGTAACGAAGCCTCCATAAAAGCCCAAAATGACAGGGTGCAGAGAGTTCCTGGGTTGGTGAACAAAGTGGAGATTCTGGGAAAGCTGCGCACTCAAAGAGGACCTGGAAGCTTTGCGCCGTTTCTCTACACCTTGCTCTGTACATTCCTTCCATGTGCCTTTTCCTGAGTTATATCCTTTTTAATAAACTGAGGATCTAGATAGTAAAATATTTCTCTGAGTTCGGTGAGTGACTGTAACAAATTAACTTGAACCCAAGAAGGGGCTGGATGAAACCTACAATTTATACCCAGTTGGTCAGGATTAGAGGTGACACCTAGACTTGCAGTTGGCATCTGAAGTGAGGGCTGGGCAGTCTTACAGGACTGAGCCCTTAACCTATGGGATCTGATGCTATCTCCAAGTAGATAGTGTCATAATTGAGTTGAATTGTTAATATAAAATTAATTTATATTTTTCAGACTTTATGGATACCCTGTAGTTAAATGTCACACAATTTGTAAAGAGAGAGTAAGAACAGGCAACATGCAGAGATAATACCTGAAGAATAAGCAGTTTTCTGTGAACCTCACATTGGAGTGATATGCATTTCTGCCAAATTAACCAGTATAAGTAGTTTGCATTAATCACGAAAACGAAATCAATGTGGAGGCAGGATAGCATAGTAGTTAAGAGGATAGCCTTTGTAGCTCCCATTCTGGCAATGTGACTCTGGGCAAATTACTTATCTTTTAGGGCTTTGATTTGCTGTCTGTAAGACGGGGCTAGTAAATAGTACCCATCTCAAGGGGGTTTTCTTTTCTTGGGATAAAATAAATTTTAAATATAGTAAGAGCTCAAAAACTGTTAGTTAGGGGCTTCCCTGGTGGCGCAGTGGTTGAGAGTCTGCCTGCCGATGCAGGGGACACGGGTTCGTGCCCCGGTCCGGGAAGATCCCATATGCCGCGGAGCGGCTGGGCCCGTGAGCCATGGTCGCTGGGCCTGCGCGTCCGGAGCCTGTGCTCCGCAATGGGAGAGACCACAACAGTGAGAGGCCCGTGTACCGCAAAAAACAAAACAAAACAGAACTGTTAGTTATAGTTATCTAGGAGTGACTGAAATATAGAAGAAGTGGGTAAGCAGTGTTCCCAGTGGAGGAAAAGTCTGTCTTTGAACAGCTAATCAAAAAAAAACCCTTTGACTTACACATGTCCACGTTTGATGTGCTATACACATGAGGAATCTAAATCTAACTGGTTTGTCTTTTGTGAGCACTGGCAGATCATCAGCAGTTTGTACCCCCTAGCCTATATATAGTAAGCCATTAGAGATCTAGCAATGAAGTGAACCACACATTAGAAATCTTGGGTATGAGTCTGTCCCAGTCAGCTTTTGCCATAATAATGCTACATTAAAAACCACCTCAGGGCTTCTCGGGTAGCGCAGTGGTTGAGAGTCCGCCTGCCGATGCAGGGGACACGGGTTCATGCCCTGGTCCAGGAAGATCCCACATGCTGCGGAGCGGCTGGGCCCGTGAGCCATGGCCGCTGAGCCTCTGTATCCGGAGCCTGTGCTCCGCAACGGGAGAGGCCACAACAGTGAGAGGCCCGTGTACTGCAAAAAAAAAACAAAAATAAAAACACCCCAAAGTCATTGACTCACAATAACAAACATTTATTTCTGACTCATACATGTCTGGGTGTGACTGGGTTCATGCCTGCTCAGTGAGTTTCTCATTTTCTGTGGATCAGCAACTGGTTACCCAGTTGCTGAGAATATATTCTTTTCATGGCAAAGTACAGGAGAACAGTAGGACAAACCCAACCATGCAAGCATAATTCAAGCCATTGCTCATCCCATGTCTGCTAACATCCCAGTGGCCAAAACAAGTCACATGGCGAAGTCCAAATTCAAAGGGCAGAGGCATATACTCCAGCCAACATAGCCTGGGTGTGGATGTACAACACGACTGCAGAGAAATGAAGATTGAGATCAGTAACTGAACTACCACAGAATCTTAGCTCTGAGGGTTTGGCTATGCATTCATTTGTAGGCACTGTATTGCTCGAGGTCTTAGCTTCTTTATTTGTAAAGTGAAGAGGTTGAATTAGATCAGTATATTAAAAAAGCTGGGGAAGCTTTTAAAAAGCACCATTTGCTGGGCTGCATCCAAGGCCAATTAAATCAGAATCCCTAGGGGTAAGGCTCAAGAACTTGTATGTTTACAAAGCTTTCTAGATGATTCTAGTGTACAGCCAGGATTGGGAACTACTGTGTTAGACGGTTTCCAGTGTTTCTTCTATTCTAAAACTAATTTAGGTTCTAATAGGACTGGTTGGTTGGCCATAAGGACTTGTTCAAGGCTGACATGCTGATTGGTAGGGTAAAAAGTCTGTGTTCTTCGGTAATTGCTGACACCCGACCCCCGCCTCCGCCAAATAGCAACGACTATATTGTTTTCTCTCAGTTCCTTTGCTCAAAGACATTCCTGCATTCTCGCAGATGCTTTCTTCCTCCTCTTCTCTCTCACCTATTTCAGTTGCTGGAAAAGTTTTCTGAAATAAGTGAGAGCTCTTCCCCCTCTTCTGTGTCATTTATTTTCCAGCTCTGCCTGAATTTCACTTCAAATGTTACTTCCCTGCTTTGCCACTTAGAACTAGCAAGTGTCACCCACCTTCCCATCAAGGTTGGCACCGATGATTAGCACACCTCCACATGCTGCCACTCTTTCCCCACCTACCCCAGTGTCAGCCCGTGGAAGGGGATTTACATTTCCATAAAAGCAATTCTAAGAGCTGTCAAAAAGAGCTCTGGAATGAAATGCAATGTAACTATCATCTAAGTATTTCAGAGATGCTGTAGAAGAGATACTTGCATTGGGAGGTGGGGAACTACTGCCCGAGGAGTTCTCATTCCTTTCAAGGACTCCATAAATATTGTAGATTTGTCATAAGTCACCATGATCATATATTATGATTCTTCGTTGGCTCTCTCTGGCAAGTTCCTTAATTTTTCTTCCTCACTAACAAGAATTATAATTTGGGGTCTGTAAATAAATGAAAAATTCAGATAGATCTGGTCACTGAGAAATTAGTTTATTGAGAATTTTCTATTTTTCCTTTTCCTCTTCTCCATCTCTTATCATTGTACTTATATAAACTATTATGTTTCATGGATTCTAAGGTGAATTTTCTCTCAGAATTTTATCTCTCTGCAATGGGGATGTGTCTCATGGTTGTTGGTGTCTTAAGTTTAATTGGCAGAAGTTTTTTCTTTCTTAGAGGAACACACAATAATGGTGCACCTTATAATGGGTGACTTCTGTGAGGCAGTGTAATAGGGCATCATCTAGGCTTTGTGCTAAGTCTGTTGCATACATTTTCTTCTTTAGTCCTCACAATAATCCATTAAATAATTAATTTATCAGTACTTTTCTTATCAACACATATTTATTGAGCTAATATAATTATTAATAATAATTAACATGTATTGAGCAGGCATTATGTAAGTCCTTTAAAAATACTCTCTCTACTTAGTACCTAGGAAGATGCTGGGAGGTAGGTATTGATATTATTTGCACTTTATAGGCCAGCAAAAGAGGCATTCACGGGCTTCCCTGGTGGTGCAGTGGTTGAGAGTCCGCCTCCGATGCAGGGGACACGGGTTCGTGCCCCGGTCTGGGAAGATCCCACATGCCGCGGAGCGGCTGGGCCTGCGCATCCGGAGCCTGTTGCTCCGCAACGGGAGAGGCCACAACAGTGAGAGGCCCGCGTACCGCAAAAAAAAAAAAAAAAAAAAAAAAAAAAAGAGGCATTCAGAGGTTAAGAAACTTGCCAAAGTCATAGAGTTGGTACGAAGCAAGGCAAGATTCAAACCCAGGTCGCTCTGACTTCAAAGCCCATGCTATTAACCACCACCTACAATTGCATCAAATATTTGTTATTATTATAATTATTAATGGTGAAGTAGTTTACTATTTACAGTAAGCTTTCACAAACACCCAATTTAATCATAGCCTAATAACCTGGCAAATGCAAATTCCTTTACATATTTGTATTCAAAGATATAAAACACTGTTAAAATACATTCTTAAAAGCCTTCTTAAAAAGGTATAAGCCATCCAAAGAAACCCCAAGGAAAGCTAAAAAACTGGAACTGTTTTACTTCATTAGGGCCAAGTAAATAAAAGCTGGGTCAGCGTCCATGCTGATTAGTGTCAGAAGACAATCATCCACGGGATTATGGAAAGACAAACGATTACAATGTATAAGCCTTTACTCTGAGATATAATTCTGCATTTCTAACTAATTAAGGAAAACATTATCTAAATCAAATGGACTTTAAAAACAATGGATAATAATAGTTTGTAAAATGGATCGGTGGAGTTGGTAAATAGGGTAAATGAACTCAGGCCGATGACTCTTCCATATAGCTTCAGTTTTATAGGGAATGACCTGAAAATGCAGGATATTAATGTATTTGGGTTAAGCGTATTGTTATTCTAGTGATTTATGGCCAACAAAGAAATCCCACAAAAGGGACTATATCTGAATGAATAGGAGAATTATAGCTAAATTGATGTTACTTTCATTTATTAAATAACCTAGGTAATCATAAAGCCACAGAATCACAGGATTCTAGAGTTAGAAGGGCCCCCAGGAGGTTGCATGTTTTCCACTTACATAGATAGAAACATGAGCTTTCTAAGACATCCATCATTGTTTCACTTCATTTTGTCTTTCTTGGGTGGCTTCTTTAATATCAATTTGTTCAGTCTTTTAAGTCTTCATAGGTGTTTGATCTGGGTTTATTGGTTTTTGAAAATCCTGTTTTCTGGGACTCCCCCCTTCTAATCTCCTTCTAACCAATGTGGGTAAAAATGGGATGTCTATCTTTAACATGTGGTTAGAAATATTGCTACTTTGAAAACTGGGTATCCTTCCCTAAGCACCCCATGTTTTATGCAAGATATGAATTATGTTTGTCCCTGGACGATTGCCTTTTAGTCAAAGATATCAAGGTGAATGAAACACCTACCAACTGGTTAAAGGGTTAGTAACTAAGATGGGTAAATTAAGTCTTTCTTTTATCCAACCCCAAACTTTTTCCTTTTCCTCTCTTCAATCTCTGAGATAAAAACAGATCCCCACAAAAAAACTTTATAGCTCAAAAGACAGGCAGTAATTCGTTATCTCTAGTTTATAGAATACCAACATTTCATTAGAGTTCATTGTAAAATATTTTTCTTTATTGTTAATAACTCAACATATTTGTCATGGAATTATAATAGATCTAGGACTGGAATGTACCTCAGAGATCATCCACTCCAATTTCCTTATTTGAAAATGAGAAATTTTGTTACTGGAGCGATTAAATGCTTTACCCAGGAGCATACAGCCAATTGGTGGCATATGTAAGAGTAGAACCTTGGTCTCCTGACTCCCAACTTAATTCTCCCCCCAAAAATATTTCAGTTAATATTGGCAACTTCTTGCACATGGGAACAATGTCCATGAAATTATTTCCTTGGGAAAATAGCAAAAGATCCTGACTTGGTTGCAAAAGAGATTTCTCTTTAAGACAGGGCTTCAAAAATGACCTTTGAGGGCATTTTCCATATTTTTGCTTAGTGGGTAAAATAACCTTTAGCTGACGAAAAGGGCATCCAAAGAGCAGACCAATAATAGAGGAAGTACTTTGGCAATTACCATTACAATTACAAGTCCACCTTTGAAAATAGATTGAGGAATCAGTAATGGAAGTAGCCCGCCTCACAGCCTATGAGAAGAATAGAAATGTCAATATCAAACATCTAGGCCATTCCATTGACTCCACTGCTTGAAATATAACTAAAACAAGCAAACAAAAAAAAGTGCCTTTTTTTCCACTATAGTAAATGGCACTTTCTACATAGTTCGTGCTATTAAACCTGAAGAACTACTCGATATCTTTTCATTACTATGAACCATAGCCTCACCATCTCTAAAACGGAAGTAACATAACCTAACCAGCCTCCCTCGTATGATAAACGTAAGTTTAATAAATGATCAGACTGAGAAACCACTGTAGTTTTAAGTGAAAGTTTTGAACTCTGTCGGGGCTCTCTTTTAATGGAAAGTAGCTTTATTTTGCATTTCTTTAGATTATTTTAAGTGTTGGCTCCAGCCTCCCAGGTTTCTCTAGAATATGGAAGAAGACAAAGTGCGCTGCCTGATATGAGAAAAAGCTCCTGGTCACTTTTTTTTAACCTATTCGGTTTAGTATAACTGAATGAGAGAAATTACCAGATGTACTCAAGAGTATGCCTTCAACGCTTCCCAAAACACAGCCTTTGCTTTGCTCATGATGACATCATAAACAGAGCCCATCTTAGCATAGCAGAACACTGATTGGACCCATTCAACCCTTTATTTGAGCAGGTAAAACTAGCTTTAGCTTCCTTTATCTTTCCTAATAATGCAACGATAATTTCTTTTTTTAACTTTTTCCTCAGACATTCACTTTTCTATATACCCAAGTCCCTAATTTTCTAGTTTTTTCCAGAATTAAGAATTTTAGTTTGGGAGACGTGGTGTATCGGTGGTAAAAAGATCTTCATGACTCTGTCCTCTGTCGACTTACAATCCCACTGGGGACCATGACAATTCTCTTGCAATCCTTCTTCTCTGTTTCCTCCTTGGAGGAGAAAAGCAGTATCTTTTAACTGCAGTTTACCCATTAGGGATAGTCTGAGAATAAATGAAATCATTATGTGCTGAGATAATCCTGTAAACAAAGATGCTCTGAGAATCTAGATTACATTCAGTGTTTTAATACATAGTCACAGAGCCCGAACTCCCTCACTCCTCTGTGCCAGGCTAGCCCTGAGGTTTTGAAGATACAAATGTTTTATTCTCAGTTCTCTCCCTGGTTCAGCTATAGGGTCAAGTGAACACCACTTCTCAGCTCTGTGCCAGGTTTTTCTATCTCTAAAGTAGATATTATCATCTTTGACATCTTAACCAGGGCTTCTAAGCAGCTTCCTGCCTCCAATTTTGAACAGGACTCTAGCTGTATGAATGATTTAAAAAATCATATCAAATAAAAATATTTATACCTATGTAGTGCTTTTTTTAGATATAAATGTATTCATTCAGGGACTTCCCTGGTGGCGCAGTGGTTAAGAATCCGCCTGCCAATGCAGGGGACACGGGTTCAAGCCCTGGTCTGGAAAGATCCCACATGCCACGGAGCAACGAAGCCCATGCGGCACAACTACTGAGCCTGTGCTCTAGAGCCCGTGAGCCACAACTTCTGAGCCTGCGTGCCACAACTACTGAAGCCTGTGCACCTGGAGCCCATCCTCCGCAAGAACAGAAGCTACCGCAATGAGAAGCCCGCTCATTGCAACTAGAGAAAGCCCACGCGCAGCAGTGAAGACCCATCGCGGCCAAAAATAAAATAAATAAATAAAAAATTTAAAATACTTAAAAAAAAGTATTCATTCATAAATGGAAAATGAAGCTAAGATTTTGAGGAATATGCTTTCCCCAAATCTGAAGTGTTCTTCATGAACTGGCTATTAAAGCATCAGCCCTGCTTTGCCACTTGACTTAAAATTTCTGTGTTCCAGTTTTCTCCTTTGGGGAAAGGGTCAGAGATTTTATAAGAATAATGAAGCCACCACTGGATTCAGATAATCCCCTGGACAAATGTGCACGTATTTATGCATGAACATTTTAAGCTCTGTTTCACTGGACACTCGTTTATCAAATTGAATTGTTTTCATGGTTTTTTTTCACACCCCTTGACCACATCAAGATTTTTGATTTCGTGTTAAGGTTTTGTGACTTTCAGAATGAACCATGCTATTTGGTATAAATGGGGGTTCCAGTTTAATCTAAGAATTTCAGAAATTGCTGTAGGCTGTAATCAGAGCAAAGGAGCAAGTGACAGAGTGTTTTTCTCTAAAATGGAAATAAGTAGAGAAATGCAAAAAAAAATCTTTCTCTGGTCTGTTCTAACCAATTCTACTTTGGATCCCAAGGCAACTGTCAGTTTAATACCAGGGACCCTTTAAGCAGAAGTTTTGACTTGCCATGAATTTAGCAGGAGTCCCTCTCCCTATTCCTTTCTTCTTAATCAAATCTGCCCCAGCTGGTCATGCATTTTTCAAACCTGTCCTTAGGGATCCTTCTGCCTTAACATCTCAAATACTTTCTGTCTCCACCACCCAGCTGACCCATCTCCCTATAAGAATAAGGTCTTTGAGGGCTTCCCTGGTGGCTCAGTGGTTGAGAATCAACCACTGCTAATGCAGGGGACACGGGTTCGAGCCCTGGTCTGCGAGGATCCCACATGCCGTGGAGCAACTAGGCCCGTGGACCACAAGTACTGAGCCTGCACGTCTGGAGCCTGTGCTCCCCAACAAGAGAGGCCGCGATAGTAAGAGGCCCGCACACCGCGATGAAGAGTAGCCCCCACTTGCCACAACTAGAGAAAGCCCTCACACAGAAATGAAGACCCAACACAGCAAAAATAAATTAATTAATTAATTTTTAAAAAAGAATAAGATCTTTGAATGCAGAGAATGTGCTTTTAATTTTTTTATTTTTATTTTCCTATTTCATATATTCCTGGATACACAGAGTGCTCAGCAAATACTTGGCTAATCAGACAGGTTAGCGATATCTTCCCAAGGGCCTCAGCTTGTGTGCGTCAGGTCAATGGTGTCTTTCTCTAATTTGCCTTGTCATGGTTGGTGGAATAAAATATGATGGGTCTCTCGGCCCCTTCTCAAGAGGTTCTGGTGATAACATTACATGGCTGTTTTGTGAAATGGGAACTGTCAGACTCCAGGTAGCAATTTGGGAAGAAAAACTGATTTATTCTATGATGTTTTAGGTATAATTGACTTGTGCGCTGTTAAATTTCACTTTCATTCACTTCTAGCTTTGAGCTAGAAGTCAAGAGACGCAATTTTAGTTTAAGCTTTGCCATTAATTAGCTGTGTGACTTTAGGCCAGTCTTTTCCTCTCTCTATTAATAACAGCTATCATTTACTGAACACTAACTGCTATATACTTTGCTAGGTGATGTGAATCCATTATCTCATTTAATCCTCATATCAACTGTGTGAGTTGGACCATGACTGCTCCTAGTTCCAGCTGAGCAAAATGAGGCTCGTGGTGGAAAGTTACAGAGCTAGTAAGTGACAGAATCAGAACTCAAAGCCAGGATTGGTTGCTTGCAAAGCTTATGAGCTTAATCATTATGCTTCAGCCTTAAATGAAGTATCTTCAGCCTTAAATGAAGAGATGAGAGTGCAATCTCTAGGAAGCTTTCCAAGTTTGGGACTCTTCTCTAAGAACACATGTTATTTCAGGCATGAAATTGAAATCTGTAATTTGTAACCAAGTCACAGTCACCCAGCTACCACTACTCTAAGAGGAAACTCTCTTCCCCACTCCTACTTGGCAGAGTTTGGGGTTGGGGATGACCTCCCTCACGGAGGGGCATGTTACCTAGAACAAAGCTAATCACACATTTCATTCTTGGGCCACGGGCTTGGTCATGTGACTTAATTCAAGCCAGTAATAATCATGTTCATGATTTTTATTCTGACTTTCAGGGGAAAAGAATTAGTACTCACTTGCATTGAAATAGAACCTGGGAGAATGCAGGCAGTCACCCATGTTGGTGGCAGTCACCCATGTTACTACTTGTGGAACCTGGAAATTAGCCAACACAGGGCAGAGCGGAGCCCAAAGAGGGAAGGACTGGGTTGTGGTGACATTGTGTTATCCCCTGAATCCACCTTTACCTGAAGCCAAGCCTAAGGTTGGACTCTCCAGATAACTGAGCCAGTTTGGGGGTTCCGTTTTGTGTTACTGGCATCAAAAGATAAGATGAGTTCTTTTCTTTTTTGGCACAAACCTACCAAAATCTTATTGAGCAAGCAATTTCTTCAGGCTCAGGCCCAGCCACAATGCATCAGGCCTTGAATCATCTCTAATTACTGTAGGAAATATATTACCATCGTGGATGAAAAGGTACCTAATTTATCATGTGATAAAATATCTGTTAAGTGGTACAATGAAATTTTATGACTCTTTTCTGCCAGAAGGCTTCCTGATCCTTTGCTCCTCTCTAGAAGATGTTAATTGCTAATTGTCAATGTGCATTTCAGGAAAGTGAGCCGCTGCCTGGGATGCCTGTTAGCTTTAACTGGCCACTCATTTCTGTCCCCTCCATTTCTTTGTAATTACATTTGGACTTTGAAACCAAAAATCATTTAGGTTAAGGCAATATGACTTGATTGAATGAATTATCTCTGTACTTTTACATGTCATTATATTTCATTGAATCACAATTTTAGGATGGAAGAGACCTTTAGAGAACAGCTTTTCCAACCCCCTTAATTTAGTAGATGAGGGAAATGGCAGGAAGACATTGGCACAGAGTCACACAGCAGTTAGAGGTTGTCGAGGGTTCGAATCAAGGTCTCCTGACCTCAAGCCAGGGTGATTTCCACTACACCACACCTCCTCTGCTGCCCTGTCCTGCTTTATTACATGAATGTGAACTACAAAAGCCTGAGCCACATGACAGATAACTGCAAGTCTTCCAGATGAGAATGCACCTCATTCACAGTCTCCCCCTTCTCATTCCTACTGCCTCTGTTCTTTTTGGGCGGCAGACTAAAGGGAGCACGAATGCCACCTGGGTAGGTAAGCCAGGCAGGAAACCTACCTGGAAGTTAATGTGAAGAATGGTACAACCTTAGGCATTTTCCACCAGAAATTAAGGAATTTGTTTTGGTGCCTGGAAAATAAAAGCATTTTCTAGAAAACCACTTACTAATACAAATGATTCTAGAGTTTTAATTACTGTAGATTTGGTCCATGACTCTGCTTAGCAATACTGTTAGACCTTCAATCTGTGTCATTAACTACCCTTGACAATAAGAAGATCCCACTTATTTGTTATATTCTGTAAGTTTACCTTTTACTCCATTACAAATTCACTTTGTGCACCAAGATTTCAACTGTGTAAGGTTTACTACCAACGAGAGAATATTAAATTGATTTTAGTATCACTGTGTTCATTGTGGACTAAAGCCATTTAGCAATGAGCAAGACTAAGTTATCCTAAGTTAATTCATGAGTAAGGGGTTTGCCGCCCTCTTAGAAACTTAATTTGTATACTGCTGTCAGTGATTTGTCAGAAATAAGAAATCAGAGGAGAATGAAGAGGGAGACCAATCTGAGACTTAGAAAGTGACAGCCCTTTTCCGTTATCTGTGAAAACCGCAACTTACATTGCAGTTCATCAGTAGGGCATCAAAGACAAGGTTTAGGCTCCCTGAAATTTCACCTTTTGATAGATGGGTTTATCAACAGAAAGTGAGAGCCTCAGTTCAGAATTAGAAACATAAATTACAAATGTATAAAGTCAACTAGATTTCGACACTAAAAAATTGTATCACAAATATGTATTCAATTATTGATTATCGTTAGTAGCATTAAGGTCACAAGAAGAAGAAGAAAAGTAACTTAGGGAGATATCAAAATAAGGCCCAGTGTAATTTTTCCTACAGTAAGATGACCTGGAGGTGATTGTACATTTTTCTTAAATGACTAAGCAAGTGAGTGATGTTATTTATTCTGATAAGTTGGATTTTTAAATGAAGATAATAATTTTAGGATACAGTTCTATTTTATGGAAGAACTGTTGGGAGATTAGTGAATGCCTTTTAGGAAATGCTGAATCCCTGTAAAAGAAAAATCTGCCAAGCAAAAAGGAAAATTCCCCACTTTCTGCAAGTAGTAAAGCATTCTTTATGGAGTCGAAATGTGAAAGGTAAATGGACAAGTTTACTGCCGATTTAGTGTCCTGTCTCTGCTGCCCTCTAAAGCTGCACATAGAGAAGAAATGAAGGGCCTATTAACAGGAACTGCCCCCTTGGAGCCACAGATGAGGGTGGAAGAAGAGCAAGGATGGCCATTTAACACAGTCGGCAGGTGTTATGAAGATGACTTCATTAACAAGAAAAGGCCCTCCAGAGCCTATTCACAAAACCACTAAAACAAAACCACCACCACCACAACAAAAAACCTCCCTGGACAGTGAAAGATTATAGTCCCCCCAGTCACATCAGATAGGCAGGTATGATGCTAAGTCTCCCTGAGCACCCTAACACCCCCTAGGGCCTTTCAGAGCCCACGATCCTATAAGACTAAGTCACACCAGGCTGATATCTGTGCAATTGTGTGGACCCATATTTGAACACTTCTCTAAGAAACTTAATTTGTATACTGCTGTCAGTGATTTGTCAGAAATAAGAAATCAGAGGAGAATTAACTAAACTATAAGAGACCTGCACATTCCAACTAGTTAAAACCCTTCGTTTTGAAGATTAAATAAGTAAAGTAATCTTCAAAACATACTTATTGAGCCTCTGTTGGGTGGCAGATGTTATTGCCTCATAACCCAGAAAGACTAGTTATTTTCTGAGCAACAACTACGTGCCTGGCATGATGTTATATTTATCGGATGAACATAGTTCCGGCCCTTTGGGAGCTTTCCATCTGCTGCGCAGATACGCAGTGAGCACATGAGCACATAGAGGGTGTGTAAACTGTTGCAAGTACGAAGAAGAAAACAAACAAGTACGGTATCAGAGGATAGTAGGAGGAAGTAGAAAGCTGAGGCAAAAACATGGGTGATGACTTGTTCTAGGCCACTCAAGAAGCTAATGTTTGACAGAGATTGTTGAATCAGAGAGTAATTATTAAGCTCTTACTATGTACCAGTGCTGTTCTAGGCACCGATAAAGCAATGAAAACAAAGTTCTGGACTTTATGGACCTAAATTTAGTTTGGAGAGATAGGCAACAAATAAATGAGTGAATGAAATATACAGTATGTCTGCTATTTCTAATTAACATGGTAAAATTAGGAAAAACAAAGCAGGGAAGGAGGATGAGAAGTAGCAGGGCAGGGGTGACTTGCTGTTTTAAGTAGCTCGATTAGAGAACACCTCACTGATAAAGTAACATTTGGGCAGGTGCCTTACAGAGGTGACGGCATGAGCTGTGTGGGTATCTCAAGGAAGAGTACACTAGACCTGTTTTAAGAGTAGGCACTAGCCATAGGTGGCTGTTTACATTGAAATTAATTAAAATAAATACTATTAAAAGTTCAGTTCCTTAGTTGTGCCACCATAGTTCAGGTACTCAACAGCCACAGTTGTCTAGTGGTTATGGTATTGGATAGCATAAGTCCAGAACATTTCCATTGTCACAGAAAGTGCTGTTGGGTAGACAGAGGGACTAGCTAGTGTACAAAGGCCTCAGATGAAAGAGAGCCTGAAGTGTCTGAACAACAGCAAGAAGACTGGTGTGGCAGGAGCAGAAGATTGAGTGTGAGAATAGGACAGGAGGAGGTCACAGAAGTAGTTGGCAGCATGGTGGGAGGTCATACTATTAGAGTGTGGAAGGCAATTGCAAGAATGTCGGCTTTCACTCTTAGTGAGATGGGAAGCCATTGGAGGGTTTTGAGCAAAGGGATTATGTGCTCAGTCTTATGTTTTAAGAGGATCATTCTAGCTACTCTGTCAAAAATATACTGTGCAGGGCAAGAGGCAGGATAGGGAGATGAGTTAGGAGACTACTGCACTCAACCAGGAAAGAGATGATGGCTATTTAATCCAGGTGAGAACCAGGTTCTGGATATTTTTAAGGTAAACCCTATAGGATAGAATTATCACCAGTAATTCAAGTGATGAGTGACATGGATTGGGTTTGTATTACTGGAGGTGGCAAAAGTAATTGGATTTTTGATTTTATACTGAAGGTAGAGCCAACAGGATTTGACAATAGACTGTAGAAGTGGTATGAGAGGAAGAGAGGAGTCCAGGATGATTCCAAGGTGTGAACAAACGAAGGATAGAGTTACTCTTAACTAATATGGGGAGGATTGGGGGTAGAGCATGTTTTGGGGAAAGATCAGGGGTCCAGTTTTGAACATGTTGACTTTAAGGTGACTTTAGGTGTCAGGGTAGAGCTGTCAAGTAAGCAGCTGCAGTCTTCCAGCAGAAGACTGGGATTCAGGAGGGAGGTCTGAACTAGAGATAGAAATTTCAGAACCATGAGTGTGCAGATGCCAGTCAAAGCCCTGAGACTAGAGTGAGTGTGGATGGAGAAGGGGTGTGAGAACTGAGCTGCAGGTCACTCTACCGGGAAGAAGTCAGGGAGATAAGGGGAAGGACTGGTCAGTAAGGTGGAAGAAAAATCAAGAGGGTGTGATGCGTTGGAAGCCAAGGGAAGAAACTGTTTCCAGGAGGAGGTGATCAACTGTGCCAAATGCTGCTCATTGTGCAAGTAAGATGAGGACTTAAATCAACCATTTGATTTAGCAGCATGGAGGCCATTGGTGTCTTTGTCAAGACCAGTTTCAGGGAAGGTTTTAAAGAAAGAATGAGAAGAAAGGAAGTAGAGAGGAGTTTTGCCTTAAAGGACAGCTGAGAAATGAGGCCATAGCTGGGGGGGAGAAGTGGGTCAAGATTATTTCGGTTTGTTGAGATGGAAGAAATTACAGTACATTAGGATGCTGACAAGGATAATTCAGTAGGGAGGGAAATTTTAGTTATGCATAAAAGAAAGGAAACAACTGTTAGGGCAGTATCCTAAAGTAGGCAAGAAGGGATGGGATCTAGTGAACAGTGAGGAGAGGCATGAAAATAGGTAGGAACAAGGATAGTTATTCCAGGAAGCAAAACAGGAATAAAAGGAGGGAAGGCAGAGCATAGGGACACAGATGCAGATGGGTGTGTAGATAAGGTGGTGAGAACATATGGAATTTCTCTTCTGATCGTGTCCATTTTCTCAGCAAAATTGGGAGAAGGTCATTAGCTGACAGTGAGATAGTAGGAGGAGTTGGGGACCTGGAGAGAGAAGGCATGAAGTAATTTTCTTAGGAGAGGGGGAGAGGGAATGATTGGGAAATGCTGCAGGATTACTGGGTACCACTGAGACCCTTTTCAGGTTGGTGGTCATAAACTTAAAGGCAGAGCATTTCTAGTGGTTGTAGGTTTTTTTTCCTCAGCCATGTTCAGCTATGCAGGTAGAAATTCAGTGTTGTATAGAGCTGGAATTAGTTAGCATAGGGTTTGCTTGGAGAGTATGAAAACAAGAAGGGGCAAGGGAGTGAGGATTGTATGTACATCAGGAATGTAATGATATATACCAGGAATGCAAGCCGGGTAAGAAGGAAGTGGGGACACATGGGAAATGGAAGTGATGGGAAAATGGCATTAGGATTAAAGCGTTGTTTGTCCTATTTGGGTATAAAGAATAATCAAAGTAAGCTGGAATGATAGGAGGTGATGGGTGGAGAGGGGGATATTTGAAATTGAGAGTATGGAGGGTTGTTAGGAATGTCGAAGTCCACAATATGGCTGTGGGGTGAGTGACTGAGGTCACATGGGACACAAGTTCACTGAAAAAGAGAAAGGACATTAAGGGATTAAGATGCCAGGCAATTGGAAGGGTTATCTACAGCAATATTAAAGTCATCAGGAATTATGACAAGAGTAGTATTGGAGGAAGTGACAGTGAGTTGGGACCTAAAATCTCCAAGGATAGTTAGGAGTCACCTGAGGGTCTGTAGAAGCCTATACCAAGGAGGAGCAGTGAGTGGTTTAGCCAGATATTGGGGTGTTTTGTGGAGGAGGGAAGGAGAATAGTCTATAAATAGAAAGAATTACAGGACACTTTAGAACCCTATTCTTTTCCTAAATGCCTGTATCTTCACCTAACTCCCGTAAAAAGGGGGTCCTTCTAGGCAAGGGAAAGGTCTGGGTTCTGCTCCCCACCAGATTCATTGCCCATGATTTTTGTCAGTTGAGAACAACTATATGTGTTATAACACGTGTTATAACATTCCTGGGTTTCAAGGCTGAACAGACACATGATTGTTTGAGACGCTGGAGGGAACACAGCCCATTGGTGAAATGTTTCAGTTCCAGAATCAGAGTATACCATATTCAAATGCCCTTTTCCCCACTTACTAACTGTGCGACTTTGGGCAAATCACTCATCCTATTTTTGTCCTCCATGTCATGTGTGTAGCTGTTATCTGAATTAACAGCAGTAACTACTTCATCAGATTATGGTGAGTATTAAAGGATAATCTAAGTCAAGAGCCTTGAATGTACTATGTTATTTGGTAAGTTTTACTATTGTTAATATTCAGGTTGTGATGTTTATGTTCACTTAGCAAGATTTACTTTGCAAAGTACATTCATTCCCTAGATTGGGAATTGGTTCATTCCTTTCAAGAACTGTACTTGTAATTCAGGTAGATGACACCAGGGGGAGTGAGGGCCTGTTAGATTTCCCAGATAGGCTTCCTCCTGTGGTTGGCCCAGCAGATTATGTGTCCTCTATTCAAGATTTAAGAGGAGAATTCACTTGTGATCTTGAGCAAACCAATAATCGTCTGCATCTTAGTTTTTGTATCTGTAAATTGAGATAATACCACTTCTCTTATCTAATTCAGGATTAAATGAAGAATCACATGACAAGTGTGAATTACATTGTAAACCATATTGTTTCTGTAAATACAAGAGCTTTGTATTACTAATACTAGGCTTTCATTCATTTTTAAACGAAAATTTCCCTCGAATTTCTGTATAAACTGATATTTTTATAATTTGGGTTCATGAAATTTTGCCATTGTCCTCATGTGAAACTTTTAGATAGGTCTCAAATAGAAAAAAATTCTGTAGAATGGCAATCTTGTAGCTAACAGTTCACTAGAAGGTAAGTTCCAGGATGACAGAGATCATGTCTGTTTTGTTGCTCGTTCATAGTGATCAGCATAATACCTGACATATAGTAAGTGCTCAGTAAATATTGTTGAATCAGTCAACCAATTGAACAATCATTGAATCAGTCAGTCAGTTGCTTACTATTTGGAGGAAACGTATCCTTCCAACTTGTCTCATTTCTAGCTGCTCCCCATCTTGAAATCTATACACTAATCATACCAGACTGTACGTATTTCTAATATGTCATTTCCTTTAAAAGTAGTACAAGTCTGAGAAGTGTCAGCTATGCTTATAATAAGCTTGCAAGTAGGCTGTATGCTGACTATTTTACATGTATTATCTCGTAAATTTTTATAGTAGTATCCTATGGAGGTAATTACTATCATTATCTTCATTTTACAGGTAAGGTAAAAGACTCAACGAGGTTAAGTTCTGGTCCAAGGTCTCGGTTAGTCAGCAGCAGAGCCTGTATTTGACCCTAGACAGTTTGCCTTCAGAGCCTATAGCCCTGAAAACTTTGCAACTGAAATGAGGGCTTTAAATGCAGCACTCTTGTCTTGAGCATCTCTAGTTCATGTTTCAAGATGCCAACTTTGTAGATCATTTTGGTGAAAAACAGGATTTGATGAAACTGTGCAGTGAAAAAGTATGCTGTCTTTTCTTGCATTGTGGTTATTGCTGCCTCTCAACTTGGTCTTTAGGCAAAACAAAGTAACTTATTTTCATCTCTTCTTGAAAACTTACTTTTCAACTCTCAGAAGTACTGTGTTTTTAGAGAAAGAGGGGAAAAGGAGCAAAGCATGAAAGAGGAATTGGAAGAATAAGATAATTAGACAGAGTAATGTTCAGCTGGGCCTGTTTCTATATACATGGTTTAATATGAAGTACATCCTAGCAGGTCATAGAAGAAGCTTGTTTGATGTTTTCTTTGCCTTTCTGCAAAATTTCCCCATCCATTCTCTCCTATGAACTCCTGATATAGGAATCTCAATTACACAACTTAGTATTTGACTTTGTGCTGTCTAGATATTTCTCAGCTGTAAGATTTCCTAAAATTCTAAGATTTTAGAAGTTAGAGTTAAAAGACACATTGGACACCATTTTTCCAAGTCTCCCATTTCCAAATGTGGAAATGGAGGCCTGGGCAATGTAGATTACTTGCCTAAGTTCACACAGCAAGTGAAGGACAGGGCCAGAATTGTAAGACAGTTTTGCTTGCTGTCAGACTAGGAGTTTGGATTGCACTGATTGCAGTGCCTCTTGCCTTCTAAATTAGATTTTTAAAAATCTCATCCAAATATTCGATCTTGCATTCAGCTAACAGACATTTACAGAATGCTTCCCATGTGTCACACATGCATTAGGAATTGAGTTACAAGGAATAAACTATGGTCCCACCTCAAGCAGCTCAGGTATGGAGACCAAACATTCCCTTGAATACACACCCTCACAGGTGGTGAGCATTAACAGAGGTGTGTACACAGTACACCCACTCTGGATGGGTGTATTGGTCCTCTCTGTGTGTCCAGATAATTCCCTGAGCAGGAGTCTCCCAGGCAGGGTGGGAGGCAAAGAGCACCCATGCTGAGCAATGAGTTTTTGCAGTGGAGGAGGATGGTGTGGCATATGAGGTAAGGAGGTGTGAGGATGAGATAGCACACCTGGAGGGAGGGAGCCTCTTGGGGAGCAGTGGGCAAAGAGGCTATAGGGAAAGGAACAAATTGTGAAGGGCATAATATGGCATACTGGAAAGATAGACTTTATGCTGTAGGGAATGGGAAACTACTGCAGGTTTATTAAGCAGGAGAATAATATGATCAGACAATATTCCCTCTACTCTTCTTAAATCTTCACCTAGAGTCAGGCTGGTGCTGGGTAGATAATAACATGAACTTAATTGACTTAAAAACAGAAACAAGAGGCAGTCTAAAATTTCCAATCACGTGTACACTTTCTCTTTCAGGAATTTCTGGAAAATAGCATGCTTTATTTTTTTAAATTTAACAGCATTTTTGGAAACAGCTACAATGCTTTATTATATTCGGTGGTTTTGCTGTAAAATTTACAGTCTTTGAAATAAAGCAGTAGCTCACTTATTCTCTCTATTTTTTATACGTTTTGTTTGAGATATAATTCATATACCACAAAATTTACCTTTTACCTTTTAAAAGCGTACATTTTGGTGGTTTTTATTTTAGTATGTTCACAAAGCTGTGCAGCCATCACTGCTAATTTCAGAACACCTTCATCACCTCCAATGAAATCCTGTACCCGTTAGCAGTCGCTCCCTATTCTCTCCTCCTCCCCCAGCCTCTGACTACCCCTGATCTACGTTCTGCACCTTTTTTTCCCAAAGGATTGGCGTATTCTGGACTTTTTGTATAAATGAATCATACAATAGGTGGCCCTTTGTGAATGGCTTCTTTCACTTAATGTTTTCAAGGTTCAGCCACATACCAGCATGGATCAGAACTCCATTCCTTTGTATGACAGAGTAATATTTTATTATAATATATAGCACATTTTGTTATCCATGCATCAGTTGAAGGACATTTAGGTTGTTTCCACTTTTTGGCTATTATAGTGTCACTATGAACATTCATATATAAGTTTTTGTGTGGACATATGTTTTCAGATCTCTTAGGTGTATGTTTAGGAGTGGAATTGCTGGGTTGTATGGTAATTCTATGTTTAACCTTTTGAGGAGCTTCCAGACTGTTTTCCACAGCAGCTGCACCATGTTACCTTCCCACCAGCAGTATACAAGGACTTCACTTTCTCCATATCCTCCCCAACACGTGTTTTTATTTATCCTCTCTTCTGAAGGAGTGGTTCTGCACTTGGCATTAACACCAGAATCTCGCTATAATGCTGTCCTACATGTAGGCATGTAGATAAAGAAATGTAGAAGGTGACAGCATGGATTAGTGGAAGATGCTTACAGGGATCCATACTGAGCACTTAACTTAATGATCAGAGGTAGACAGTTAGTGGGTATTTCAAACCCACCTTAACCTTCATTTCTCTTTGGGTTGTTTCCTTATATACTGATTAGATTCTGTATTTCGTTCTATGAATAGTGCCAAATAGTAACATTCTCCAATATTAAAAAAAAATATTTTTACAGTCTCCTTTTGTGATTCTAGAATAAATTGAGAGCCTTCACTTTTCCTGGGCTTGCTTTGTAGATGTTTGTAAACTGACCTTTTATCTGTGATACTTGGATATTAAACCTTGCAGAAGATGTTGTGAAGCTAAATTTTATAAATTACAAGTCGTTGTCCTTATCTGGGGCCTTTTCCAGTGATAGTAGACAGGACCATTTATCTCAGATTGCAAAGAACCCATAGCAATAAAATAACATTCCAAGATGAGATCCACAGAGAGACATGGCAAAGTGTTCTCCTTTCGCCTCTTTCCATAATATTCCCCATTGTTTATTTAATGACTGAATTGTTGTGGTGGAAGAGAGGGTGTTTGTTGCCCTGGGAGGGGATTAGGAAATAGGCTGCAGTTTGGTGAAAATAGTAGAGGGAGTGAGTGCTCCGCTCTTACCATGTTGTTGGATGTATACCAACCCGAGGTGTAGATGCCTACGCCTGCATCTCTTTGCCTGAAAGCTTTTCTTGATCACCTTAGGACACTCACCTGCCTTCAGGCTGGAAGTACTGGGGAATTAGCACCCCAGGAGTAGTCCCTAACCAGCAACTCATAAGAGTTGGTGTATGTATTAGTTTCCTCTTGCTTTTGTAACAAATTATCACCAACTCAGTGACTTAACACAAATTTATTATCTTACAGTTCTGGAGGTCAGAAGTCCAACACAGGTCCTGTGGGACTAAGTCGAGGTGTCAGCAGGGCTGAGTTCCTTCTAGAAGACCTACGGGAGAGTCTGTCTCCTCACTTTTTCCAGCTTTTAGACTTCTTGGCTGTGGCCCCATATTACTTTGACCTCTGCTTCCATGGTCATATTTTCTTCTCTGACTTTGACTCTCTTGCCTCCTTCTTATAAGGATTACTCTGGACCCGTCCAAATAATCTCCCCATCTCAATGCCCTTCCTTAATTTAATCACACCAGCAAGTCCCATTTGTTAGCTAACGACATATCTACAGGTTCTGGGCATTAGAACACAGACATCTTTGGGGGTCATTATTCTGCCTACCTCAGTGTAAAATAACCCAGTTCCCTCACTCCTTGAGTGAGATAGCTCTGAGCATATGTTCTGCACAGTTTCCAGAGTTTCCCAGCAGGCCTTTGCTCCAGCTATCCATATTGATTACTTGCTCGTCAATATACCCTTTCCTGGTTTCCTTCCCTTTCCTGTTTCACTAACCCCCATTTCCTGGAAGAACCTCCCACATTCAAATACATATGGTCCCCAACTTACGATTGTTCTACTTATGATTTTTCAACTTTACAGGGGTGTGAAAGCAATATACCTTCAGTAGAAATTGTACTTTGGATTTTGAATTTTGATCTTTTCCTAGGCTAGTGATAGGTGGTATGATATTCCCTCCTGATGCTGGGGAGTGGCAGCTGCATCTCCTGGTCAGCCACACAAACACAAGGGTAAACAACCAATACACTTACAATCATTCTGTACTCAGACAAACATTCTGTTTTTCACTTTCAATATGGTATTCATTACATTACAGAAGATTTTCAATACTTTATTATAAAATAGGCTTTGTGTTAGATAATTTTGCCCAACTGTAGGCTAATGTTCAGAGCATGCTGAAAGTAGGCTAGGCAAAGCTATGATATTTGGTAGGTTAGGTATATAAAGTGCACTTTCTACTTAACGATATTTTCAACCTACGATGGATTTATGAGGACGTAACCCCATTGCAAGTCAAGGAAGATCTATACTTCCATTCAAATCTCAGTGTCTACTTCTTTTTTTTTTTTAACGTCTTTATTGGAGTATAATTGTTTTACAATGCTGTGTTAGTTTCTGCTGTATAACAAAGTGAATCAGCTATACACATATACGTATATCCCCATATCCCCTCCCTCTTGCATCTCCCTCCCACCCTCCGTATCCCACCCCTCTAGGTGGTCACAAAGCACTGAGCTGATCTCCCTGTGCTATGAGGCTGCTTCCCACTAGCTATCTGTTTTACATCTGGTAGTGTATATATGTCATTGCTACTCTCTCACTTCGTCCCAGCTTACCCTTCCCCCTCCCTGTGTCCTCAAGTCCATTCTCTACATCTGTGTCTTTATTCCTGTCCTGCCTCAGGGTATGCTTCTTACAGCTCAATTGCTTAATATCTGTAAACCCTTAGAAGAGTGAATTTCTTTGAGTACTCAAAAAATGATGGGAGTAGGGGCTTCCTTGGTGGCGCAGTGGTAGAGAATCCACCCGCCAATACAGGGGACACGGGTTCGAGCCCTGGTCCGGGAAGATCCCACATGCCGCGGAGCAACTAAGCCCATGCGCCACAACTACTGAGCTTGTGCTCTAGAGCCCGTGAGCCACAACTACTGAGCCTGCATGCTGCAACTACTGAAGCCCGTGCACCTAAAGCCTGTGCTCCACAACGAGAGAAGCCACCACAATGAGAAGCCCACGCACTGCAATGAAGAGTAGTCCCTGCTCGCTGCAACTAGAGAAAGCCCGCCCGCAGCAACGAAGACCCAACACAGCCAAAAATAAATAAATAAAATAAATAAATTTATATTAAAAAAATTATGGGAGTAGGTCAAATGGACACAGGAGCCAGCTTGAAGGAACTCCCAATAGCCAAATCGAGACAATAAATAATGATTATAAAGGATTACTACCTATTCAATAAAGTAAGGATCCATGAGTCCACTGATAAAGAAACAACAAACAGATAAATAAGAAGGGAAAGTTCTTCCTACAGTCAAATCCAACTAATAAATGAAGAAGGGAGGATAGAATCATAAAATCATTATTTGGCAAACATCATAATAATAGCTGATTCAAGCAAGAAAGTTCAGTGGATGCTAAAACCAGGGGGTAAAAATTTGGGAATAACAGGAGTTTACATAGTCTCAAAGTATTTCCCTACAAGGACATTACAAAGGGTAAAAGAGTATAGCTTGACAGTGGAGAAATCTGGTAGCCATCACCTTAAGCAAATTATCTAATCGGTCAATGGGACATATCATCTGCTTTCCAATGTGAGGCACTGAGAGGATCTCAGTGTATTCCTGCCACAAGGGCATAACTTGAATCTAATCATGAAAAAAAGTGACAGAACCAAATTGAGGGACACTCTATAAAACAACTGGCCTGTCCTCTTAAAAAATGTCAATGTCGTGAAATACAAAGGAAGATTCAAGAACTATAACTATTCCAGAATAAAGGAGACTAAAAATACATGAAAACTAAAAGAAATACATGATCTTGAGTTTTTATTTTGCTATTAAGAACATTATTAAGGCAACTGAAAAAAAAATTGAATAAGGGCTTTAGATTGGATAATAGTATTTTATCAATATCAATGGGCCTGATTTCATAAATTGTACTGTGGTCATGTACAAGAATATTCTTATTTTTTATGCTTAGAATACTTAAGAGAATTCTCTTATTTTTGAGAAATGCACAGTGAATTATTTAAGGATGAAGGAACATCACATAAGAAACAAACAGTTCAGAAGAGAGACAGAGAGAATGAAACAAATGTAGTAAAATGTTATCATTTGGAGGATCTGGGTAAAAGGTATCTGGGAATTTTTCGGTACTATTCTCGCAGGTTTTGTCTATATCTTAAGTATGGCAAAAATTTAAAAACATGAAAAGTATAAGGCATCTTAGTCATTGAGTCATTGCCCTGCTTACCTACAGGTTGCTGTGTTGACATTATGAGATAACTAAAATGTCCTCGGCTTTCTTAAGCCACACTGTCTCTGTCTTCGCTGTGTCCCAGAGATATGTTGACTGTTGAGTAGAGTTTCTAATACCTGCAATCCAGAGCACTGGATTGAGAATCAAGAAACTGAAATTTGAGTTCTGGTTCTGTAGTTGTGTCACCTTTGCTAAGTCATTTTACTTTTCTTGGCTTCAACCGTGTCTGGAATGTTAAAGATTTTAACTGTTCTTTGATTCTTCTTCATCCCTTCCAGAACACTCATTTATGATTCTCTAATGTCCTTTGGATGTTTGAATAACTGAATCTTTTCTTCTGGGTATGGTTCGTAATGACTTTGCCTTATAATACATTCCACCTGATGTGGCAGCTATGACATCAAAGAAATTTCCAGTGGAAGGTTATTATTTGTTTGTTGTTGTTATTGTGAAGGAGGGAAAAAGCCAGGCAAAATATTCAAGAAAATTATTCAGTCTGTGATTCCACTTATTAGATTTCTCACATAGGATATTTTATAAGTTTAGGTAATCAAATTTCATATTAATGACTACTGGGAACAATTTTCTTGGTGTAACAAATTAGCCCTTTTTGCTGAGTTATAGTTTGAGCTGGTTTATTTCCAAAATCTCCAGGCATGTGTGAGTTCCTAACTTACACTGAAGGAGAGAATGAACAGACTAGTGGAAACAGCTAGGAACAGGGGAGTTGAGCTCGTCACAGAATCAACCCTACAGCTGCTCTGCTCCTTGGTATTTGGCTGGGGGTAGTTTTCTAGTCATTGCCCTTCCTCTCTTTTTTAAATAGAGGTAATGAGGCTTGAATCTCCTGCCTCTCAGAAGTGCTGCAGTGATGAATGGAAATGCCATTTGAAAACTGCTGTGCATCCTTTGCTAGGGAGATATTTCAGTAACAAAGCATCCTCATCAGAGTACGGTCAGCTCCTGCTATAATGCCAGCACCCAGGGTATTAAGTCTTCTCATATTAGCAGGATCTACAATGTACTGTAGGTAGCCATGCTGAGGGAAAGGAACAGACCGCCCTCTTTCTCCCACACGAGTTATTTTTATTCAGTACTTTCATTTTCTTTAAAACACTTATCATAAGCTGAAATTATTAACTAATTATTTAACTTATTTATCTCTGGTTGCCCGTCAAAAACATAAAAGTTCAAGGGGGGCAGGAACCAAATATGCTTTGTTCTTCTTGTGTCCCCAGCACCCAGCACAGTGCCTGACAGATAGTAGGGGCTCAATAAAGATTTATTTAGTGATGAATGAATGAATTATATAACCCATGATGTAATCTTCCTGTTCCTGTATGACAGTATTTCACCACATATGCCAAGATGCCAAGATAACTGCCCCTGAGATTTCAAATTCCAATAACTGAATAGGCAATTTCCCATGAAAGTGATTTTAAAGATACCAATTATAGAGAAGAAATAAATAAGTTGACACATGATACCAAACATGTGGGTCTCTCCTATATCAATGGGAACTTCTTTTTTTTTTTTTTTTTTAACATCTTTATTGGGGTATAATTGCTTTACAATGGTGTGTTAGTTTCTGATTTATAACAAAGTGAATCAGCTATATCAATGGGAACTTCTTAAGGAGCTTTAGCATATGTATCTGGTAGCACTGAAATGCGTAATTCACCAAGTATCAATAGATTCTTTTTAAGTTTGAAAAGTAATTTGTTTATCTCTTTTATTTTTCTGATGAAGAAATTCTTAACACACATTTTGTCGTGTTAAGTGGCTGTAAAAAGTGCACCCTTTTTTTTTTTGTCAGTTTTGAAAAGCCAAACAGTTCATACTACTGAGGCAGAAAGGGGGTGAGGGGGTAGTAGGGATACACACTGAGATTAATCATTTGCCCTAGATAATCTCCAACCTGTGTACCACCTCTATAGGTGATTGATTTTTGTTTCTATACAGCTTTAAAAGGTGAGGCAATTTGTGTGTTGAACCTTCCATCAACCACCTGTGAGGATTTGAGTCACCTGTCCCTCCAGCCTCCTTTGTTCTGGTGCCCAAAGTCTGATGACCTGGAGCTATGCATGAAATGGGGGTGGGGAAGGGTGGAGACTCTTGCTGACTGCTTCAATTCCTTAATGGTAGTTGAGGTTGGGAAAGAGCCTTTGTTCTTGAAAGCTGTACTTTTTTTTACTCTCTGTATAAATTCTAGGAGGTCTTTTTTGTGTGTATTTTGGATGCTTATTTGGGTCTCTGCCTTCCTGAAGAATGACATTGATTGTGTTATTGTTCAAAACCCTTCACCAGCTCCCCAACACTTGTAGATAAAGTCTTCAGCATTCACTCCGCACTTAAGTTTTCTTACAATCAAATTCTAGAATAGTGTTGTGTTTAGGAGCATAGATGCATAGATTCTGGGATTAAATATCTGATTCTGCCTCTTGGATGACCTCGGGCAAATTGCTTAATCTTTCCAAACCTCCTATTTTCTCATGGAGCAAACAATGGAACCTATCTCCTGGGGGTTGTTTTGAAGATTAATTAAAATTATGCATATAAAATGCACAATTTTATGCCTACAACATTGTAAAGGCTCAATAAAAGGTTGTTATTTTTACCACCTCTCTCCCCTGATCCAGCAAATGGAACTAATTACTGCTGCAAGCACTATTGCAAGTACCCCATAATTTACATTTTCTTTCAGACTTCTTTTGCCTCATGCTTTTCCTCACTCCTTCCCCTCTTTCCCGAGTTCAAATGTTCTTCGTTCTCTGATGCCCTCTCACAATGTTGCCTCCTATCTAACTGCTTCCACAAAAGTAATTCCTCCTTTCCTGCTCCCCACACTTCTAAGTGACCTCTCCTTTCTTTAAATCCCATTGACATTTTTTTCTGAGGTCAAAGTGGCAGCCGCTTGAATCAAGGATGCCCTTCTGGACTCCCTTTTGGTGACTGAGATCTGGAGCGTGTTTCTTCCTTTCCCCTGCATCTCTGAAGTAACGTCAGTCCTCCCTAGCATGCTGCTTGGCCTTAACTGGTAAATGTAACTACCCTGTGATCATATCCAGCACACAGTAGATGCTCAATAAATATTTATTAAGGGAAAGGATCTGTGTGGAGTGAAAGGAACTCTCTGTGGCTACCATGTGTATCATTCCATCAGAAGACCACATTTCATCCTAAATTTGAAATTCCTCAGAAAGTGTGTATAGTGAGGTTCGAAGACCCTTTGAACTTTGAGCCTGGGGAGGATTTGGTGACATGTCAGATATATTTTATGGCTCATGAATTTAGGTTGGTTTTGGGAATTCTATAGGTGAGAGCTGAATCTTTTCAGATTCATAGTTCTTTTCTCTGTGATAGCTACCATTTTCACTCATGATCCAGGTTAAAAGTGATTGCATGGGAAACAGAGTGCTTTGTTATTTGAACAGATTATGATGGATTATTTCTGTCGTCATCTTCTTCCTTCGCAAGATGGTAGGAAAAAAAGATGAAGTCCCCTATATTTTGAAAAAAATGCTTCTTTTCAAGAATAGAATTGGCCTTGGGGCGGGGGTGCTACCTGTGGTTTTGCTCGGCACAGTTGATATGGGCAAGGTGTTGAGGTTAAAAACAGAAAGGAATTTCCCTCCTATATTGTAGGAGTTAAAAGCAGCACTTTCATAACCAGAACACTATATGACCACAGATTATTTGTCCTTGACAGACTAAATGAAATAAGCCTGATACAATTATCTTTTTGATGCAAGGTGGGAAAATTTGGGGGGGAAGCTTAAGTTTGCCTGTTTCTGAAATTCAGGAGACCGTGGTTCTTGTTTCAGTTTCTCTACTCACTGGATGGGGAGATTTGGCCAAGTTGGTATCTTTCCCTGTCTCACAATTTAAAAGATAACTTAATGACTAGGACCCTGCCTCTACTCTTCTAGGTTCAACTAGAAGTTCTCTTCACTCCCCAGGAGAAAACCCAAGTGAGAGAGGGGCTAGGAGCGATTGTAGAAATGTCAGAGTGCTTTGTTTAGAGAAAATGAGAAAAAAGGGGGCAAGAGGAGACCGATTCACAAAAGATCAATTTAAGAGGCTCTTTTCCAGCAAACTTTGTCCTTTCTCTGCTTCTACCATTGTTGCATGGTACAGAGCTTTTAGGGAGGTGGTTGTCTCTCTGCACTCTGCCCCTAAGCAGTTTTCTGTCTACATTGTCCCCATTGTTTGGCATTTCTATAGTCACTGCATTGCATGGCTTTCTTTCCATTTCTCCCCTAGTGGCATTACTCTTAACAAAACTCTTCCCCAGTCTGCCTATTGGCAGTTGTGAAACCTGAGGGAGATTGTATATGAATTTCTGCTTGTCTGCAAAGCACAAGGCTTTGTGGGAAAAACAAAAACAAAAAGGTGGCTATGCTATTTTGACTAAGGCTTCCAGAGTTTGGGAATTGGGAAGGTGTACTCCACTGAACCATAAAGCATATGTACTCATCTGCATGGGGAATACTCGAGGCTACCAAAGCCACTGACAGTTGCTAGCTATATGCCCAGACACTGTAAGCTGTTGTGTGGTGTGTTCAGGAAATCGCAACAATCCTGGGTCACCAAAAGTGGCTCAGCTCAAGCAGATGTCCTACGTAGCATGATATCCAGAAACTTGGATTGAAGTTAAGGCAACGTTTCCCCAGTCCTCAATACAGAAGAAAAATAGAAAATACAAGAAATGCAGTCTGTTCCCCAAATCAACCAAATGCCATCTTGCTCCCTGCAGCAGTCCAAAAATCTATTATCAGCCAAAACAAAATCTAACTAGGAAGATGAATCTGCTCCTAGCAAAAACGTCTTTTTCACTCCAAAGTCAAAATTGTGAATGAATTCACTCATTCAGCAAACTGCTATTGACTTTAGGACTGCCCGGTGTTTTTCATTGTCTACAGAACTGCTTGTCTCAATTTATGTACCTAATGGGAAGATAACTATAACTTACGTTGTCTGTCTGGGGAAAACGGATTGGAATGAAGATATCTGTAGAATGGTTATTTGAATCTTTCTCCAGAGAAAGACCAATAATTCAGAGGGTGAGTTGAGGGAATGTGAAAATAGGCTTGGAAAAATCTCCCAATGAAAAAAACACTACTAAATATTATGTCCCACTAATATACTTATTAAGAGCAGAATTAGGAAAATGAAACTTCTCTACCAAACTCTTCTTGCTGTCATGAATTTCTATTCTCAGGAATTAATCACATTAAGAATCCAAAGGAAATCCCATATGAATGGATTCTAGATTCAGAAGTATTTTGTATTAGGTTACACTACAGTGTTTTTGACCTCTTTTACTTGGGGAACAAAGAGGGGTGCAGTGTGTGAGTCTGGAGGTAGACGTGTCAAAGTATGGCTTGTTCTTTATTGCTATTCCCAGCCCAAGGCCTAGTTTCTTACGTTAAAAAATCAGGTTTTTTCTCTAAACAAGAGAACCAGAAATATTTGTATTTAGTGGGTAACAGAGAATTTTTGTGCTTTAAGATCTCACATAATCAGTTTCCATTTTCCAAACACGCACTTCCTATTTCCTTGACACCACAATTCCCAAAGGAAACCTGAACTAACTGCAGGCCACTGATGGGTAGACGTATGCAATTAGGGCAATCTCTCATTTGTTTAATGCTTGGGTTTTATGTATTTCTGCAGTTGAGATTCCACATTGAAGCCCCAGGGCTTGGGAGGTTTATCAAGTTGCTCTTGCAAGCTTCTCTTATCTCACCAGGAAGGCACTCCTCCAGGGATTATGTGGAATGGCTAAAAGAAATTAAATTGGGAGCAAAGCTCCTTCTGGGGCCCATAGCCCCCTTGTATTACTCAGCCTCACCTTCTCATCTCTGCACAAAAACTTTCCTCCTGCCTCAGCTTCCTGTTTAGTTACTCTGTATTTTTAGTAGCCCTTTCCTCATCGCCAGAATGCCTCCAGAATCCCCAGCTCCTCTGAGAAGCTTTCTTCCATGTCATCGGAAGCTCTGTGATCACGGGGATTTGCTTCTTTCACCCAGAACACCCTCCCTCTGAATGTTGTCTCCTTGAATGCTCACCTCATCATTTTAAAAATATATTTATTTATTTATTTTTGGCTGTGTTGAGTCTTCGTTGCTGCGCAGTCTTTCTCTGGTTGCAGAGAGCGGGAGCTACTCTTCATTGCGGTGCCCGGGCTTCTCATTGCGGTGGCTTCTCTTGTTGAGGAACACGGGCTCTAAGCGTGAGGGCTTCAGTAGTTGTGGCTTGCGGGCTCTAGAGAACAGGCTCAGTAGTTGTGGCACATGGGCTTAGTTGCTCCGCGGCATGTGGGATCTTCCCGGACCAGGCCTCGAAACCATGTTCCCTGCCTTGGCAGGCGGTTTCTTAACCACTGCGCCACCAGGGAAGTCCCTCACCTCATGTTTTAATTCTGAGCTTAGGTAGTAAGATTTGAAGTTTGAGCTCCCCAGCTGACCAGGGTTCTTTTCCCTGTGCTTTCATGCCATGATTTCATCCTCTTGGTGACAGCTCTTATACTGGGTGATCACTTATGTGGATGTTCATCTTTCTTTGTGACTGTGCACTGGAGAGCATGGGCATGGGATGCTTATTTTTATGCCCCTAGTGCTTGATGTAGTAGAAGAAAAGTGCCCCCAAAGGAAGGAATTTTCCAATCACTGGATACCCATATGATTATACAGACTTTAACAACAGGCTTTCCAAGAGAATTTAATAAATAATATGAGAAGATGCTTATTTTTTGCATGAAGAAAAAAAAACCAGTATACAAAATCACATATATCAGGGTTCTAATTCTATATTCATAAATATGTATAGTTTATAATTATTGTATATATACATATATAAATATACACACAGGGGGAAAAAAGGCTAGAAGAAAGTACACCAAAATCTCACTTGGTTATTTTGATAAACACTATTTTTTCTTACCATTTTTCTCCAGATTGTCTATAGTGAACATATATTAGTGTCATAATCGAAGAAAAAAATAACATTCAAAAATGAATGGCAGATATGAACAGATATGAATGGCAGATATGAATGGCAGATATGATGGCAGGGGTACACCAAAGCCAGTTAGAATAACATTTGGTGAAATAGAGCATTGTTATGTGTGATATTCTAACAAGAGGAAAAATAATACAGGAGCATACATTTTTAGTTAATATTCATAGTGGCCTTTTTTTCATAGTTTTATCAGTAGAGTAGAAGGTATTTAAACCAATTTGCTTCTTATAAGATAGAAAGCAATATATTTTAAAATGAAGGGCTATTGAGATCACAAAGATATGGCATAAAAACTCTTCACTTAAAGGTACCCCAGGGAGTTTATCCTCCTGAAAACCTCCTCCACCTCCACCCTCCTCCCATACACACACACTGGTCCGCTGGAATGATTTACAGGAAAGTTAAGATTAGATTACACTGAGAACCAGAACAAGTCTTTGCTCTGGGTGATGTGGTGTAAAACAGATCAGAGAAATGATTAAAATGTGAGGCAGACCTTAATGGTTACAAAAGAAAAAGACTGAGGCAGAATTTTTCTCCCCACCAAAGCCTGTGGCATTAATCCCAGGTTTATACACCTTTTGTAGGAAGGTCCTTGCAAGATCCTTACAAGGTCATGAAACCTACCCTTTTTCTTGCTGCTCTCAGGGAAGAACTAAATCAATCAAGCAAATGAGATGGCCAGCCCAGTCCTCTGGGTGCCTTTTAGCTACAGAACAGTTTAGTGGTTTCTCTCGGGCCTTAGAGTCTGACAGCCAGGGTTGAAATCTTGGCTTCAAGATTTGACTTCAGATTAGGACTGATGAACTGAGGCTCAGTTTCTCCATGGAAAAAAATGATATACCTATTTCATAGAAATAACCATACTCTGAGTTCCACCCCTACCCAGACTACCCTCCCACTTTTTTTAAACTGTTTTTTTCTTCTTCAGCTTCAGTGTCTTCCATTTGCTTGCATGTATTTGTGATCACAAACAGTCCCTTACTTTTTCCTCTCTCTGACTTACTATTATTTCCGTATATTGATCTCAGGTTTGGGTCTTAAATTAGACCCCTGTACTCTGAGTCCTCACTTCTGGGCAGTGCCTCTCTTTGCTCCATTTTTCCTTCTATCTCAAGTGCCAAATTGGCTTTTGGGCTCTGTGTTCTACAATCCTGGTCCAGATTTAGCCTGCAGACCATTTTATAATGGAAAAACAATAAGTTTTATGCATATAGACCTCAAGTTTAAGTTCTGCCTTTTACAAGCTGTGTGATTTCAGGTAAATTGCTTGCATCTCTGAGGCTGAGTATTCATTTTTCTCCTCTCTAATGGAGGGACAATGGTACCTGCCCTGTACCCACTCCCTGGGGGAGGCGGGTCAATTAAAAGGATTAAATGTAAATGATCTATGTGAAGTTCCTAGCAGAGGGTTATGTACACAAAAAATGTTTCTCCCTCCTTTTTCTTTCATGTCACCACTGTAAATTTGTTTTTCTTCCCTCCAGGACCACCCTGTCTTGTTTATGTTAGTAAGACAGGCTGCGGTGCAGACTGTCTTACTAATATACCCAATTCCCATTAAAATGCTACGTAATTCAGGGCAGCCCCCCATTAGGAATTCATGACCATTTTGTCAGGGCCCAGGCTGAAATTTACCTTGTCAGTTTAATCTTATGGGAGAGAGGGAGGGAGGCAAGGTGGAAAGGAGAGGACTGCATGGTCTGACCCACTGTGCACCCAGAGCTACTTTCATGAAGTGAGTGAAACTGGTTTTGCTTCATATTAAGTAGAATGTAACTGACAAAATTGGAGTATGTCAGGAGGGCTATCACATTTATTTAAAAAAAAAAAAAAGACATCCTTTTAATGTGTTACGGCCTCTGGATAGAATTTTTTTCTGGGGAACAGAGAGAACCCTGAATAAAAATATCCCACCAACTCCACAAACTTGGTGATTGTACAAAAGCCATTTGTTTCCAGGTATGTCATATACACCCTTGCAACTGCCCAGTTATATGAATTTCACATTTGCCCCTTTAAGCTTTGGAGCTAAACATTGAGTTTGTTACTAATTTTACATACGCCTTCCATGATTTACTGCTAAGGAAAGAATGAGCTTGGCATTTCCTCCACAAAATCTTTCAAATTTTCTGAGCAGGTAACAGAGAGGAGAGTATAGGAGAACTGAAGGTTAGAATTAAAATTTAGCCTGATGTGAACACAGTTTTGATGGGTAGTTTAGAATTTCCCAGCACATAAATCTTTAAAGGGGAAGAGAGAAGAACATTAAGACATAGAGAAAGTTTTCAGTGTCATCTCCCATGGGTTCTCCTGTATGTACTTACTCTGCTTTCCCCAGGTGCTCTGTGACCTCCAGCCTCTCACCTTCTATAGATACTCCCACCTCCACCTTAGAAGGGTGCTGGATGGATGGAGAGGAAACTGGAAGTGACGGCCCCATCATGATCACCCACTTAAAGAACTGAACGGTGTCACCAAATGATTACTCCTATGGGCCCTGGTTGTCTTTTCTGTAAATTGCGAAGAATAATAACCAATTTATCAGGACTGTTTTGGAGATTAAATTAAATCCTCAGTTTCTCAGGATCTGTAGTACAGAATAGTAGCCTGAAATATACTAATGGTCAAACAGCTGTGGGAAACGCTATGTAATTAATATTAGTACCATCAAGTCTCTGAGGAGTTCTACAATACAAGAAACCCATTTAGTTCTGTTAACGTGTGCTGGGCAATGCTGAACCAGGAGGTACAAAAATGAGTTCCCTTGCCATCTCCTTATTCTTACCACATACCCTAAGTTCCTGACTTGGAGTACAGAGAGAAGGAGCTGGTGCTGGTATCACTGCAAAGGGGGGAGGGGGGGAGGACTGAGAAATCATGCCCACACCAGATTAGATCAAGTCCTGCAGAGATTCTATGCCAAAGTCATTCCAGAGCTCTGGATGGATGATGACTCTCAAATTCATCTTTTAAGAAATATTTTTCCTCCAAGTAATCCCTTATGAATAATAATAAAAAACTCTATTTGCAAGCAGGGTGAGAGTGAAAGAACTGAGGTGAAGAAAGCATTTTCAGTTGTAGTTAGAATGCATCAGAAATAGTTAAAATCCCCTTATCAGTGAATAGAAAGGCAGAAAGCATGGTTTTCCCAGCAAAGTGTTAGGGGTGTGTAATGTTTTTTTTCCAGTAATGAAGAAAAGAAAATGCCCTGGAAGATGAATACAGAGAGAGGAAGCAAACACCAAGTAAAGGACTGATTGTGGTGTCCTTGGCAAATAAAGGAATGAATAAATAGAAAACCACATGAGAGAAAATAATGGACTTCAGTATTGTTTGTTTGTGAAAGAATGGAGATGACTCCTTTTTGTCAATCACACAGCCAAATTAGAGAATTTGATAATCAAACATTGCATTTGTTTTTATATTCATGGCATCAGTTCAGTTTCTCATTAATTAAACAGGCAAATTTGGGAATGCCTGTTTTAAGAAGCTGATTCAGAAATAACCTTGTAAAATCAGGTTAGAGATACATTATATGCCCTGAGGGCAGCCCGAAGCAAAAGGGAAAATATGAAATTAGAAAGTGACCTATAATAGTCACTTCATTGGTAAAGGTGACATAACCTCCATTACCAATCAGGACCTAGTATGATGTCTAATTTTACTGGCTGTCGAACTTATCAAATTAAATTAAGTACAAATGAGGAAATACTTGGCTAGGGAAAAAAGAAGTGCTATGCCATTTTGCTTTCTATTAACTGAAAACCAAACCAAGTAGCACGGACAAGGAAAAAGAAGCTCAAATATTTTATTGGAGGAGGAATAAAAGGGATATTTTTCCCCCAAAAGTGGCCTGGCAAAAGGTAGTTGGCAAAAAAACACGTGGATTTCCTGGTGATTGCTATATATCCAGAATAGAGAAATGGTTGTTTTTTTTGTTTTTTGTTTTCACTTATTCCACTAATATTTGAGTGTTGATTATGTGCCAGGTTCAAATCATTGCTTTATGGGATAAACAATGCCTCCTCCCTGCTCTGGGCTCCCTGCTCTGGGCTCCCTGCTCTGGGCCTAATGCTTCGGTGTCATTCCCCTTTCACTGTTTTTCTTCGATAGTCCACTACTCTCTGTAGATATTTGAAGACAAGAATCCCCAACAGGAAACCCCCACCCCCACCCTGACCCCTGCCCATGGTTGCATCCAAGGCATCTCTAATTCTCAATGTTTCCCACATGTACTCGGCAATGTAGAAGCTTTCCTGACCCTCTGCTCTGCCCTTGTGCTAAAATATGTCCTGAATAAATGAGAACTTGAGGATATAGTGCATTTTTGGAGCAAGGTCACCAACAGTTGTTGAGAACTGAAAAAGATAAGCTCTGCACAGCAACTTGGAAGGCTGCTGGACCCAGAGCAATAGAGGGAGGGCAGAGTTCTCAATGGGCAGGAGTCTGACCGGGGCAAGTTACAATTCTTCCCTGGGCCTAGGTTTTTCTGTGAACAAATGTAGGCTGTGGACAAAGATGCTCCTGGTTCAGACACTCGTCGTTTTCCTGTACAGCTCACTTGCTTCAGCATTTGAAGTTCTTTTCTCCACCTTAGAAATGGGAAGGAAGGTGACGATTTTTTTCCTAAGCGATTCATGAAACAAGGAATTTTACCAAGAAAGAAATCCTTCATCCTTCCTTGCCTGCGCTCTCTTTCTCCCTTTTCCTTGCTCAGCTGGCACCTGCTTGCTCTCAGTCCCTTTTTACAATTTCATCGCTCCTGGTGTGATAGCATGTCTGCGGAAGCAGGTGCCATCTAGAGCAGCCTTTTAAAAAGTTTCTCTGCTTTATCAACCTGCATTTTCAAGTGGGTCCTTTTTCCTCCACCTATACCTTTAAATCTCCCCCCTCCCCCACTTTGTGGAACTGGGATCCTACCTAAATCTAGCTCCTTCTGTTGTAAATTTCACACACATTACCCGTGAAACACTTAATTCTACAAAACTGTTTCTGTATATTATTTGGATGAAAAATGCCAACCGTAGAGAAGTTGTTCTGTTTTCTATTAATCATTTACTTGTCTCAGCAGATATCTCCCCACTGATATGTGGACTAATATGGATCTAGGCGTAATGACAGCTGTTAAAAGAGGAATAACATGTAATACATTATGGAATATTACATAGCAGCATGATTTAGACTTTGATGGGGAATATGATACTACTAAAAAAAAAAATCAAATTTTAACAAGACCCTTACAGAAAAGCAATGTGACATATCCAATGTATATATCTCTTTTACCACGTTTAGCTATACATGGGATACAATAATATACCTTTTTTCTTCAAATGAACTTTTCCTTCCATTAGGTCTGGTCAGTAATATTTACAATATAGAAATCCTATTCAGTAAAATATCTTCATTAAAATATTTATTTCTTCCCTTAGAAAAAGAATTCAAAACTTTTTAGGGCCTAGTTTTAAAAAGCAACATGCTATATAGGTAATTTATTTTGGTGGTTGTTTTGGGGAATGTGAAAAATATCACCACTGCAACTAGAAAGAACTATAAATGATACATTATTGCAAGTGTTCTAAAAAAATCAGAACAAAACTAATTTATTATATAGTTCTGTCTTCATTATACACCACATGTTGGTGAGTTAAACACAACAAAATTATTGTCTTTTAAAAGTGTCTACTAAAGATAAAAAGAATAAGGTAACAATTAACATGTAGTTAGTTACATTAAAAAATCTGATATACATATTTCTATTGCCTGTTAGCTTGTTCTAAGCCTTTTAACTATTACAAAAAAAAAAAAGTCGTTCAAAAGCAAACATTCAGTTCAGTTGATACAACATTACAGTACAGTCAACTAACATCATTCAACAAAGGTAACAAGTCTAGCCTTAGCTTCTCCAGTTACAAGTCTGTAGACCAAATTGCTACAAAAAGTTCAATGCTGCTTTACAACTGTGTGTTAGCTTTTTGGAGGACATGGTACTGTCTGCTCATGGCTTCAGAAGAAGGGGTCATGCTACTGGTAAAAGCACAGGGGAACCCCAACCTGTCATTAATCATTTTATTTAGCATTTAGTCAGAACAGCATTACTGAGTTTAGCACAACAAATAAAACAAAATCGTAATCATAATGATGAGAATAAAAACCAAACACAAACTGGAAGCCTAGAGACGCTGCCAGCTGTGTCAAACCCTTGCGATACGCTATACTAAAAAAATTTGAAATATCCACCCATCCTCTCCACTCTGCCACAAACTAGCAAAGTCAAAAATACAAAAGTCTTCAACTTGTTACTTTTGCAGAATAAAGCAAAAACGTCTTTGTGCTCCTTACTACCAGAAGCAAAATATCCACTGAGTTACCACATGTAATAGCTTCTGGAGGTGTCAACTTGGGTTGGCTTGGTGTCTGCAGTACCATCTTTGTCTTTCTCGCTGTCACCTTCCCAGAGGTTAATGAGTGGTGGGTACAGCTCATTTAGTGGGATTGAAGAGGTTTTTTGCATATACTTTTTTAATGAATGGTGGTAGTTTTTCCTCTTAAATCTTTTGGCAATGTATACAGCAATGGATGCAAGGCTAATGACGGCAAACATGGACCCCATAACTGCAGCAAGGGCTGTACTGGTTTCTTGATCAGAAATGTCCAGCACGAAGGCGGCGTTTTTGGTTGTGACATTAACACATGACTTTTGAGTCTGCTGATGAATATTGGACACTGTGAGACACACTTCATAATCTGTGGAAGGCTGCAGGTGTGTTAGGTTGTATTCGTGAACATCTACCGGGACCCTGGCAGTATATGTTATGTGGGGATTGTCAATCTTCATGGTGGCAGATGACCACTTTAAGTTTGATGTCATGACATTGGAATTAACTTTCCAGGACACTAAAATGGAATGAGATTCTGTCTGCTTGACATATATTTTCAGCACCTGGGTACCATCCAGAAGGGTTCCATTAACCTTAATTGTCACCACTCGAGTGTCTGCCCCTTCAACATTCTGGGCAACACAGGTGTATCTTCCTGAGTCTTCAGTTTGTATGTTAGCTATTTCCAGTGTACCTTCACTACTTAGTTTGTATTTATCTGAAAGCGTTTCCACAGTTATCTTATCTCCAAGGGGAGTGACCCAGTAAATTTCAGGTTCTGGCTCGGCCATGGCCCGACAGTCTAGGAAAACTGTTGTGCCAGTATCCATGTTTAAATGATTTGGGAATGTGTCATGAGGTATCATTGGGAGGCACTGTTCACCTGAATCCTGAATTAACACTTCCTTCACCTGCTGCCCTCTATATTCAGGCGGCATGGCACAGAACATGGATAAGGGCTCCATGAAGCGGATGTTTGTCTTGTTGGAATTAATCCAGTGGATAACACAGTCACACCTCAGGGGATTGCTGTGGATACTGATCTCACGCAGATTAGGAAGAGATTCTACTGTCTTCTGGTAAACGGCATTCAAGGCATTGTTGTTCAACATCAAGCTTTCTAGGGCAGGGACACTTCGAAAAGCCAAGCGGTGGATATAAGATAATTTGGGGTTATTGGTGGCTTCTAACTTTGTGAGTTCAGGCAAGTTATCCAGGGCGTAGCGGTCCACAGAGACAAGTTCCCCCATATTGTTGATTCCCAGTTCTTTTAACCGGAGCATATTTTTGAAGTCCCCTTCCTGGATTTTGTGGATGGGGTTTTTGTTGAGGTCTAAGAATTTCAAATTTGGAACTTTTTGCAGGGCAAGTTGAGGGACTTTGACCAGTTTATTATCATAAAACGACAGGCTCTCTAGGCTATCCAAGCCCACCAAGGCATTTCCAGGAATATCAGTGAGATACATTCCTGCCAAAACTAAGCTTCTCAAATTTGAGAGGGGTTTGAAGTTCATATCCAGAATTCCAATCACGGGGTTTTCCCCAATCATGAGAATTTCCAGGTTGGGTGTTGAATCAAACCAGCGGCTATCAATCACTTTCAATCTGTTGGAGTTTAGGTGGAGCCTTAAAAGATTTTTTAAGCCTGAAAAAGCATTAGCAGAAATAGTGCTAATCTGGTTATGGTTGATGTAGAGTTCTTGAAGGTTGCTGAGATCTTGCAGACAAAAATCATTCATTTCCGTAATCTGATTTTCCTCCAAATGCAGAGTAGTGAGCTGGGTCAGGTTTGCCAGCCCTACCTCCTTAATATTTGTAAAGTTGTTTTGGGAGAAATCTAGCTCAGTCAGGTTGAAAAGCTGCTGAAGCTCATCCACGGTCTTTGCGATGTTATTGCTCTGTAGGAGAAGCACTTGAGTGTCACTAGAAAGGTTGCTGGGAATCCTTGTTAAGCGGAGATCATTGCAATCAACGGTGGTGGCTTCTCTGTACGTTGACTGCGGGGTAAACCAGGGCCTAATTTCACATACACAAAGCTGTGGACACTCACTATTTTGTAGGGAAGACCCAGTTAATGAAGTCATTAGCAAGCTCAGCACCATTCGGCAAACTGCTAAAGCAAAGCTCATCCTAGCCATGCTGGCTTGCTGAGCAAGCTCGACTCCTGATAATTGTTAAGTGTTAACAAAAGGTGAACACTATATAGCGGTATGAAGGACAGCAAGCAGAAAATGTAAACATTCAAGCAAGGTCTCTGTTGAGATGTGCGGAATTCCAGAGTCTGAAGGGATGGTTTCCTGGAGTTTTTGAAAGGCAGGAAACAGTTTGGAGTCTTTTACCTGTGTCTCTCAATTCCAGGCATGCGCACAGCTCTGTGGCATAAGTTATTTCAGCCAAATCACAGTCTGGAGATGTGCCTGAAAATTAGATTAGGACAAATATTATGTTTATTCCATATACTTTCTAATACATTATAGCTTTTCTTTTGTCTACTAAAAAGGCATAATCACTTATAAATCTAATAACAATGTTCAAAGAAACTAAAGCTTTTAAACTGTAGAATACTTTTCATATATTATTACACTTAGTAAAGTAGTTTTAGTGTTCCTTCACATTTACAATTAAATTGGGTCCACTTGTATTACTGGGTAAAAACATTAAACACACATTGCACATACACACCCATTCACACACACACACACACATAATAGAAACACTTAGAAAAGCCCACAGATGTCATTTCTTTAAAAACAAAGGTGACTTAGAAACTACATATATTCATGGCTCCAAAAAAATCAAAAGGTAATTCCTCATGAAAGCAAAACATGAAAGCCAGTTTATTAAAGATTCAAAGTTCATTTTTAGTTATTTATATTTTAATTAATACTTCATTTGTTTTTAGGAATTCTTTCTTTTCCAAATAGTACATTCTGTAGAAATATTCAGCCAAACCTGATCTAGCTTAATTATTCTTATGCAAAAAATTAATCTAACAGAACTACAAAAGAAAAATACCAGTTTTTCTTGTATTCTCATAGCCACATCTGATCTTGACTGAATAAAATTGTAAAAGGACTCTATTCCACCACACTACTGGTCTTCATTAAAAATACAAATACACTTATAAATGTATATATATATATATATATAATCTCACATGCATGATTTCATCAATCTCATGGGAATGTCATGGCCACTTAATAGTCATGGATATACACCATGAATATGTTATTTAACCTTTTAAAGCCTCAGCTCCTTCAACCATCAAATAGGGTTGGTCATAAAAGTATCTCTCTTACCGGACTACTGAGAGAATTAAAGGAATCTATGTAAAGCTCTTTGTGTAGTGCCCGGCAGATATTAAATTCTCATGAGGGTTAATTGTATTTATTATCATCTTCTTATATCGCACATCTATTTAATTTTAGCTATGTAGTGGTTATTGGAGGATAAGTAAAAGAAGGAAAGCTGGAGATAATTGATTTTATTTAGCTATCATCTGTTGACTTTGATAAGGTCTTCTGAAGTCAAATATGTACTGCTCACGTGCTTGTAAACATCATATAGTAGCTAATGCTGCTAGTTTTCTGGATTCCAATCAGGTGTAAAAAGCCGTTATGGATCCAGTGTCTGTCTTGCTTTCCCAAGACTACTCTAGTCACTTGCTAAGATATGGAAAGTAGAGATATATATTTCCTTACACTTGTCTTGTTATAATGCACTTCAGCTTTCAGTACTGAAGGAACTTAAGTGACTAGTGTTTTCTTTATCTTCATAAGATTACTGTAAGGATTCAATAAAATAGAGCATATAATATATTTGAAGCCCTAGTGTTCAACACACAGCAGGCTCTCAATTCACATTTGCTACTATTACTACCTTCATACTTTGCAAAACACAGTTATCCTTGTGATGGACCAAGAAGTATAATACTACAAACAGCCAGTCCTAAAGTTCTGTATTTGTTATAGTTTAGTAGAAAGAATGAAAAATTCTACATTTTTTGGTTTGTTTTACAAAATACACAAACCAAGTTACCAGCTAACAAGATGGAGTTTTAAAAAACCATCCTGTCCAGATCTGCCAAATCAGAAGTGGGAGAAGGAAGTGTATGTGTTGCATAATGCTGGATCCTTGCTATTCTCTGTGGGGAGAAACACACTGACATTCTCCTCTCCCCTGATCTGGATAGTTTACCATATATCATGGACATGCAAAACTTTTCAGTATTTAACCCTATCTGATTTTGACTTTTATCAAGAAATTCCATAAAATAAAAACATACCTCAGAGAATAGCATTTTCCAAATATTATTAACTCCACAAGTTTATTACACTCTTTTGTTTCCATATAGAGTAATCCTAAAACAGGGACAGTAGTCACAATAAATGTTCAGTTAAGAACATTTCTGCCACAGGTTATTCCTTAATTGTAATTCAAAATAGAAAACTAGGAGAATAAAATCTACCTTTCGTAACTGAGATGGAATTTCAACTAATTTTTCTGTTTTGACTGAATTGAAGAAAACAGCAGGAAGTAAAATATGTATTAATAAGTCATGTGAGACTCCCAAAGCAATCTGTTACCATGAAAAAATACCTTTTATGGGGCTATACTTTGAATATTGTCATGAGTGATGCCTCCATTTTAGTTTAAGTTATATGACTTGAGGTTATTATATTGAAATATTCAAAATTCTCTTTGACACACATACACAACTCTTTATACAAACAAACAAAGGTCACAAGCTCAGAATGTCAGCTGTCATATCAAACACAGAGGGAAGACATTTTCCTTTCTCAAACCTGCATTTGGCTCCTTTGGGAGTAGAGAATGAAACTTCCTTAACACAAAAGGAGGTGTTTAAGATGTTTCTATTTGTATAACATTGTAAATTCTCTTTAGCATTTTTTCCCAGACTTACTTTTGAACATGAAATTATATATAGAACAAAGCTTCAGAGCCCCTATACCATTTTATACGTTTAAAACTTAGGTTATATCTCAGGACCTATTCACTAACAGTGTTTAAAAGTAAATCCATTATCGCAACAAGAGAAGAAAACTACAGACCAATACCTGATGAATATTGATGCAAAATTCCTGAACAAAATACCAGCAAACTGAATTCAATGACACTTTGAAATGATTATACACCACGACTAAGTTGGATTCATACCTCAAATGTAAAGATGATTCAATATATGAAAAGCAACCATTGTAAGACACCATATTAACAGAACGAATGACAAAACCCACATGATCATCTCAGTTGATGCAGAAAAAGCATTTGACAAAATTCAGGACCCTTTCATGATAAAAACACTCAACAACCTAAGAATAAAAGAAAACTGCCTCAACATAATAAAAGCCCTATATGAAAAGCCCACAGTCAAAATCAGACTCAGTGGTGAAAGAGTGTAAGTTTTTCCTCTAAAATCAGGAACAATGCAAGGATTGCTACTCTAGCCTCTCCTATTTAACTTAATGTTAGAACTCCTAGCCAGAGCAGTTAGATAAGGGAAAGAAATAAAAGACATCCAAATTGGAAAGGAAGATGTAACACTGTCCCTGTTTGCAGATGATATGATCTTTTTTTTTTTTTTGATGATATGATCTTGTATGTAGAAAGCCCTAAAGATGCCACGCAAAAAAACCCCCAAACTGTTAAAACTAATGAACAATTTAAGGAAAGTTTCAGAACACAAAATCAATTGTGTTTCAGTACATTAACAATGAACCATCTAAAAATGAAATTAAGGAAAGAATCCCACCTACAATAGCATCAAGAAGGATAAACACCTAGGAATAAATTCAACCAAGGAGGTGAAAGACCTGTACACTGAAAGCTACAAATCATTGCTAAAAGAAATAAAAGAAGATACAAATAAATGGAAAGACATCCCATGTTCATGGATTAGAAGACTTAATATTGTTAAAATGTCTATCTACCCCAAATAATCTATAGATTCAATTCAATCCCTATCAAAATCTCAATGGCAATATTTGCAGAAATAGAAAAAAATCTTAAAATGCATATAGAATCTCAAGGAACCCTGAATAACCAAAACAGTCTTGAAAACAAAGAACACAGATGGAGGCCTCACACTTCCTGATTTCAAAACATACTACAAGTGGGACTTCCCTGGTGGTCCAGTGGTTGAGACTTTGCCTTCCAATGCAGTGGGTACCGGTTTGATGCCTGGTGGGGGAGCTAAGATCCCATGTGCCTCATGGCCAAAAAAACAAAACATGGGACAGAAACAATATTATAACAAATTCAATAAAGACTTTAAAAATGGTCCACGTCAAAAAAAATCTTTAAAAAAACCCCAGGGCTTCCCTGGTGGCGCAGTGGTTGAGAGTCTGCCTGCCGATGCAGGGGACACAGGTTTGTGCCCCGGTCCGGGAAGATCCCACATGCCGCGGAGCGGCTGCGCCCGTGAGCCATGGCCGCTGAGCCTGCGCGTCCGGAGCCTGTGCTCGGCAACAGGAGAGGCCACAACAGTGAGAGGCCCGCGTACCGCAAAAAAAAAAAAAAAAAAAACCCAGAAAACATACTACAAGTAATAATAACCAGAGATAGACATATAGACCAATGGAACAGAGAGCCCAGAAATAAACTCTTCTGTATATGATTAGATGATCTTTGACAAGTGTGCCAAGACTACACAATGAGGAAAGGATAGTCTGTTCAACAAATGGGGTTAGATATCCACTGCAAAAGAATGAAGTTGGGCCCCAAGAGGATAGCTACTGTCAAAATAACAGAAAATAACAAACTTTTGGTGAGGATGTGAAGAAATTAAAACTCTTGTGCACTACTGGTTGGAATGTAAAATGGTGCAGCCATTATGGAAAACTGTATGGAGGGTTCCTCAAAAAATTAGAAACAGAATTACCATATGATCCAACAATCCCACTTCTGGGTATGTATTCAAAAGAATTCAAAGCAGGATCTCAAAGGAATATGTGCACACCAATGAAAATTGCAGTATCATTCACAATGGCAAGAGGTGGAAGCAACCCAGATGTCCACTGATGGGTGAATGGATAAAGAAAACATGGCATATATATAAAGTGGGATATTATGCAGCTTTAAAAAAGAAGGAAACCCTGTCATATCTACAATATGGATGAACCCTGAGGACATTACACTAGGTGAAATAAGCCGGTCACAAAAAGACAAAATACTGTATGATTCCACTCATATGAATTATTTTAAATAGTCAAAATCATAGAAAGAGAAAGTAGAGAGGTGGTTGCTAAGGATTGTAGGGAGAGAAAAGAGAGGATTAGATTTTAATGGGTAGAGTATCAGTTTTGCAAGATGAAAAAGTTTGAGAGATCTGTTGTACAACAATGTGAATATATTTTAACACTACTTAACTATACACTTAAAAATGGAAGATGGTAGATTTAATGTTAGGGCTTTTCATTATAATGAAGTAAATTAATTATAATACAGGCCAACTTTTATCATCCACATACAAATTAAGATCTTAAATTCTGCAACAAATAAAAAATGGCTGGCACAGATCTTTTTAAAAGTAAAATTGCTTTGTTCTAGGGCTGACTGAACTAAGTTGGTCAAATGTGAGAAGAAAACGTCTTCCACAAACAATTCTGGCAGTTTAAAGGAACAATCCCTTAAATAACAAACCGTGGCTTTAAAGGCGCAGAATTGGCAAGGGATGCCTTTCAAAGAGGCCCACAAACAACTATATAATTAAATTTGATGCTTCTTTTTCTAACAATATATGTTTGGAACACTCTGCTCTGAATATAAAATTCCATAGGAAATGGACTGCATGGTCATCACCATCCGTGAAGTTGGCACTGACCCCCATTTCTCCCATAGAATCACGTCAGATGGGATGTTAGTTTAACAAAATCACAATAGTTGATAGGAATTTGGGCTAGGATCCCCATTCATTAAGTTCTTAGGGAGTTGAGCGAAAGAAATAAGCAATCACAGTAACATGACGGTTATGTGAATTCTAGGTATACTAAATCCAAATAGCGCTCAACTTATAGAAAGAACTCTGTCCTGGGGGAATCAAGCGATCTGGACTCAGAGTCCAACTTCTTCACTTACTCACTAGAAGTGTTACCTTGTATGAGCTACATACATTCATTGTGTCTCAGTTTCTATGGCTTAAATTAAGGCTAATTATACATACTTCATATATGAAAACTATGAACACTAAATAAAATACTCTATGTGAAAGTATTCAGCCCAGAATCTGGGGAAGAGTCCAGCACAGACTGAGACCTCAAATCCTTGTCTGAATCTCTGGAACCTCATCAAGTTTGCCGTTAAATTTCATTCTCACCCTGCAGGGCTTTTGGGAGCTAATGAATAGGCAAATCTCTTTAAGACTCTTGGGCATAACAGGTACTTTTTAAAAATTTATATTTAAAAAAATAATTATTTTTTCTAATTATTTCTAAACTATTATTGTTTACCATTTCCATTATATTTTCAATCAGTATTATTGGAATTAATAGTGTTAGAAATTCAGAGACCAAATATTACACTTGGGCTAAATTAAAACCTGATGCAGGCAAGCATATTATGAAACACAAACTCCCCACGTGGAAACTAACATCATCTCAGAGACATTATTAGTCACAGCAATGAGGAACTAAAAGTTTGATCTCCTAAAATACGAAGAAAATGCCTTCATAGAATATGTGCTTTTATGCAAAGTTTCTTTGGTGGCCAAATTCATGTACATATGTATACTATGTACATAATGTTCAGAAAAATCAGTCTTTTAGCTCTGTCAGTCCCCAAAAATCCAGGGCTAATGCCACATTCAGATTTGCATGTCTTCTTTTGGGAATGGCTTGAATAATGGAGAAATGGGATTTTTGTTCCAGTAAGCTTTCCTCTGGTTATAAACAATGATTGTCTCAATACACATTCTCCCTGTAGCCACCCTCCTGATGTGGGTGGGGGCTTGCATGGGGGGCTAAGGTACAGCCAGACTTCGCTTGATGGATTGACTCCCCCATAGGGAATCTCCCCGGGTCTGAAGGCCACCTTGACTTCTACTGCAGGTACAAGTGGCTGATTGTTAGACTCACAAGGTTGTTAAGCTTTTTGAAACAGGAATTTAGCATAGAGTTAAGAGTGTGGCTTCTGCAGAGACATACCTGGTTTCAAATTCAGCTCTGTGAACTTGGGCAAGTTATTGAAGCTTTCTATTTCCCTTTTTTAAGAAAATGGATATAATAAAACCTTCTTTGCCAAGAGTGGTTAAGAGTAGAATGAGATGTTAAACACAGAGCTTTTGGTCGAGGGCCTGGCACATAGCAAGTACTCAACAGATGTTAGCTATTATTGTTTACAGTTTTGATGTCTCATATTGAATCTGAGTCTCTTTATGGGCACTGGGGATGACAGGGTAGTGGAAATCAGTAGAGGGTGCCCTTTGTGGTATTAGCAACTGCAAGTCCTGAAAAGGGACTGGCCAGAGACCTTCTAACAATGTAGATGACTAGTGTAGGTGGAGACCTTCTAACAGTGTAGATGACTAGTGTAGGTAGAGCCAGAGAGAGAGAGAGAGATTACAGAGATTTCTTTATGGAGGGTATATTTTATTTCCCTTGAGCAGGAAAGAAGGTCTTGCAAATGCATGCTGAATGCTGAATCTGCATGGACTTTTTTTTTTTTTTTTTTTTTTTTTTGCGGTACGCGGGCCTCTCACTGTTGTGGCCTCTCCCGTTGTGGAGCACAGGCTCCGGACGCGCAGACTCAGCAGCCACGGCTCACGGGCCCAGCCGCTCCGCGGCATGTGGGATCTTCCCGGACTGGGGCACGAACCCGTGTCCCCTGCATCGGCAGGCGGACTCTCAACCACTGCGCCACCAGGGAAGCCCGCATGGACTGTTTTTAAAGACACTAGTTTCTTGGACTTTTGTTTGGCCCCTGACCCTTTCTTTTAGATTTTTTTCTCCATTTTCCAAAATTAAGTTCCTTGTTCACACATTATCCAAAGTGAAGCACCCTGTAGTGTGTGTTAGTGATCACAGATGGAGGGTGCGTATGGGAGGAGGAGCTATAGTCATCTCCATAATGCATGAAGAAAACAGTGAAGTGCATCCCCTCACAAGGACATAGTGGAGCTTGCTGAGGCTCTTTTGCATAAGGAACTGTTCCTGAGAGCCCACATTATTCATCAGCAAACAGTGCAGCAGTGTGAGTGGGCCGAGCAACAGGATGAGGATGCCAGGGAAAGGATTCTTACTTTTGGCTTCACCACAAACTTTCTAGGTGACCGTGAGCAAGTCCAGTGACTTTGTGTCCTATTTTATTTGTCTTACAGTAAGTGGGTTGAGAGGAGAGACAGTCACAGCTTCCTAGACCAACATGAACCTCGGGAAGTCATCTTAGCCCATTCTCCCATGTCATGAAAACTATACTTCGGACCATTTTCAGAGAGGTAATCCTTCCTCCTGCCTTCCCTTCTTCCTCTTACCTCCTTCTCTTCTTTTCCCCCTTTCTTTCCTTTGTTTCCCTTTTTTGGTTCTTAAATTGTTGTAGAGGCATGGTGTTTGATCTCGAACTGCAGTGCCTTCAGGGGCCAGGTAGGTCAAGTCAGTTGAGTAGAACACAGAAGGAAGTAGTGGTCATGTAAAAAGCTGGAGAGTGCATGCACTCCAAGAGGCATCCATGGATATTTATAACTGTACAAGCTAAAAAAAAAAAAATCTACTTTTTGAGGCTTTTTATGGCATGTGGCCAGTCTGACACGTCTGAATTATTTAAATATCACCATAAATAACCATTATCACCAATAACGCTGAGCTAATGGGAGGATCTGATAATTAGATATCAATTTTCAAATATTATTGGCAAATACTCCATGTGTGAAAACCTATAATTAGAAACAGTATATTACGGTGTGACTCTTTGCTCTGAAGAAAACCTGTTTAGTGCTTTTTAAAAAACCATTACATTTACAAAAATTCATCTTACACTCCTTTTCTTTTGGAAGACCTACTTTTTTTTTTTTTTTTTTTTTGGTACGCGGGCCTCTCACTGTTGTGGCCTCTCCTGTTGCGGAGCACAGGCTCCGGACGCACAGGCTCAGCGGCCACGGCTCACGGGCCCAGCCGCTCCGCGGCATGTGGGATCTTCCCAGACCGGGGCACGAACCCGCGTCCCCTGCATCGGCAGGCGGACTCTCAACCACTGCGCCACCAGGGAAGCCCCGGAAGACCTACTTTTAAAGGCAGGCAGAACCTCAGAGATACCCTAGGTGATCCAGGATGACCCAGTTAATTGGCAGAGGAACAAAATAAAACACAAATGTCTTGATCCCCGATTCAGCATTTCCTGCTCTGACCATTTTAAAATTCTGTGTTGGTTTTTCTGGTTCCCAGAGAAAAATTTGGTTGTCCTTTCCCTAATTTCATTTTCTTCTTGTATTTGTTATTCTTAATTAACAAAGACTCAAAAATTCTCTGGCACACTTAGGCGGTACCAATGCACTAGTGTGTAAAGCAGAGGATGGACACAAGTGATCCTTTGATTCCCCCTCATTTTCCTTCCTCTTTTGGGCTAGGGCAAATCCATCACGCCGCAGGTGCAGCATCAGCCAGCACCTCTGGGAAAAGCTCAAAGGCGCAGCTGGTCTCGGAGCTGAGGGTATAAGCTGGAGCCACAATTCATTAGGCTCCTGAGAGGAACGGGGCGTGGCAGCACATTAGCCATTGTAGGAGGGTTGGCCAGGAATGGTAAACAGGGCAGGCTAGGACTGCATGAACTGAAGAAGTACAAAAGAAAATTTTAAAAAAGCAAAAGAAAAACGAAAGCCAAAAGCCCAGAGCCACCTGGCATGAATCCAAATCGAAGTAGCCGGCTTGTGGAAGAGCCCTGGGGAAGAACATCTACTTCAGATTCTGATTTGGCTTCAACTGATCAAAGGCTAGCAGGCTAGCCTCCCTTTGAAATGAGGAACACAAACTGTGAAAGTTGGATAAGGCCTTAGAGATCACCTGGCACATCGAAAAAAACCTCTCATTTCACAGAGGACACCTCAGAGAGTTGAGATCACATATTTGGAGGCCAAGCTGGACTGCATTCCTACTCTCCAAAAACAGGGTCCTTTACAGAACCCTACACTGCTTCACTTAGTCTGGGATTAGTTGAAATTCATATGCTGGCAGGGTCTAAATGGGCAGGGTCCAAAACTCTCTGAAGGACGTTGGCCTCTAGCACATCATTAATCGGTTACCATTTATTAGACGCATAGGAAAACATTCAATTTAGGAAGAGTGCTGTGGCTTGTTTAGTAACCTCTGTCTTGACCTTTGCTTAGGTAGATCACAGATAGGGTGGACAGCTCAATCAATCATGCTGATGGCCAACTTATTACAAAAAATTAAGTCAGGTCATCTAAACAATGTTCATTGATTTTTTAAAACATGGCAGTGAATTGATTATAATGGTTGATTTGTTCTATAACTTTAATTTGTAAAATGCATAAATTGAACTTCCTTTAATTTGATGGATTGTGTGTTGCAAACTCTATAAGGGCATAGATATTCAAATGTGAGAAGTGTAAAGTGGATTTGAAACATGAGTAGGAGTTGGAAAGTGAGCATTAAAGACAGGAGACGCCTCATGAATAATAATAATATGAATTAGCTAACTTTATTAACAGACTTACTTTAATAGAAGACTTACTATGTACTAACTAACCACTATAGTGAGTGACTTACATGTATATGGTATAAAGTGTGATCGTCCCTATTTTTCAAAGAGAGGTCAAGTTGCTTGTCCAAGATCTCAAATAAGACTGAGTCAAGGATATAAGGCTCATGCCCTAATACTGTCTAGTTCTGAATCTTATCTGGTTTGGAGGTAGTTCAAAACTCAGAGTGGTGCAGAGATTGGAGTATTAGATGAAGAGTTAGGTGACCCGAGTCCTTAGCTCTGGTTTTTCCTCCGACTCAGATCATGCTGGCCATCTTACCTGCCTGTAAGTGGTGAGGTTGGGCAAGTCTAGATGATGTCTTAGGACTCTTTTTCTGAGTTTCAACTCTTAATAGCACCCATGTAAGCAGCACTTCTTACACCTGCGAAAAACACTTGATCCTGGCTTTTTAAGAGAAACTGTGTTTAGCAATTTTTTAAAAAAAGAAATGGTCTAAAGAGGCAGACAGAGCTAGGGCCATACCCTGGAACTACATACGTCACCTTGGACAGATTAGTCTAACTCTCTGGGCCTTGGTTTCCTCACCTGTTGGAAGGGGATCAATATTTACCTGCCTCACATGGGTGTTGTGAAGATTAAATGAGACAGCATGTCTTGAGCAGTGCCTGGTACATAGTAGAATCTCAATAATCATACATTTCCTTTGGAGTTCTCAACTTAGAAAATTAGAGTCAGGTGCTGAAAACCGACTTAATATCTACTCTTCCAACAAGGAAATTAATACATTTCCTGAAGATTATCTGGAACAGCTTTTCTTTTCTTTTCCTCTTTTGCTTCTCTCTCTCTCTCCCTCTTCCTCCCTCTCTCACACTCACTCTCGCTGTCAAGCCCAACCCTTATTTAGTGCTTTATTTTTCCCTCATAACATCCTTGGGAGGTAGGAACTATGATTGTCCCTTTTCACACTGAAGAAACCAAGGCATAGAGATATTAAGTAACCTGCTCAAGACATACAGCTAGAAAGTAATGGAGAAGGACTTAAACTAAGACAGCCTGGCTCCAAAGCCCATGGCCTAAACACCACCTCCCACATGTCACATGATCATCCCAAAGAACCCTGGCTTTTGAATCAGAGGAGTGGGACTGTCCATGAAGTATCAAAAGTATAGATTGGCTGGCTGGGAGCATTTATAGCTCTTAAAGGCAATGCAGATTCCTCCCAAATGACTGGAGCTCAAGAGATCAGTGTGAAGATCTAGGGATGCATCATCTCTATGCCAAAAATCTTGTGTACCACTGAGACATCTTCTATGCCTCAGTTAAGGACAGAACAGATTTCTAGAATATTAGAAAGATCTTAGAACACAGGCACAAGAGTAGTTCTGCAGTTTGGTTGCAATGAATCTTTACAGAAGAATCTGGTAGGTACCAAGATTTTTTTTTAATTAATTTATTTTTAAAATTTTATTTATTTATTTATTTATTTTTGGCTGCATTGGGTCTTTGTTACTGTGTGCAGGCTTTTCTCTGGTTGCGGCAAGTGGGGGCTACTCTTCACTGTGGTGCACGGGCTTCTCATTGTGGTGGCTTCTCTTGTTGCGGAGCATGGGCTCTAGGCGCAGGGGCTTCAGCAGTTGTGGCACGTGGGCTCAGTAGTTGTGGCTTGCAGGCCCTAGAGCGCAGGCTCAGTAGTTGTGGAGCACGGGCTTAGTTGTTCTGTGGCATGTCGGATCTTCCTGGACCAGGGCTCGAACCCATGTCCCCTGCATTGGCAGGCGGATTCTTAACGACTACACCACCAGGGAAGCCCAGTACCACGATTTTTATTTTGTTTTATTTTAACATGAAATACAGGTATATAAGCAGGTGTCCTTCTCCCTCAGACCAAACAATGGGCAGGACTCAGAAAAGGCTCAACCTGCAAACTCCCCAATTATCACATTACCGCCTTCAAAGTTCAATTTTCCCTTTTCCCCAGCTCATTTCCAAAATGCATTTTCAAAGGCAACGTCATTTTTGGAATTAAGACTATGTCACGCATTTATTTTAATGAGACAATGCTAATTAAATCTTTACATGCTGGTTACTTAGGGTTTCAATTTTGCAGTTTAATGGTAAAACCCTTTAAGGAATTCTCCTTTGCAAGCACTATGCTAAAAAGGTGCATACACCTCTCTACCTTTAGAGAGGTTGAATGACAACCCAAGCATTTCCATTTCCAAATGAGTTACATCCTTCGCCAAATGAAGAAACAAAAAATAAAGCAAGGGATGGGCATTTACCAAAATCAAAAATAAAGCAAGGGATGGGCATTTACCAACACATTTATGTATCGATCTTAAATACTCTGGCTGCAAAGATGTAAACAAAAAGCAAAGGGAGTTAAATTGTTAGCCCAAGAAAGATAGGAAGCATCTCTTGCAAATAATGAGGTATTTTCTAGCCTTGTAGACACTTCCCATTTTTACATCTAATGTTTGTTGTGGAGTCGTTTTGGCTGAGTAGTAGCCATAATAATAGCAGTCAGTACTTGCTAACAGCAGTTAGCTCTCACAATGCCACGGGCGCTGCACTAAGCACTTTACATAAATTATTGCATTTAATGCTCACAACCCTATGAGGTAGGAGACATTAATTTTTCTATTTTTATGGATGATGAAATGGAGACTCAGAAAAATGAAATAAGCTGGCCAAGGTCTTGGAGCCAGTAGAGTGGTGGAGAGTCTGTGAATCCAGGCACCTGAGGCCAGAGGCCAAATGATGCTCCTCTTCTATCCCAGTCTGTCTGGGCAGGGGGAGTCCTTGCCAAGATTTTAACCTGCCAGGACTAAACTGAGTTTCATGCGGTAGAGAACCTGTTTCCGTCTTGTTCACAATGACACTGCCCTGGCATCTACATCGTGGGCACTCAATAAATAAATAAAATAATTGAATCAATTAAAATGTGCTTTCTAGGTGCCCAAATATGACAATGATATTAAGCTTGCAAATGTTCAGTCCTACTGGGTCTCTTCTACATTTGGGCTGATATAAACCCTGTGCTTTTAAATGTCACACTTTTATTTAAAATAAAGAAGAAGAAGAAGAAAAAGCTTTCAGTTTAGCACATATCTGCTCCCCATCCATCCTCATGCTTGTGATTTATGAAAATCCTGCTCTCTGATTTTTTTTCCAGACTCTGATGAAATCAGGATTCAGACTAAATGCAAAAGAGATCTAATAAACTGATGCCTACTTTAATTAGATTCATTAAATCAAACAAATACCCATTGGGTGTTTACTGTGTCACAGGGCCAGAAAGACCAGACCCTGCCCTTAAAGAATTTATAATCCTGTGGAGAGAGAAGACAAATACACAAGTGACTCTGTGAAATAAGATACATGTCAAAAGGAAGGAAGGAGTGAGTAGATATGTGGATCCTTGGGAAGGAGAGATCAGAGTTGCCAGCATGTGACAGCTCCATCAGCGCTCTCCAGTCCAACCCTCTGATGACAGAAGTGTTCTGTACTGGCACTTCCCAACAGGGGATTGAGTAAGCTACTGAGTAGTGGAAATGTAGCCGGTATGAATGAGAAATGGAATTTAAAATTTTTATTTCAACTGCATGTAAACAGCCAGATGTGGCCAGCAGCTACCACATTGGGCAGCAGAGCCCTAGATCTACAAACTTAGCTGTTCATTACCCAGGGATCTTTTTAAGAATGCAGATTCTCATTCCTTATGGAGATTTTGATGAGGTTGGTCTGGGATAGGGTTTGGGTGTATAAAGCTCCACATGGGGCTCTAAAGCAGACCAAGTTTAATACTCCAGCCTCAGGCTATCCTAGCTGGGCTCTGCCCTATCACCACTCACAGGCTCAGAGGGTCTGGCAGCCACGATGGCCTGGGCCTGATAAAGGCAAAGATGTCGCTTGACTTGGCTTTGCTCTAAGCCACTCTGTTTCCTTCCTCTACCTACTCAACCAGATGTTTTTAGAGGTGACCCAAACTCTAAGCTAATATATAACTGAGGTCCAAGGTTGTGTTTTATTCCTCTTGGTAGGCACTGTGCCACAGTGCCTGGCCTATGAGTGGTATATAAATGTTGGCTGAAACAACCAAGATTATGTCACAAAACACATTTTCAACAGTCTTCCACTCATGGGGCCTGCCAGCCCAGAGAACAAAGTCCACCTGAAACAGGTATATGGATGATGGTGTGCAAAAGGCAAACACAGGAAAGCCAATGCACTCTTTAAAAGATTCATAATTTGACTCCAGAAGGAAAGTCATAAAGAAAGAATTCTTTTGTCCAGATCTCAGGATAAGGCAAAGAAGTCTGGACTCCTGCCTTCAAACCAAGTATCAGAGTGCACCATTGTTCTCCTTACCTTCTTTGAAAATAGTTGTCAGAAACCATCCTGCATAAAAACTAACCTAAACAAAAAATGTCTGCCCCTGTAGCAAATGCCATGATTCTTTGTCTATTTCCTAAAGACAAGGCTGAGTGTAGGAAACTTTTTAGAAATTACGAATTCTTGATGGTGTTTGCTACACAGTGCCTGGTAGAGTGCTGAGTGTTTAGGGGGCACTCAGAATCCGTTGTGGAATGAATAGGCCTTTAGGTGCTAATGCCCCTGTTTTGTTTTAAGCATTTTAGTTGGCTCCCATCAAAAACATTTGTCATTTTGGGATCATACCCTTGGGCAAGATAATAGTAGAAGACATGAGATAAAAGTAATGCTAAAAACCAGCAAGGCAAATTCATATTATGGTAGGAAAGATGGAAATCGTTTTTGAGAACTCAGGAAATGATCTCTATTTCCTGCTAGAAGAAAGGGGAAAACATGCCAACTGATAAGGCAGCTCTTGAGAAGATGAGAGTAAACTCAGGATTTGGAGCCAACGGACTCCAGCTCTGCATGCATGAGTCACTTTTCTAGACTCCAGGTCCTCCTTTGAGAGCAGTGTGAGCATCCTTTCTTCATGGGGTCGTTTAAAAGGCTCAAATAAATTGTACTCCCTCAAAAAGATATGTTGAAGTCCTAACCCCTGGGACCTCAGAGAGTGACCTTTTTTGGAAATAGGGTTGTTGCAGATGTAATTAGTTAAGATGGGGTCATACTGGTGCAGGGTGGGCCCCTAATCCAATATAACTGGTGTCCTTATAAGAGGGAAGATGATGTGAATACAGGGACACACAGGGAGAATGCCCTGTGTCAATGAAGGCAGAGACTGGAGTTATACAGCTACACCAGTACACAAGGAACACCAGTTTGCCAGCAAACCCCCAGATGCTAGGAAGGGGCAAGGAAGGGACCCTCTGCAGGTTTCAGAGGAAGCGTGACCCTGCTGATATCCTGATACCTCGATTTCAGACTTCTAGCCACCCAAACTGTGAAGCAATAAATTTCTGTTGTTTACGTCACCCAGTTTTTGGGACTTTATTAGGGCAGTCCTGAAAATAATACAGTGCCATATGTGTATTAACTACTTTCCTAATTATTTTTACATGAATGCTTATTTTATTTAATATTTAAGGTGCTCACTCTGCTCACCACCTTTCTCCCCGCTGCATACCTACAACACATACACTGATTATGAAAAGAGGTTGTTTTCTACCATTGCCTATACATCCTGTGGATAGGGAGATACCCATTCTTAATTTTAAATGTCGTGGTAAACTCGACGATCTTTAGAGCTTCTTCTCTAGGACTTAGCAAGCAAGACTAATACTTACTCATGAGCTATTTCAGCTCTATGCCAAAATCATTTTCCCTCCACTGTTTTGAAAGTCATGTGCCAGTTACAGTTTGCAGACTTCTTGAACCTAGTCTTTCAAATCCCTTTTAAACCTCAGATTCTAAGACAGGCAAAGGAAGCTGGACCAGGAAAAAAATTTTTCTTTCTGTTTACATTACTTGCAGGATCAAGAAAATTTTTTTCTTTCTTTCTTTGTAAGAAATGAGCTATTTTTGCATAACTGGAATCATAAGGTAGCAATTTAACATTATTGAATTGAGAAACCGACAGAAGGCTAAACAGAACAAAACATGAACCAACAACTGGGCTATTTTTATTGCTCCTTTTTAGTACCAGCAAGTGCAGTGATATAAAAACTACCATGAAATTAATTAATTTTAGTCTTTTTACAAATTATTTTAACTCTCCTCCCATAATATGTCTATATAAAATAATTGCTCTGTAATTACCGACATGATTAAATGTTAAATAAATGCGAGATCTTTAGTTGGGCAGCCTTAACATGCCTAGAAGGCTAAGTTTCACTACTTCTTTTTAAGAACTTCACAGTATATTGCTTAGTATTTTCACTGCACACATGGATTTCACCATGCCATGTTAATAAATGTTCCATAAGGAGCCAGCTGCTACAATGGCTCTTGATTATACATTCAAAACTACAGATAGACCAATGAAAAAAATAGACTCATCATGGTTGGTACTGAAAGTGCCAATATGTAGGCTGCTAATACAAACGCTGTAGATTTTTGGATGCCAACTAAGTCAAGCAACTCCATTAGATTGTATTAGATTTTCTTTTGCTCCCAGACTGAACGAGAGTTTAGTTTGTAATAGTGAAAATAACTTCTCATCTAAAAAAAATTTTTACATCCATTTCAGAATATTTATTGCGTTTTTCTTTGCTCAAAGAGAGTTCTGTACTATCTTTTGTTATATTTTTTTATATCCAGTAGTAATCTTTATTACCTAACTGACATTTTCACAAAATTTTTATTGAAAAAATGAAAGCATCCAGTGTCCTTCAGAGGGGAGCCTATACTTTTAGATCTCATCTAGCGATATTTCTCTAAAGAATCTGACTGCTTAGAATTTGCCAAATAGGAGACTAAGTGCTGTTTAAATCTCAGACTGAGAAAATGTCAAGAAGATATCCCTTCCACACTGAAATGCTCCTTTAAAATTTGGAGACCGACATATAGAAGTATACATATCTTTAGTGTAAAAAGTTCCTGCTACTCAAGGTTAAAGACTGCAGTGTTTCAGGGAGTGACAGTATTTGCCCTTCAGTTTGATAGACCTTAAGCACATTGTATTTCTACAGAATGCCATCTTTTTTAAAGAAGCAAAATAAAGCCATCTGTCCCTGAACTCTTAAAATAAACTTGGTTTCAGTTCTTTTTCTAAACAATTTTTATATGACTTTGTTCTAATAAGGACTCAAAGAACCTGATTTTCTTCATCATTGGGAGAGGATAAATATAGCAAAAAGTGTGCCTGCCTGTTCAAACCTTCCCTTTGAAGGCTCGGGGGCTGCAGTGGCTCTCTAAGGAAGAGTGCTAAGATAGCCAAAGGCCAGGGGTGCGGAGCAGGATATAGAGCAAGAGGAACAGCACCGTGGGAAGTGCTTTGCCTATATTCTCACAGCACGAGATGGTGGCAGATGTGATTATTTTCATTTTATAAATGACCTTAGGGCTCAGTGATCAAGTGACTTGCCAGAATTCCCACAGCTAATTGGTGAAAGAGCTGATATTAAACCCAAGTATGTTACAGTCTGAGTGAGAACCCTTTCTGTGAACCACTTGCCTCAGTGATCTTTTTTTTTTAAATAAATTTATTTACTTATTTATTTATGGCTGTCTTCGTTGCCGTGCGCGGGCTTTCTCTAGTTGCTGCGAGTGGGGGCTACCCTGTTGCGGTGCGCGGGCTTCTCACTGCGGTGGCTTTTCTTGTTGCAGAGCACGGGCTCTAGGCGTGCGGGCTTCAGTAGTTGTGGCACGTGGGCTCAGTAGTTGTGGCTCACGGGCTCTAGAGTACAGGTTCAGTAGTTGTGGTGCACGGGCTTAGTTGCTCCGCAGCATGTGGGATCTTCCCAGACCAGGGCTCAAACCCATGTCCCCTGAATTGGCAGGCAGATTCTTAACCACTGCGCCACCAGGGAAGCCCCGCCTCAGTGATGTTATGGGACCTCCAGTAAGTAGCATGAATACACTGCAGCGTTCTCCCAGGTACACAGAATAAAACTAACCTGTAAAGTAAAACCTTGGTTAATCAGAAGATTAGGCTCAGGGAATTTGCAAATTTAAAGGTTTCCTAGAAAGCTTTTAGCTTCAATCTCTAATACCCACTTTCTTGCCTTTGATAATGGTAGTTAAATTTTTGTTTTTTTAAAAGACATTTTTTCTTCAAGGCCTTGATAATGAACTCATATTGGGAATTTTTAAAAAATCTAAAGCCTTGGTTATTAACTTATTTTCTTCCAATTTCCCATTTTCTCCTAAAAGTGGACTCTAGAGGAAGAGAATTCCAGTTAATTAGGATTTTAGTAATCTGGTTTTTAAATTGGTTTAGTAAATTAAAATCAGGTGAAAGCTACCTCCCTGAATTTGAAATAGTTTCTTATTATAGATTCTCTTTGATGCCAATGTGTTCACCTATGTTAGTATGCATTCGAAACTAATGGTCCAATACTCAAAGTACTTCAGCTCATGGATGACCTGGATGCCATAAATCCACCAGAGCACATTAGTGGGATGGTTCTTAATTATACAGTTTAGGCTTTGTGTAATCAATGGTGCAAAGGAACAGCTGAGAACATTAAAATGCCAGCAGGCATTGTAAATCATAACGCATTCTATACTCTCTTCAATTCATGTGTCTTATTAAATTAAAAGTTAAAAGAATAGTTTCAGTTAAATATCTTGTATTGCCATCATAAGCATTAAAATATAAAAGAATCCAATGCTATTATAAGATCATCTTTATTACTTTCCCTAGTTTTCTTATGGAAATTGTAGTTACTTTTTGAACTTTAGATATAGGAATGATATTTATAATGAAGCAAAATTAAAGTTATCTCTTAGAAAGGTTGACTAAATAAAAAGGTTATTTCATAATAAAGTACATTTTAGAATAAAATGCAGTGCAATCTTTATCTATCTAGGACTAACATACACCTTCAAAGCTTTCTGTAGAGTTTTAGGTTTAAGAGTACACTATTTAAAATGTGGAGGGCTTCCCTGGTGGTGCAGTGGTTGAGCGTCTGCCTGCCAATGCAGGGGACGCAGGTTCGTGCCCCGGTCCGGGAAGATCCCACATGCCGCGGAGCGGCTGGGCCCGTGAGCCATGGCCGCTGAGCCTGTGCGTCTGGAGCCTGTGCCCCGCAATGGGAGAGGCCACAACAGTGAGAGGCCCGCGTACCACAAAAAAAAAAAAAAAAAAAAAAAAAAAAAAAAAAAAAATGTGGAATGTTCAACTGGTTATAATAGTGATGAAATATGTTAATGTTGTTTTATTATTACTTCAAGTTATATTTAAATGAGGATAATGAAGACATAATTTGAACACAAGACCAGAAAATGAGAATTATTTTCTTGGAGAATTAAGCAACTTGTAGTAAGCTTCAGCAACTTGGGATAACATATGGACAGGTAACTGATTTTTGCTTCAGGACTTTTAAGTCTCCAAAATCTAACAATCACCCATGTTAGCACTCATGAGAAAATTCTGAGTTCAGAAGTATTACCATCAACATGTGGCTGGCAATTAGGTTATTGTACCCTTCAAAGGAAAAATAGAAATGAATTAGAATAGCTGACCGGGCAGTTCTTCTGTGTAAGACACTGTTGGGGAGTGGGGGGAAGCAGGCGTCATAAGTGGAGGTGAAGTTGTATGCAAAGCAGTGGTGTCTTGAGCCAATTGTGAGCATTTCTTTTCACATCCAAGTTTACAGACATCATGTTGTTAGCTTACAATTGGTCATGGTGAGTGTACTTTACACTACAGAAATTGGCAAACACTACGAATCAGGCTTATCTTTTTGGAGAGCTGACTGTTAAACATTTACCAGCACACTGCCGGTGTCAAGGCACCAAAGTAGCAGAGGCGGAATAGGTACATGGAATCAGAACTATTACATTATGAATGAGATTCAAGGTCTCTAAGATAGGAATGGAAATCAAGACAGAAAAGAAGGATGGTGCCTAGCTATGGAGGGCTTCTTATGCTTCACTAAGAAGTATTCTCTCAATTTATTATCCTGGTCAGAGACCTAGTAGAAAACAGAAGGTACATTCAAAACGAGTGAATAAAGAAAATTTTTAAAAAGGGACCATTTACAAGGCATGGACAAGGTTAAGGTAAACTCACAAAGGATGGCCAAACACCCCTGAGCTAGCTACTGCACGAAGCAGAAGTCAACAAAAACCAGATGGCAGAGGACCCACTGGGACAGTCCATACAATCTGATTCTCAGGTTACAAAGCAAAGTGGAGTAGGATGGTTCTGGAGGGGTATGGAAAATATCCATCACAATCTCATTATCAGTGGGGACCACTAAACGTCTTTGCAGGGAACTATGGGATCATTTCTACAATTCAGAAAGATTGATCCACCAGCTGTGTGTAAGACAGGAGAGGGAACATAATGGATATGGGGAAACCCACTAAGAAGCACTTTCAATAAGCTAAATAAGAGGTAATGAGAAGTGAAATTCGTAAGACTTAAGAAGATCTCAAGAGGCATGGAGAGAAAAGTAGAATAATAGGGCTTCCCTGGTGGCGCAGTGGTTGAGAATCTGCCTGCCAATGCAGGGGACACGGGTTCGAGCCCTGGTCTGGGAGGATCCCACATGCTGCGGAGCAACTGGGCCCGTGAGCCACAACTACTGAGCCTGCAAGTCTGGAGCCTGTGCTCCGCAACAAGAGAGGCCGCGATAGTGAGAGGCCCGCGCACCACGATGAAGAGTGGCCCCCGCGCGCCGCAACTAGAGAAAGCCCTCGCACAGAAACGAAGACCCGACACAGCCAAAAATAAATATAAAAATAAATAAAAGATTACTATTAAAAAAAAAAGAAAAGTAGCATAGTAATAAAAGTTTTCAGGGAACCAGAGATGTACTGCTATAAAGCACAGTACAAATATGAAGGATAATGGCATCTTACTGAAAAATAAATGACTATCTCCATCATCTCCTTTGATAACTATTTGGTGATAGTGTCTGAGTTAAGTTATATGTCAATACAAAGATGAAGCGAAAACAGATTATCACAGGGGCAGCATGCTAACTCAGTGCTGAAACGATCTCTGTATTATGAACCATAATAATTGAGATCAGGCAGAAAAGTAGATCTCTCCATGGAGGACAAATCAATAACAACTAGGTTTTTTGGTCATTAGCACCCTAATGAAATAACTCACCATCTAAATCTCTTGGAGGATCTTGAACACTCAACATCAGTCACGTCTTTCACGTTAACACCTGGCCAGATGCGGCTAAGTGCAATTTTACATGATGGAGACCAGGAACAAGAATGATATTCCACACATGAAACATTTGCATACCAAGCAAGAGGGTTTTAAGAAAACCCTAAACTAGTATTTAAAAATTTACATCTGTGGGCAACACAGTTGATGTGTTGTCAGTTAGCCAGTGTCTTAATCAGGGGTTCATCTACAATAAAAGGAAATGTATTACGGGGGGAAAAAGGCAATGGAGAGCAGGAAATAAAAGAATGTGTATTAGCTTACTAGACACTCTGTGTCACTCTCACATACATTTTATCTCTAACCAAGAGGTGGAAAAGTTAAGTAACATGCCCAAGACCACACAGAAAGGAAGGAGAGACTTTCTCCTCCTTTCACTCTTTAGCTCTTAGTCTTGGTATGTCAGTCCAAATATGTCAGGGCATTGGCATGCCACTCAGCCAGCTCAGGCACCTGAACCCTTGCTCCTGCAATTCTTCTCTCCAGGAATTCAAGCCTTCTGTTCTCTTCCCCTTCCCATGACTAGATTCAACACATCCCATCCCTTCTGTACATAATGCAAACTCCCCCCTTTGCGGAACTTCATAATAATCTGTCTTGTCTGAACTCCAGTGTACTTTCAAGGAAGGGGGAAAGGAAGGTCTGAGATTAATGGCCCCCCCTTTTGCTCTATTCTAAGCCTCACAGGTCTTCTGTTTCTCAAACCCATCGAGTTTCTTCCAACCTCCAACTCTTAGCTTACAAAGCTCCCCCCTGCACCCCACTGCCTGGCTAATTCTCACTTATGCTTGGGATTTTGGTTGAAATGTCACTTCTTTAGGCAGGTCTTCTCTTAGAAGCCTCCATGTAATGTTCTATTCTGGCCTCATGAACTTACTTCTCTTTCACTGGACTTAACACAGCCATACTTTTACATTTCCTTGTGTGATAATCGGATTAATGCTTTTATCCCCCCTCAGAAGGCGAGCCCCACATAGGAGGGGACTGCATTTCATCTGTTTTGCTCACCACTGTATCCCCAGCTCACACAAAAAGATCTGTACAGAGGTGATGCTGTCAATATTTGCCAAGTGACTGAAGTAAATGACTGTCATGTTCTAAGCATTATAGCAAGAGCTTTCCCACATATCTTCAGAGCAACCCTGTGGGGTCATATCACTCCTCCATTCTGCAGATGACACAGCTTGGGGGATCAGACAAGTTAAGTCTTTTAACCAAGATCACACAGCTAGTATGTGATAGCGTTGAAATTCAAACCCAGACCCATCTCATCCGAGCCCCTCTTTTTTTCTGTTGTTGTGGAATTTCCACAGATGATCACTTAATTATTTTATCTCGTCTCTATTCATTCTGTTTCCCCAATGAGTCTCACAGCTTATCTGGGATGGAAATAACACCTTGTACACTTTTTTCATTCCTCCACATCACCCTGCTAATAGCACTGGATATTCTACATGCATTTAATGAATACTTTTTGATTAATAACACTTCCTTGGCATTAATAACATAAAAGCATCCTCAAATGATTTCAGCTTTCTATAATAACCTGTCTAAAATAGTAATGTATTAACATCTCTGAGTATAAGCACAGGTTTAAGAGCTACTAATTTCTACCAAACTATTTAGGAAATAATTTTTTTTTTAATTATGAGAAGAAACAGTGTGGCAAAATGAAGAAGACATATGATATGGAAATCCCTTTCCTCTTTCATCCCCTGAATATTTGTAAGTGTGTTTTCCACGTGCCAAGTACTCTTCTAGGTGCCAGGGACTCAAGGCTGAGTAAGCCATAGCCTTTCCCTTAAGGAGCTGTTTGGTGGAGGGGTGGTATCACTATGATGTGAATAAATAATCTTAAACTAAGATAACACACTATGCTTAAAGTGAGGACAGGGAAATGTGGGAAAGTCAAAGACAGTGTGACTAACTCAGCCTGGAGGACAACCAGAGTTAAAAGCGCCTGGTCCTATACACTAACTGGCTGTGAGATACTGGACAAATTCTTTGTCTCAGGTTTTTTCCTTATCTTTAAACCAGGGATAATAGTTGCTATGCCCTCCTCTCAGCACACTAGAAAATGCTGTTTATTGGCAAGGGTAACCAGAGGTGACTAACTGGGTGGTACTGGCTTTCCCCAAGGGCTAAGAGTATCAGTATCTCCAATTACCTGTAAATGCACCCAGCTACCAGTTGGGAAGCTCTGATTAGAAGGATTAAACAGACAATGAATATAAGGTTCTCTGTATATAATTATTATTTCCAGCCCTCAAAGAATTCAAAGAAAATGAGGCACTTAATTGTATTCTAACACTCCCATTCATGAGTAAAGGAGAATCTGCTAGCTGAAACAGGGTAGAGGCTATAGAAGCTAAATCATAGCAACTTTTTCCTATGTCAATCTACCAGGGGTCTTAAGAGTCACCTGATTTGGCTTGCCTGGTACTTCCTCTTGCTTTGTGACTGACCTGTTCCCAGGAGGACTCTTGGTTACACTGCATTGGGTTCTAATCTGCTCCCAACCAGGAGCTTTGTAGTTTGGTCAAGAAGCAAGAAGATAAATGTTATGAAGATGGTGATACACAGAATCAACAATAACAGTGGTAGCAGCAGGATTTATTGAGCATTTACAAGATGCTAGCCATTGTTCTAAGAGTTTTATATGCCTCAACAACTTTATTATCTAACAGTGGGTTTCAGAGAGTTGAAGCTTTTGGGTCTGTTAGTTCTAACAATGTCTTGAATTCAGCTCCTCTTTGGGGAATGATAGCTCTGAACTGAACCTTTTCTCTCTGGTTAGAAAATCTGATTCTATGAATCACAACTTAGGGGTATTATAATATTTTCAGAGAGAAAAGAGAGAATGGATACAAAGCAGAATCTAGAAACCAAAAAGCTTTAATGTATTCATCTGTTTGCCACTTCTTTCAAAGTACATCCGCTGACTCAAGATTTCTTGCATGTCTGGACAAATATAAAGCTCTCTTGGGGTTCATCATAAAAGGTGACAATGGTGTGAACTATCGACTTCTCAAATATCTAGTCTGACTCTACTTGTCTGTTAAAATACCTCCACTTGCCTCCAAAAGAGCATCCAGACACAATAGCAGTCAGAATGCCAGATTTCCACATAATGATACCAGTACTACCCATTGCTACTATTTACTAAGTACTTACCTTGGTCCAGGAAATGTGCAAAGGGCTTTAGACACATGATCTCATTGAATGAATCCAATGATTCTATAAGGCAGGTTCTATTATTATCCCCATTTTACAGATGAGGATACTGAGGCTCACTGAAATCACTCCAGGCCACAGCTAGGATGCAGTTTTGGAACCAATTCTTCCCCACTCTAAGACCTGCCTAGTTATCCACTCTCTTTGCCCTGCCTCGGATTGTACATCCTGAAATACTATGGCAGGGACTCACATTGTTCTGATGCATCACTTGGATGCCAGAAGGATCTCTTAAAGCAAAACAATATTTAGAAGCAAATCTCAAGTAGTTTCTAATATTGCTAGCAGCTTTAAGCTCTTGTAAAAATCACTCAATACTTTTCATAATATTCAGCAATCTCCTTATCTCTGCAAATATCAAAGTAACTTTTTTCACAATTAATAATTTTTCTTTTCTCTGTGTAACAGAAAGATGTTTTTCAATTTTTAGAAACCTTCTAAATTTAGATGATGATATAATTCAATATGCCATGTGATGGTACTGGTTAGGAGAATGCAGTCTTTAAGTATGCATTTTCATCTATTTAAAATACTTATCTTAAAAACAATTTAAAAACATGCTGTTAATAACTCCAATGTAATTTTAAAGGATAATTCCATGATGATTGGTTAAATAAAAATATCAGATTTTAAAATTTAAAGTAATAAAATATACATCATGTTTTATTTTACATAAACCTTACTTTGGTAATGGAATTGTAGAATTTTTAGAGCCAGATGGGCTATGAAAGCTAGTCTAGTCCAATCCTTTTGTTTCATAGCTGCAATTAAAGAGAAAGGAGCATAGCCGAGTGCTTTAACAGTGCAGTTGCAGAGTCGGACCCAAGTTCACATCCCTGCTCTGTCACTTACCAGCTCTGAGACTTCATCTGTCATCCAGACTTCATTTGTCATCATTCTTGAAAGTGCCCTGCTTAGAAAGCAGGACTGCTATAAACTGAGAATTCGAATAAAGGACTCTCTCCTCTAAAACAGATGTATATTCTATTCATTCATTCATTCATTTGATAAATATTTATTGAGTACACACTAGTTTGTGGCCTTGGGCAAGTTACTTTATTGCTCTGTGCGATAGTTTCCTGAGCTGTAAAGCGGGTGTCTACATTATACAGTAGTTGCAAGGATTAAATGAATGAATGTGGGTAAGGTGTGTGAGATAGTTCCTGGCACACTGGAAAGGTACAATAATGTTGGATAGCATTACCTTTCTCCTACTGCTTCTACATTCTGTATTAGGTAATATGGTGGGCCCTGGGGATGCTATCTGGGAGTTCTATATAATATTTTCTTCCTAAAAACTAAAGTATCTCATGTGCATGGAGTGAATCTCTCATTCCATTGCTCTATCCTGAGGGTGAAGCCATTTGGAAACTTCTTCACTAGGGTTCTATTTTGACAGTGTTATCCTTCATGCATGAAGAGAAAACTATCCCACCAGTATTTGCCCACATACTTTGTGTTTTTCCTTCAGATGGTTTTGAAGAGACCCAAATTTTTCACCTGGCCTCCCAGGAGAGAAATGATGAGTTTGTGGGTATGTGCGGGAGGTCAGCTGGGATTCCAGAGACAGACTATCCCCATGGGACACAGCAAAGCTAATTGGTCCTTTGAGGGGTTAAACCTGACGTGTAGTTCTCCCTGCAAAGAACTACAATCAGCTGGAAGAACAAGTGGAGAAATCCAGTTAATAGCCACTCCAGAGTCTTCAGTGGTTCTATCATGCTTGGATAAGTTAATATACATTCCATTAGTGTCTCGGAAACTCTCAGGTCATGGCTGAAGTCCTACATAACTCTCGCTCATGATCCTGGAAATCACAGAATTATGAAGATGAAAAGAAATTTGAGCAGTCAGGCAGCTTCTCAGTCTTCCTTCTAACAAGAAAACATTACTCCATTGCAGAGAAATGAGAAGTAGTTAAATCTTTAAAATCTTGAGAGAAGGCTCTCCCCAAAGCTCATTTTTAATGTGCCAGTCTTAATTAAAGCAAAAACATAAATGTCTCAGTATGGAATCTAGTATGTCATCCCTGTTGTATGTGGGTGTGCATGTGTGTGTGTGTACACACTGGTCATCGTTCTCTGGGAGGAAAGTTAAAATACCCCTGCCAAAGAACAGAGCAAAATCAAAGGCAGAAAGCCACGCCACTACTGCATCTCTTTTCTAGGCAGAACATCCTCAGTTCTGCACACACATTCTGGGTTATATCATTTTCTTACCCTAGCATCACTCTCCTATGAACCTTTCTTCCCAGCTTGTCACAGAATTTCTTTAAGCTTCTAAGGTCAGCTTAAAATAAAATATTAGAGGGAAGGTCTGATTAGTCCTTAGGTATCTGGGAAACCCAGCTTAAGTATCTCTACATTATACATTATAATTGATGCATCCAAAAATCCTTGCTCTTTTTGGTAACCCAAGAGGTACAATGCTGAATCACTGTCATATTATTACCTGTTCTGATTTCACGGTCCAGGAAGCAGCCTTGGTGTGAATGGGAAAGGCACTGGGTCTGAGAGAGGCAGTGAGGCTGGTCTTGTCCCAGCTCCATTGTTTCCCTAGATGTGTCCTTAGACAAACTGAACTTGCATTAGGAAGAAGAGCCTTGCAACCCCTCTTCTTTTATAGATAAACATTAGAGAAATGTTAAGTGACTCATCCAAGGTCACACTGAATCTCTCCATGGCTCTGATTCCTTAGTTATTGAAAAAAGGGAGAAGGAATGATAATACTTGGTGTCTCAGATTGCGGCAGGTCAAACGAGATACATATTTAAGGAATCTGCAGAATTTGAGGTTCTAAAACATGAGGCATTATTCACTTTGTCAACTCAGCTACATCTTCTCTTTAAGCAGCTTGTACAGCCCTATGTTTCTTGCCAATGACATTCGTTCTGTTTCCAGCCTCCTCTCCTAACGACTCAAGACACTCTGAATTCCGAGTCCTACAAGGAATTAAGAACTCCATCCCCAGTGTAGAGTTCCCAACAAACTTAAGGCGTCTACCCTCTTTCAGACAACCATCCAACTCACTTATGTTCAATGAGGTTAGATCTAAAATTGTCTCCTGCTGAACACTGCTGTTCCAGGTGATAGCCCGTTCTGGGAATTGATCAGAATGTTTCTTAAAGCTTTTGCTGGCAGCCAAACTTTGAATGAAGGCTCCTACTTGTGTACAGATTCTGTGGCTCACACTTTTACCATCACAGCATGCTTTATTCTACTTGCCAGTCTCCTTTCTGTAACCTGTACGAGACTTAAACTCACTGAGAGCAGAGCTACATCTACCAGAGCAGGATTCCTCAACCTTGGCCTGACTGACATGTGGAGCAGATACTTCTCTGTTGTGGAGGGACTGTCTGTGCATTTTAGGATGTTTAACATTATCTCTGGCTTCTAGCCAGTAGCACACCCCACCCTCAGTTGTGACAATAATTGACAAAAATGTCCCTGAGGGCGGGGGGTGCTCAAAATCATCCCTAGTTGAAAGCCTCCATGCTAGATCTAGCCAAGTGCTTTTTCATACCAGGCACTCAATAAATACTTAAAATGCTTATGATGGATTAAGCATACAAGATGCAGAAAAATCAAGCTAATTTCTTGCGGTGTTAGTCCCTCTTATGATGCCTGGTACATGGCTGGTGGTCAGTATGTATTTACTGAGTGTGCAAGGGTTCTGTAATCCTAAGCAGCTTCCTATATCCCAAGTAAAATTCTTTCCCTCAAGAGAGTCCAAGTGAGGTGGTGGAGAACTGTCCTATTAGGGGGAGAAAATTTTTAAAAGAACAAAACAATATCTCAGTTGTGGGATTAGGAACCAGAAAAATCACCTTGCCGTGTCCCCCAGACCTTTAGCTCTCCATTTCATCATGACGTATAGGGCAGAAATCAAATTCTTTGCAGTGGTAATACTAGAAATACCTACCAGTGTTCCTGGATCCTTTAAAACACAACTCGGATAGGGGCGTCAAGCACCAGGAGGGATGCAGGACATCCAGAAGGTCACACATTCAGTCATTGGTGTCAGAGCTGGGAAATGAGCCTGTGCCTTCCTGAGTCTCTGTACAGTACTTGATTACAGTGATTATTATAGATGCAAATTAAGACTTATTACTATTGTGAAATAACAGTGCAGGTTAGTGATATTCTTTATTGCCATGCTAACATTTTTTTCTAGAGGGGAAAATTATAGGCGTGAAACCAATTAAGCAACCTTTCTTTCTTTGTAAAGCTTTTTTAGTTTTCCTAAATGAAGATTCTTCTCTCTTTGTGCTTACTGCTTAATAGCGCAGATTGATTTTTTTGTCCCCTAGGTCTTACTGAGATAGATGCTGTCCTTTTTTCCCTGTATGGACCAAAAATGACTATGCTGATACATTATCTCACAAAGGGCAGTCATGAATAGGAGAAGCAAATATTTTGAAATGAATATGTAACAGACATCCTCCTGTAGAGGTTAAGCATTGTTGGAAATGCCTCCCTTGGACATCTTTGCTAGTCAAAGTCTTGCGATTGCCTTTTCCTGGAGCTCACTGTAGGATGGCTCTTCTCCCATGATTGAAATGGTGGCTCTGGAAATGGACAACAGATTAATCTATGTATGCCTCAAACTTTAGATAGTTGTCCTTTACTCTCAGGTCAACATAATATTTGCAACAAAAACCTTTCACGAAGAAGTATGTCAGGTCATGTGTATATTGTTAATGTAACTATGGTAACCAAAAAAATGCCACCAGTGTGTCTGTTTCATATACAAATGAGGGGGCAGTTGTGGAGTCCACATGTCTGCCAGGGGTATAATAGATGTGAGCTAGGATGGCCAGAAAATTACAAGACATTTATATTAATCAGAGCTTTCAAATAACATTTCAACCCTGAGCTATGAAGAGTGTAAATGGAAGGCAATAAGCCATCGTAAACACAGTTTTCAAAACTAAATGTTGTAAGTCAAGGCAGCAGCATCTTTGGAGGGTACCGTCAAATCAGAGCTGACAGACCTCCAGTCTGTATCAATGCAAGTTTAAGCCTAGTTTCTGTGCATCTCAGGATGACTTTTCATATATTAAGTGTAATGGTTCCATCCAAGTTAAATGTTTATGTCAGTTGTGGTATTGAAGACACACACAGCTTCCACAAACCTTTTAGCAATCTCACTAATTATGGTAGTTAGTCCTTCCAACCCTATTCTCCCAACCTTGTCACGATACAAATGAGGAAACTGAGGGTTGGTGGGGTTAAGAAGCTGATCTAAGAGCAACTGGCTATGACTAGTTAGCTTAGTTACCAACCAAATAACTGATAAAACTGCTAATAATATCCTACCTTTGTTAGACCTTTTGGAAATATTCAAAAAGTAAAAATAAGAATAATAACATATAAGCCTGCATATTGTTTCTTAAAAAAAACTCTAACATAAAACGGCATGTGTTTAAATTATTGAATAATATGCTTAACACTTCTATAGGGTGGCCATAAAGTCCGGAAATATATACTATATTATTTTATCATGTATTGTAATTTTAATGTCAGTAAACAATTTATTATTCATTTGTCAATGTTTTGAGACTTGGATGGTACATCCAGTGATGTATCCATAAAATAAGTAAAACAAGAAAATTTAAAAGGCAAACTTCATTTAAGAAGACTTGTAGAATGAATGGTTCCCTTGGTCACTAAAGTATTGGATTTTACATAGAGGGTTTAACTTTTGTCTCTATTCTGCACTTTGAGCCAAAACAAGAGAGAATACATGTTTTTCTGATTTCATCTATATAATTATAATTTCATCTTGAATAAAGTATTAATCAAAGCTCTATTCATGAGTTAAAGGTACTTACATTGTTCCCCCAAACCAAAATATAATTATGAATCTAAAATGGAATTTGCTTTATCTCCAGATTGCCTTAACCCAAAATAGCTGTTCAGCATAATAATTCTGAAAAGTTAAATACAATATTTGAGCAAGCTTACATTAGTGCTCAAGCAAATCATTCAAAGAACTATTATTTTGTAGCTTAAAAATAAATTATAAGAAAGCATTATGGAAGTCTAGTAAAAAGTGACACCCAGGTCCTATAATTTACCATACTTTATTCATAGCTTATTTATGGTGACATTAAAAAGTCCACCATTCTAATTATTTATAATCATGCCCAACTGGCTTGGGAAGTAGCATTATAATTCTGTAGAGACATATTTTCTTTAGTACCTACTGGGTTTGTTCCCATGAGTGTCACTGGTTTAGAATATGTGATAATTGTTCTAACAGTTCAGGTCAAGAAGCTAACTTTAGCAGGGTCTAACCAGAGAGAAATCAATGGTTGAGTTTTTCCCTGCTTTTTGGGAATTCCAGACACTGCCCAGAACTACCTATATTATTGTTCAGAACCAGAGTCGGCAGTTGGATCCGGTCTAAGATTTTATTTAGCAGAGTGATCCTTTTCTAATAATAAGTACTTTATTACTTTTATTTACCAAGGAGTAAGCCCTAATCTTCCCTTTCATTAGACTTGCAGAACAAAGATCTCACACAGGCAGGTAACAACCGAAGTAAATTCTCACAAAATATGAGGCTTTGGTCATTTTAAACTTACATTTGTTTCAAAAATACCTAGATGATAACTTTACAATAAAATGGCTTATTGCCTAGTTTAGAAATGTCAACTGCATTGTACAGGTAGCCCTCAAGTCCATAATAAAGACAAAATCCCAGGCTTAAGTCACGTAAGAGTTTATTATAATGATTTGTTACTTTCTGACTTCTAGATAGCTCTAAGACAGAAAATGTAGTCTTGGCTATAACATTTTCTTACTTAAATTTGACTCAATTCATTTTTCCCCTCCTGGGAAAGTACTGCTTTATGTGTAAAAAAGTCACTGAACCAGCGAAAATAACTTAAGGAAACATGTAAAACAGCAGACTAACATCTGCTACCCATCCCCCCACCCCCACCCCACTGAGTCCTCAAAACAATGTTGTCTTGTTTTTTGTGGTTTTTTTTGGTTGTATTTTAATGTCCCTTTCAGTGAATATATAGCATACAGTGGCAAACGCTGTTCAGTGAATAGGTTCTTTTTCCCTTCAACAGTGTTTGAGACTGACAAAAGAAGAGGCCACTGGGCTGGCCTGTCAGTAGGTATAATCCCTGGGACTCACGTGTGGCCCACACTGCCCGCCTTTTGTTCACCCGTTGATCAGTGCCAGGAGGTGAGCAGTGCAGTGGTCTATTAGCTACTCTTAGACAAGGCAGAAATGTCCCTGTTTTGGGGTCTATTGCATGACTGCCTCGCTATTCGTTGTTCTGTCCTGTGACCCGAAAATCCCTCAGGTGACCAGGAACGTGATGGTTTCATCACCTGCAGTTCTACAAGTTTGGTGCTTGTTACTAAAATGATTTTGACTGGACTATGGACATTCTAATGAGAGATTCCTTCCTGTTAGTCGCCTACAACTATCTTCTCCTATATTGTATATTTCTGAGGATGGAGAGCAAATGTGAGCAGGAGGTAGGATTACTAAAAGAAAAAGAGAAGAAACTCTAAATAAAAGTTGAGGGGTCAATTCAGAAATTACTTGAAACCACCAGAAGTGAAATTAAGTTACTGTCTGCTTCATATAACCATTTTGCTCACTAGTTCAGAACATCCAGCTTGAAATTGCACAAAAACACACAGCCAGGTAAAGAGCAAGCAGGACTTGAGGCTTTCAGTACAATAGCACTCAGGGAATTTGGCTCCTGAATAAAGGTGTCAGCACGCCTTGGAATTCCCAAAGAGAAAAACTCAGTGCGCCTTTATTCCATTTTCTTAAGGTCTATTGTTAACTAAAGACTCCTTGTCTTTTCAAATTCCTTCATGTGAATGGATGAGGCCAGACATCTGCCAGGATTCGCTCACATTTGCATGCGAATCAGAGACTTCGGGACACACATGGCCCTGGAGCCAACAACACCACTTTTACTCTAGACTTACACTGATCCAAGTACCTTCCTGAACTTTCCAGTTCTCCAGTCCTAGCTCTTAAAAATGAAGTAATGAGCATATTCGGGTAATATTAGTTCTTTATACCATCGTGGCCTGTCTTTCAAAAAAATCCTACAAGCAACAGCTCAAGCAACAGCTCAAGTCAGTAATACCTGTCCCCTCACTGAATTCCACTTTTTCTTTATTTTCTGGGTCTGGGAGTGAAAATGCTAATGCTAATGGTGGCATGAGATTTAGAAAAGGGTCTCTTTTCCTGGACCCGTGGCCTTTTCCTCTGTGGTTCGAATGCCTCAAAACCATTCTCACCCCGGTCATTCATTCATTCATTCAGTTCCAGGCACTGTGGCTACAGCGGTGAACCCAGCAGTCAAGGTCCCCCTCTGTCTCCCAGAGCAGGTACCACCGCCCAACCTCCAAGTGCGAGTAGGCAGGCCGGCTCCCTCACAACCGTCCTGGGACGGGTTTTCCCACCAGTCCCCAGTGCGCCGCGCCCCTCCATCTACTCGATCTTTCCACTCTACCTGGGCTTGCCAAGCAGGGACTCCCCTCCGCGGAGGTAGTCGCTGCAGGGCCCTGGGAAGTGCCGAGTCGGCGGCTGCCCACACCCCTCTCCACGCAACACAAAGGACACTCGCTGGCAAACTTTCCTCGCCATCGACCCCGGCCGCGCGGGGAACCCAGCACCGGCTCCGTGCCTCGAGCGGACCGAGGCTTCCCTGACATTTCAGCATCCTTGGCAAGCCTCCTGAGGCTGCCACCCCTTCTGGACTCAAAACGTGTAGGATGAGGTCTTTTCCCCACTTCGACCGCGCGACAGTTGAGCAATTCTCCCCAATACCCTGACTTCAGTACACTCGATGCTTTGTGAATTACGCCCCTTGTCCCTTTCTTTACCTACAAGGCCACCGCCAAAACATCCTTCCTCTTTTCTCTTTCCACAGCCTGCCACCTTCTTTCCCCTTCTCTTAGTCCTCTTTCCAACTCCCCGGGCCCCCTCTCCGCGCTCTTCTCTGGCTCCGGCTGCCTTCCCCAGTTCACATTCCAGCAGCCCTCCTTCCTCCGGATACCCGGGCATCACCCTCCCCCGCGTCGGTCCCTGAAATCTAGCAGGCTCGCCTCCTGTCAATGCCTTTTGCTCGCTTCTGTTCGGCCTTCCTTCCGAAGTATCGTTCTCCCTGACCCCAGTGATTTTCTTCAGTAAGGAGGTCACTAGATTCCGGTTTCCCCGACTTCGTCATTTTCCCCAGTTTCATGAGCCGCGCCCCCTCGTACCCCTTAGGCCCGCGATCTTGTCCCAGGTTCCCCAGACCCTTCTCCGGCCCGCCGCATCGCCAAGTTTGCCTCGACTTCCCCTCGCTGCCGCCCACATCTCCCGCCGCTGCCCGGCTAGGCAAGCGCACTTACCCCGAGGCCCGGCTGGCGGGGGTGTCGGGGTGCGCACGGACCAGGCACCGGCGGTGGCAGCAGGAGGAAGAGGAGGAGGAGGACCGGCTGAGCGGCGCCTCCCTCCCAACCCACAGGCACTGGCTCCTTGGGGGGCTCCCGGCAGAACACCAAGACAGGAGGCGAGGCAGCCACACAAGCAACAGCTGCTGCGCGGGCCTGGGCTCAATCCGGCTCTCGGGGGCCGGGGCAGGGGCAGTCAGGATTGGGAAAAAAGGCAGAAGTGGGGTGCAGAGGGCGGGGCAGCGAGCGTCCAGGTCCGGAGGACGGCGTCCGGGGCGCCTAGGGACGCCACCGCGCGGATGCCGCTGCCCGGGCTGACGCCGGCGGCCCCTCTCCCCGCCCGGAGGGCGCTGCAGGCGCGGACGCACTGGCCTCGCCTAGCTCGCCGGCTTGTTGCCGGCGCCCTCGGTGCGCCCGGCTTTGTGCTCCCCGCAGCCGGCGTGCACCTGGTGTAAGCAAAAGCGGTCAGCTGATGGGCTGCACTCCGATTGGCTGCTCCACGGTCTCCTCCCCTCCCGCCCGACCCCCTTCCCGACCTCCCCCTCCGGTCCTCCGGCCCCCCACGCCCGCCCCCGGCTCAACCCAGTGCTGGGGCACCATCTGTAGCCCGCCCAACAAAGGCGTAGCGCCGCGGGTCTCAGGTGGCCCGGCCTCCCTGCGTCGCCGCCGCGGCCGCTGCAGGGAGCAGCGGGCTGCCGCTTTTTGTCTAGGGGACGACAGGCTGCGGCTGGGTTAGGCAGGCAAAACACATTGCCGTTTCTTAGCAAAAGACACACCAGAAAAAACAAAAAAGCTCACGCTCCAGGCCAGCTAGGCACAACGGTGCCAGATCTCTGTGCAACGTAGAACTTGGGCTCCGGGGACTGAGAAGCAGATAAAATTCAACCCGACAGAACCAAGTCTCAGTATGAAATCTGACCCTTCCTCCTAAAATGAATGGCGATTCCTTGTGCTGTGTGTACATGCCTGGGTATACATGCCTGGGTGTACGTGCACGCGGAACTGGTCTGAGCCCTTGCCGCGGAAAGAGAGTATTATTATGGCACTTAAATGAACGGCGAAGCAGCTTCTTATTTAGGGAGGCTTTCAGAAAACGTCTCTGAAACTTTGTAATTACAGCTTTCTGATTTGTTAGGTGTGAAAGTTGTGTTCGAATAAGCGGAGGGCTGAGAATATAGTCTGTTTGGAGAGGGGGGTGTCAGAGAGCAAGGTGGAGATGGGTTTTTGGAAACTGCTCATGAACCTGAGTTTCATCTTCCAAGTGGCCAGCTTAGAGCCAGACTCCAGAGAAGCCCTTGGTGCTTGTTACTGGGGGATCTGATTTAAGCTAGAGCATTATTAACCTCTCAGTGCCAAGCAACTTCACGCAAGAGAATGTGGTGACATTTCCTCATGATGTCCAAGCTTAGAACTTCTGGGGAATTAGGACGGATACATTCATTATTATAGAATCATATTTTGAATTCCTTGAAAACATAGTAGAAATTTAACAACAATAATCTTATATCTTGATTCCTATAGCATTTCTTGGTGTCTTTCATAGATGTCTGATAAATATTTGATGCTCTCATATGTCCATTTACTCTATATTATCCTGAAACTGTCATATAAATACCAGTGGGTCACAGTGTGCCTTAGAATGCTCTAGGGAAAGAAGATATTAGGATTTAGGGAAGAAGGTAAGTGAAGAGTAGAAGGACAGCTATAGGAAACGGCCCATTGCAACTAGAGTGGGAGGGTGCTACCTGTAAAAGAAGATTTAAAAATTTTCAAAATAACTTGTCTAGAACCTTTCTCAAGAGCCATACTTTTGTCTCTTCCTCCCTTTCTCATGCTGATTACATGTAGCTTGGAGTTTGTCCGAAAGAAGGTTGGCCTCTGGTAGAAACACAGAACTTGAATGATCAGGGAAAGACAAAACACAGGTTTCTTAGGGAGTCTCCTTTAGGTTTTTCTGGGAGAGGAGGGGAAACAATGCTGTACCTTGCACGGTGGGGCTTTCCAGAGGTAGGTCCTGGGGAGCAGTTGAAGCAATTCTTGGTGGTTTGGAGTTCCTTTTCCCAGGGGGCAAGATATCTAACAGCCTCCAGGTTTTGGAAGAGACTTCATGAGAATGGTTTTTAAGCCCAGCTAAGAAGAAACTGAGTTAGACTCCAAGGTATGAACTTTGAAACCAGGCTGACACTGCTTTAAATCCCAGCACTGCAATTTAGGAACTGTGTCCCTCTGGGGTAAGTCACTTTACCTCTTTAAGCCTTAGTTTCCTTGGCTACAAAGTAGGGTTAATAGCAGTATCTATCCCAAAGGGTTGTGCTGGTTAAGTAAGAGTAAGCCTGTAAAATATTTGGTGCAGGTCTTGGTACATAGTAAGCATTCAACACATGGAAGCACTAGGCATTATTAGCCAGGTAGTGAGGACTAAAGCAAGACATCAGGTCAGACAGGTGGGACGATTATTTCACAGAACCGACACAGGTGACAGAATATTTTAAAAGCACTAGCAGCTCCAGTGAGAGAAACAGACTCTGTCTCTCCACTGTTCATTTCTTTTTAAATCACCATATCATTTATTTAAACTAATTTCCTTCTTCCCCAAGGCAAGGGTGAGAACGGAACCTCTGCCTCTTTTCCCTTGACCACTGCATATATTTGGCTCCTGACAGAAGGAGCATTATCGTTAGGAAGAAATGTGTGTGCCAGAGTTGGGGAGGGGGCCTGGTTGTGGAGGAGCATGAAGATTGCTGTGTGTTGGAAAGATTGCTGTGGGACAGAGGAGGACAAATGTAGGCAGAGCGTTTATAAAGAAATCTGAAGTTTGATTCAGTCATTGGAGATTTGATGAATTGCCTAAATGGTTTATGGGTTCAAATTTTAGGAACTGCCATTTTGTAACTCTGCGAAGTGGTTTCAGGATTGTTTTATCAACTGACACTTAAAAGCCCCTTGTTGTTGGAATGAATGAAGAGGAAACACTCAGTCAATAGACAGGGATAACTAAACCAAACTCATTTGTTTCTTTTGTAGAATCCTCAAATGTATCTGAATGACTCCTAGTGAGCTCACCCAGTTCTGGGGTCCTAAATTTATTAGTAAATATTTCTTACATATTGGAAAACCTTGGAGGCTTTGGAGGAGAATGGAATGGATAAAAGGGCCCCAGAGTTCCCAAGGGAGCCAGGTCTTACTGTTGATGTAGGGAGGAGTTCTTGCCCCTGGAGTTGGCCTTGTTGAGACACTACAAATCCCTTTGGGTTCCCTCATTATCCCCTTGAGGTTCTTCAGCTTCAGTTTGAAGAAACATTATAATTGATATTAGCCTAATTGTACTGGTCTATGTGGTAAATGAGGGAAGAAAGAAAGGTGAAACTTTAGAAGGTGATCATCTTAGAATAATCTTTAAAAGGACATCTGTATTTTAAGAACAAAATTATTGTATGCCATTTTAAGCCACAACTTTTAAAAGTTGAAAATATATCCCTCTCCAAGGGCTTAATTTCCGAAATATATAAACATCTCATACAACTTAACAACAAAAAAACAAACAACCCAATTGAAAAATGGGCAGTAGACTTAGACATATTTCCAAAGAAAACATAGAGGTGACCAATAAGCACATGAAAAGATGTTCAACATTGCTAATTATTAGAGAAGTACAAATAAACTACAATGGGGTATCACCTCACACCAGTCATAATGGCCATCATTAAAAAGTCTACAAATAACAAATGCTGGAGAGGATGTGGAGAAAAGGGAACCCTCCTACACTGTTGGCAGGAATGTAAGCTGGAACAGCCACTATGGAAAACAGTTTGGATGTTCCTCAGAAAACTAAAAATAGAGTTGTCATATGATCCAACAATCCCACTCCTGGACATATATCTGGACAAAACAATAATTCAAAAAGTTACATGCATTCCTATGTTCATAGTAGCACTATTCACAATAGCCAAGACATGGAAACAACCTAAATATCTATTGACAGATGAATGGATAAAGAAGATGTGGTATATATATACAATGGAATACTACTCATCCATAAAAAATAATGAAATAATGCCATTTGCAGCAACATGGATGGACCTGGAGATGAAGATATTATCATATTAAGTGAAGTAAGTCAGAAAGAGAAGGACAAATACCGTATGATATCACGTACGTGTGGAATCTAAAATAGGACACAAATGAACTTTTCTACGAAACAGAAGCAGACTCACAGATATAGAGAACAGACTTATGCTTACCAAGGATTGCAGGGGGGAGGAATGGAGTGGGAGTTTGGGGTTAGCAGATGCAAACTAGTATGTTTAGAATGGATAAATGACAAGGTCCTACTGTATAACACAGGGAGCTATATTCAATATCCTGTGATAAACCATAATGGAAAAGGATATTAAAAAGTATGTATCTATATGTATAACTGAATCACTTTTCTGTGCAGCAGAAATTAACACAACATTGTAAGTCAACTATACTTCAATAAAAAAAAATAATAAAGAAAACGTGTCTCTCTAATTGAAATATTAATAGTGTCCTTTACAGCCTCTGAATTAAGATTATAGTTTCAAAACTGTAATCATCACCAAGCTTTCAGAGGATGATGACTGTAAAACTCATAGTTATGTGATTGTTGTGATCATTGTTAACTCTCACATGAAATGTGTACTTCTCTAAAGATTTTTGACAGTTGAATGACTTTACTACATATTCATATTTCCTGTTCTTTCAGTTTTGTACTGCATATGAAATCATTCCAATACAAAAAAACTATTCATTGAGGTTTCTGTAATTATTATGTATTAATTATTAGCAAAATAATTTGATTATTATTAATGAAAATTATTTTAGCATTTAAGTTAATAATTTGACATGAAACTAAGGTGACCAACCATCTTGGTTTGCCTAGGACTTTGCAGGTTTTAGTCCTAGAAGTTTCACATCTCAGAAACCCCTTAGTCTGGATCAAACCAAGATGATTCATTGTTCTAAATAACTCACATTGATAGGTTTATGGTACTTTTGCAACTTTAGTTGTGTTATAACCTTGCACATACACCAGATAATGTGCTTATGCCTGACTGGATCAAGAATCCCATTTCCACTTAATTTAATTGCTGCATACATAGCCCTTGACAATCATCTAAGCCAACCTCCTTATTTTACACATAAGAAAACTAAGCCCTAGAAAGGGACTGTGCCAGTCTGTTGACGAAGCCTACACTAAAAAGCTACACTATATACTGTCTGAAGGCAGAGACCAGATGGCCATCTCCTAGCCCAGCACCCAGCATGTAATCGGTACTCCGTAAACATTTTTTGAATGGATGAATTGAATCAATTAATAAATTAATGTCTCTATATAATTAGAACACATATATCATGAGCATTTTCTTCATACTATTAAAAAGTCTTTAAAACTATAATGATTTATGGCCGTATCATTCCACCAGTCTTCTGTTGGTGAGAAATAAGGCCTTTATCAATTATTTGCTAAAACATATGTTATAGTAAACATACTCATTAGAAATGCCCATTTTGGTTATTGAACTATGGATACATGAACCATAGCTTGGATCATCAATTTAACATATTCAACTTTTTCTGTTTTCATTACTATTTATTTTTAGACAGCCAGGCCTTACTAAAAAATAAAGAATTATTTAGGTTTTTTGTTTCTATGTTATAAAGATTTTAGTTGATATGTTTGTTTTCAGTTATTTGCTCTCCATTCTGATTTCTCTTTTGCCTGTATAATAATAGCTAACATAAATTAACATAAATTAAGTACTTACTCTGTGCCAGGTAATACACTTAGTAATGTTTCTTATATTGAAAGAGGCAATATACTATAATAGTTATAAGCTAGAGCTCTTTATTCATGTTACTAAGGTTTATATTCCAGCACAACCTGTATGGATTTGAGCAAGTTATTTAAGTCCTCTTTGTAATTGCATCTATATCATGCGGTTTGTGAGGATTAAAGAGATGTTTATGTGCCTAACATATAGCAAGCTTTCACTAAATATTAATGTATTAGTAAATATAATGCTAGCTGCTGGAACAAATAAAGAACCCCAGGAGCTTAAATAAGGCAAGTTTATTTCACACTTGTGTAACAGAGTGTCTTCCTGGCTGGGTGGCCTCCACATGGTCATTCAGGGTGTAGGCTCCTTCCATCTTTTGATTCTTCTTCCTCTATTTCTGCAGACTCCTTCCCATTCACACAGAGGATGGGGAAAGAAAGACAAGAAAGGACCACACGGGAAAATTTTATGGGCCAGGCTAAGAAATGGCTCACATCACCTCCACCTACGTTCTATTGGCAAGAACTCAGATACATAGCTACACCGAATAGCAAGGGAAACTGGCAAAGGTAGATGAGGTGTGTGCCTAAGAGTAGAAGAAAGTTTGCAACACACAGCGATCTGTATTAAATATATAGCAACATATATTAGAAATACAGCAATCTCTCTTACTGTTGTTTCTCATCTTGCTTAGTCCTCATAACAAGCTGGACAAGGTAGGAGAGCCAGCACATGACTGACTCAGGGTCATACAGCAAGGAAGAGGCCATAATTACAGCAAACAAAACATACATAGAACAGCTGCTAGACAGGGCTTTCCAATTCTTACTTCCTTTTTTTAACTATTATAAAATTTTTAAATTGAAGTATAGTTGATGTATAATAGTATATGTTACAGATGGACAATATAGTGATTCACAATTTTTAAAGGTTATACTCCATTTATAGTTATAAATATTGGCTATATTCTCCTCTCACTTCCTCTTAAAACTGTTCTTGGTGGTGGGCTTCCCTGGTAGCGCAGTGGTTGAGAGTCCGCCTGCTGATGCAGGGGATACGGGTCCGTGCCCCGGTCCGGGAAGATCCCACATACCGCGGAGCAGCTGGGCCCGTGAGCCATGGCCGCTGAGCCTGTGCGTCTGGAACCTGTGCTCCGCAACGGGAGAGGCCACAGCAATGAGAGGCCCGCGTACAGCAAAAACAAAAACAAAAAAACTGTTCTTGGTAGATGGCTAACCTGATTACCCTCCCCATATTGCCTTCCCGAAGTTCCCAGAGAACTTAAAGCACGGAGAGGTGACTGTCAGCTGCCCCAATAGCAGCTTGTACTCCTTCTTTCATTGACATCCTTTTTCTTTCAGTAACCATAAAACTTTAAAGAAGTTCAGAATATTTCCTCGTAAGAAAATGCTTAGAGACTACTGCACTGGAATTCAGTGCCCCTATTACCATAAATTGAATGTCCACACTTACTTTTAGTCCTAGGGGCCTACCAGCCTATAAAAGAAAGATGGTCAGGCAGAGTAGACACAAATGCTTTATACTCATCCTGCAGAAACACGGAAGCTCCCAGAATTCCCCTGCATTTCATCCAGCACCTTCCTCTGTCAAGTTTGTCTGCATTTTTGACTGTACTCCATTTTATAACAGACATTCACACTTTATATCTCTGAGCATGTTAACAGTCTCTTCTGAGTAAAACATTGCCTGTATTCCATTTTCATGGATAACTTAACTACTCTCCTACCAGACTGATCATCTAATGAAATCCTTATTCCTCTGAAGTTTGATTCACATTGTACCCTTGAGTCTGTATCCTGCCCAAACCTTGCACTGTACACAGTCTTTTGGAAAAGGGACTTAGTCTTGAGTTTTGTGACTTTGGGAGAAGAAAAAACCACAGAAAGATGTGCGATATGTAAGTGGTGACTTAGGCTTGTCGTTAGAAATGAGGCTGTATTGCAATTCAGTTCAGCAAGTACCATAGGATTTGAGGGCTGAAAAGAACCTTAGAGGTAATCTGGCTCAACCCTTTCATTTCACAGATGAGCAAACTCAGGTCTCAAGAATGCTAACATTTCCGTGTACCTCAAGAGCATCTGGAAAGTTTGGGTAGATTTAAGCCCTTATCCAAGGTCACGCTGCTGGTTAATAGGAGCACTAAACCTAAAATCTCGTTCTTTGATATTTAGGTCAGGAATCTTTCTCTAGCAGTAGTATAATTTTAACTGGGATCCTCAGGCCCCCCAGGATTTTGTGGATACACTCTCAGGAGTCTGCTAGGTTGCTATAAGAAAATGTTATTTGTTTGAATTCCAATAATAATCTGAAGACTTAATATAAGCATATTCTGAGTCATTTGAATAGCATCCTTATAATTGAATGAAGAAAAATGCCATCTAGTGCCAGTGCTTGTGTTTATGTTTGTGTTTATGATCACGTTCATGCCAAGCAGTACGACTTAAAGTATTTGGAACTAATGAGAGGAAAACGGGGTGGTTTCGATGTAGAAATGATGTCTTCTCACCGGGTAAAGGCCACATGATGTCTCAGCACATTCCAAGAAAGAAGGTTCCTGAGAAATTTCATGAGTTGAAAAGTGAGGGGAGGAAGAAAAAGGGATAAGAGAACTGAATCACCCCACAACATGGAGTAGTCTAAACGAGAGAGAGAGAGAGAGAGAGAGAGAGAGAGAGAGAGAGAGAGAGAGAGGGCATGAGTACCATGTTCACACTTTAAACGTTGACTTAATTTTACGGAAGAAAGGGGAAAAGTTCAACTCTTACATAGAATTGATGGTGGAATTTGAGTTTAACTGGTTTGGTAGGTTTTTTTGTTTTTTTTCTAAACAGTTTTATTTACATATAATTGCTAGTATGAGTTGAATTGTGTCTCCACAAATTCATATATTGAAGTTCTAACTTCCAGGACCTCAGAATGTGACTTTATTTGGAAATAAGGTCATTGCAGATGTAATTAGTGAAGATTAGTCATGCTGGAGTAGGGTGGGCCCCTAATCCAAAATGACTGAGTCCTTATAAAATAGGAAAATTTGGACATACATGCACATGGGCAGAGCACTAAGTGAAAACAAAGGCAGAGGTCTGGGTAATGCTTCTACAAGCCAAGGAACACCAATGTTTGTCAGCAAACCACCAGAAGGTAGCGGAAAGTCACAAAACAGATTCCCCCTCGCAGTCCTAAGAACCTACACTGTGATCATGAACTTCTAGCTTTCAGAACTATGGAAAAATAAATTTCTGTTGTTTAAAGCACTCAGTTTGTGGTATCAATACTTTGTTATAGCAGCCCTAGCAAACTGATACAATTACCATAGAATAAATTGCACATATTTATAGTATCCAATTTTGACCTCTGTATACACCCATGAAACCATCATCACAATCAAGATAATGAAAAAATTCATCACCCTCAAAGGGTTCTTTGTGCTTTCTTGTATTCTGTTCCTTCCTACCCTCTGTGCTCTCCTCCTTGCTGCCCATCCCTAGGTTCAGTAAACTCACCTGCTTTCTCTAGATTAATTTGTACTTTCTAGAATTTCTTTCAGTCAGCATAATTATTATGAGGTCCTTCCGTGTCGTTGTGTGTTTTAATAGTTTGTTATTTGCTGCTGAGTAGAACTCCATTGTGGATATACCACAATATGTTTATTCATTCACCTGTTGATGGGCATTTAAATTGTTTCCCGTTTTTGCCTATTACATATAAACTACACTGAGTAATTGTGTTCAGGTCTTTATCTGGATGTATGCTTTTATTTCTCCTGGGTAAATACCCAAGCATGAAATGACTACATCATACGGTAGGTGGGTTGGTTTTTTTTTTTTGCTTTTTAAAAAGTGCCAAACTGTTTTCCAAAGTGGTGGTACCATTTTTTATTCCCAGCAGCAGTGTGTAAGAGTGACAGTAAGCCTGCACATTAACGACTCTTGAAGGTGAATGTTTTCAGGGAGGCAGGGAATTTTAGATGCTCTCAGAAACCACCCTGCCTATTGCCTTACACCGGACTTGACTCACACACTTAGATTTACTGGCCTGTTTGGTTTGGCCAGCTGCTCCTTTTCCCTTCACCCTCATTCCTGGGCAGAAAAAAAGTTACCAGCAGACTCTGGGACAAATAACTAAATGCCCTCTGGGGCAGTTTCTTTTGAAATCTGAAAGGAGTTTGGGATTGGAAGACAGGAAGCAATTTTCTCTGGAATTTTCCTTATCATAGTTAAGATTTTGTTTTAATAAGAAGAAGGAGGAGGAGGAGAAGGAGAAGAAGAAAAATATAGCAGCTAACTCTTATTAAGCATATATTATGTGCTAGGCGTGGTGCAATTTTTGCATGGATTCTACGTAGTTCTTACAACAATCCCATGAGATGGGTAGGTATGATTATCACTCTTGTTTTTTTCAGATAGGGTAATTGAGATCTTAACGAGGGTAGATAATATGCCCCAGATATCAGAACTCATGCTCTTAGCTATGCTATAGTATATAATCTCAGATTCCATCTGTGATACAGTACTATAATCTGAAAGACCTGCACCATGTTGGTCATATTGACATAGATACACCTTTTGGGAAAAATTTTTTTAATTAAAAAAAAAAGATTGATGTAGCATTCTAGGAACTGTCCCCAAATATCTTAATACTTTTGGAAAGGAGAAATCTGAGGAATACTAATCACATTTTATTAGAATAATGGAGACATTCACAAAATAATAAGATTTGATAGTCTACAGCAGGACATTTGAAAACTTTTGAAATGTAAAAGGAAACAATATTTTAATTTGTAAAACTGGAGCTTTTTAAAAAGTGTGCAGGAAGGGCCAGCCAAAGGCCACCTAGGTGATTCTTTTCTTTTTTTTAAAATGTAGATTTTATTTATTTATTTATTTTTGGCTGCGTTGGGTCTTCGTTGCTGTGCGTGGGCTTTCTCTAGTTGCGGCGAGCGGGGGCTGCTCTTCGTTGCATTGCGCCGGCTTCTCATTGCGGTGGCTTTTCTTGTTGCAGAGCATGGGCTCTAGGCGCGTGGGCTTCCATAGTTGTGGCTCAAGGGCTTCAGTAGTTGTGGCTCCCGGGCTCTAGAGCACAGGCTCAGTAGTTGTGGCGTACGGGCTTAGTTGCTCCGTGGCATGTGGGATCATCCTGGACCAGGGCTCAAACCCGCATCCCCTGCATTGGCAGGCGGATTCTTAACCACTGTGCCACCAGGGAAGTCCCACCTAGGTGATTCTTAAGGACTGGGCAATTGAATGGGATCTGGTTTGCCAAGGTCACTTTCTGGAACATCACTTGGTGAGCCTATCATGAGAATTGGATTCTAAACTCAGCTTTACCACTAATAGTTTCACTTCTCTGAACCCCAAGTTCTTTGTATGTAAGAGTACTGATAGAATCAGAACTGATAGGCAGCTGATAGAATCTGTAGTTGTCACATTTTCTTCCTCCCAGAATTCTTTGGTTAAATAAAATCATAAGGAAACACTACATCAAGACATAAAAGCAAATTTGTCTGGGTTTTTGGTTGCCACCACCAAATCTACTGTAGGTAGTTCAGGTAGGAAGAGCTTAATAAAAGATACAAGTAAGCCTACAGGGTCTCTGGAAGGCTGGACAGCTGGGCATGCCTATTGCCCATCCAGGAACAAAGCAGCTAGAGAATTTTCCACCATGCCCCTATTCTGGTGGAAGCCAAATTGTCACTTGCCCATCACTTGATACCTACCACACTATAGACTGGAATCCAGAAACTCTACACAGCTCTGCCTAATGATGCTGCCATTGTCCTTGCCAGAAGATCTGAACCCCCAGCCTATGGCTGCCTTTTCACGTAGCCCACTTGTACCTGTGTGTTGCTTGACTGAACCTAGGCACTGTGCAGGACAGGAGGCCAGCTAGAAAGGGGTTGCAATATGTGCTGGGTGGGTCAGCTCACAACACATGCCATTGGTGCGCATTGAAGGTGAGCAGGAGCCCCTCTTTGACCGTTACCTGTCTCTGTTCCTTGATGCTGATGGGACCCTGTTGGCTGGTCACTCGCTAATCAGGCTCCCAGGGCTCTGTAGACCAAAGGTAGAAAACCACCAAACTAGATTATTTCTAAGATTCTCTCTAGTGTTAAAATTTCTTGATTCTATGCATTTCTAAGGTTAAATTAGAGAAGTTTAAAGAATTATTTCCTGTACGATTCAGCCAATTCCAATATATTCTCTATAATTAGAGTAGTTAAGGATATTATACTCAAGGAGTATGGCTTCACCTACATTTACATTTTGCTTGATTCCCTCAGTTAGGTATATTGGTACAAGAACATCCAATTCACACAAAAGGAGAGAAAAGGGAGGGCAAGGGAAAGGAAGGAGGGACATTTGAAAAAGACATTGCACGGGATTTTTTTTTTTCAGAAGGGCATATTTAGGGCCTTTTGAGGGAAGAATTTTTAAGTTTGCAAATACTTGCAGATGCAGGTATAGGAAAACTGCTTACAGTGTTTGGCACAGGTTCAGATCTACAAGTTCCCAGCGCAAAGTTTCAAAAATCAGAAGAAAGAACAAGCAAATTTAATCTACCTTAAATATACAAAGATCCGTTTACAGTATCTTTTACTCCCTAACATCTGTCAGTTACCAGAAAATAACTATTCTGGTTATTATCTGGACACCCCAAAGACAACAGAAATCAGTGAGGTACCACATTATTACACATGGCATATCCATCAACTGTATGATAACCTGGAACGTACTATGTCCTTGTGCCTAAGAGCTTGGCTTCTGGATTCAGTCCCTTTAGAAGCTTTAATCAACTTATCCATAGGATGGGAATAATAATAGTAACGGTGTCATGTTGCAAGTATTAAATGGGCTAATTATTAGCACATTGCCTGAGACATGAGAAATGTTTTCTAGAACAGTCTTTGGAGCACCTACCTTGACCTTTGCTCCTTTGGAAGCCCAGTTGGTGTTGGCAGTCGAGCAGTGATTTGGGGAGGCTGCTGCCCAGGAGAGGAAATGTGGCTCCACCAATTGATCTAGCAGAGAGAGATGTGATATTCATAAATGGTTAATTGACACCCAAGTCCTCTACCATCATCAAGTTGTAGACACAGAGCTCTCCCTTGCTTGGAACCTTCTTTATTTCTTTAAGATTTCCATTAGTGTTTATTTACAGACTGATTTCATCTATATACGATTCAGTAAACACTGATGAACATTGACTAGAGGCAAAACACCATGGTCCATGAACTGGGAGGCTAGACGAACATGGACACAAATTCAGCAAATATATTTTGAGTTTCTATGATGTTTAGGGGCTATCTTTGGCTCTGAGCTTTAGTTAGGCCCTAGAGGATCAGATGTAGGCTGTGGTGGGCACATGGGAGAATGATGCTGAAGAAGCAGATGTTAGGATTGACTCTGCCCCTACATATGTGGGAAAACCACAAGTAGGGTGACCAACTGTCCCAGTTTGCCTGCAACTGAGGGGTTTGCTGGTGCACAAAATTTTTCTTTTTCAAACAGAGACTGAGTGATTTCCCAAGATGCAATATTTTGGTGCCCAAAACCAGAAAGGTCAGTCTAGACCAGAGTGAGCTGGTCATACTAACAGGTTTTATATCCACTATTAGGCAGCCTCTCTACCTTGGAGGACTTTAACTCCCTGCATCTAAAATGAGAAACTCCGTGCTGGGAGGTAGCTGTGATGTTGTCCAAAGTGGTCTGGAGTGGGGTTTAAGAGGGCAGATGTGACTCTGGCCCTAGCTCTTGGTATTGTGATAACCCTTGACAAATTAATTACCTCTCCAAACCTCAGCTCCCTCATCTAGAGAAGCAGGTATTGTATAGATACCTACCCTCTGTGTGTTTGAATAGGTTAAATGAGATAGTACACATGCCTAGCACAGAGAAGAAATGCAGTATTTAAAAAATTTTCTGTCTTCAATTAAGAAAACATACTACCCTGGCTTAAAAATAAGAAATTTCATATACATGTGCTGGTCTGCATTAAGCTTCGTCATTTGTGCTTCATGTATTGCCCTGGAAATTCTCTTTAAATGTTTTCATTGGTTGAACTCCAAGTGCAGGTGTGAACTTTTTATGTCTTGGGTATCTTTTAAAAGCTTCTAGAACTTAGCATGGTCAAATTTTGGGAACACAAAGTGCTGCGGTTACTTTGTCAGGCCCCGGAGATAAAATATGCAGCAAATATTTATTTTTTATATGTTTATATTTATTTTTTATATGTTTTATATGTTTATATTTATTTATTTATATGTTTATATTTATTTATTTATATGTTTATAATTTTTTTTATATGTTTTATATGTTTATATTTTATATGTTTTTTAAAATGTTTTTTAAACATATTTTTTATATGTTTTTTATATGTTTTTAAAAACCATGATGAATGTTATTTTTATATAGATCATAGGAGCCAGCTCAGATCATATCCTTTTGAAACCTCCCCCCTTACCTAAGTTATTGCCTCTTAATCCCTTTATCTGCGTGATTTCCTTGCCATGTGCAAATTTAAGGGAAAGGAAAGGTGACAGAGACAGGACAGATATATACATTTTGCCATGTAAAGTAGGCAGAAATCTTTCTGTGCCATGAGTCTGAGAAAACACAGTTGAAATGTCAAAAAAAGAAACAACAGGCCCAAAACGGAGTTGCCTGTGCTAAGTCCCAAGTCAGCAAACCAAGACTTCATACCCAACCTAATTGCAGTTTCAGCCTCTCCCAGGAATGTGACCTTTAATCAGTCAATCTGGAATTATCTGGTCAGTATTAATGAGGTAATCTGCCTGAAAGCCCCCTGGCTTTCCCCAAAGGAAGGTGACCTTGCCTGAAACAATCCTTTCTTCACTAGAATAGCTTCCTTGCCCTGCCTCCTTCTGCCTATAAAAGTTTTCATTTTGTACAGCTCCTTAGAGCTCCTTTCTATCTGCTAAGATGGGATGCTGCCCGATTCATGAATCATGAAATTCAGCAAATTAGATCTTCAAATTTATTCCGTTGAATTTTGTTTTTTAACAGACTTGGTGACAGTGGTGGAGTCGAAGGAGACTTCCAGCGGCTTCAGGGACAATGAGAAACAGAGGCATAGTAACCGCAAACTCTTCTGAGTTCTGTCTTTCTCACCGTTTCTGAGGGCTGTGGGTAAGTTCTTCTTGGTTCTGAGCTCTGTTCTCTTTGTGTCAAGCTCCTGATCTAATTGGCTTTGCAGTACAGGGCAGGTCAGCATGAGTGAGCAGATGGTCCCATCCAGAACCCAACACCCTAGCCTTTGGTTCAGTCCACAGTTTTCCATTTGATTGGAAAACCTCAGCCTTTGGTTCTGTCCCTAGATTCCACATTGGGAACTGCTGGCAGTTTAGTCTGGAGTTCCTCATTTGTCTGGAGTCAGCCTGCCGTTCCCTTTCTTTGGGATCTGCTGGTTCAGTTCTTTCCCCAGCCCCCAGTTCCATGGGAAGTGCTGTTGGTGTACACAGGGCCTTCTATTGGCCATTCCACAGTAACATCTCAGTGATAATGCGCACATGAAGTAGAGGCTATTGCTAACGGGCATCTCAGAAGCCAGAAAGCCACAGAAATGTACACGAGTCAAGCAAGTAAAAGGTGTTCGAGTGCGTGCCCCTAACACACCCACGTTAGGTTAAGCTGGTCATGGAATGGGTTAGGTTGACATTGACCTGCCAATCTCGAGAAAATTTCTGTGCAATGAGGTACACTGCAAAACATTACAGTTTCCCAACCCAGAGGCACATCCCTTTTAGGTATTAGTTTGGCTCCAAGAGACCCAAAGTTTTAGCTAAAATAAATAAATAAATTAACGATAATAAAATGGAATGCTTAAATTCCAAAGAGTTGGGCATGCCATCTCTGGCACAGGTGCTTATTTTATGTCTAAGAACTATGGTTCCGGAAGCTATAAATATCTACAAAAATGGCAAAATCTTACTAA